>NW_027397072.1:24875716-24966393 GCF_003265705.2 Callorhinus ursinus | reverse complement strand
CTGCTCCTGCCCGCAGTGGGTCAGTGCCTGCCCTGTGCGTGACAGCCCTCTGGCAGCAAAACTGAGTCACCCCAGGAACAGAGGGCACCGAAACCCATGGAAATGTGGCTGAGGCCTCAGGTCTCAGAGGGGGGCAGGTGGGGGCGGGGGAGGAAGGCAGTGCCAGAGGTGGAGAGAAAACACTCTCCCTCCCTCCCTCGCTCAATTCCTCTCCCCCCTCTCCCTCCCTCCTTCCCCCTCTCTCCCTGCTCCCTCTCCCCCCTCCCCCTTTCCCCCCTTCCCCCTTCTCCCGCACTCTCTCTTTCTCAGCATCTTTGCCTCTCTTGCGCCATCTAGTCCATTTGCCTCCTCTGTTTAACATCCTAGCATGGCCCAACCTGGCTCCCCCAGCCCTGGATCCACATGACCTACTAGCTTAAGGCCTACTCCAACTGGCAAGTTTCTTTTCTGTCTGGTATTTCGCCTCAGTTGCTTGATCAAGCTTCACCACTCACGGGTCAGTGTGTGGATGGCCCACCGATCACTGGCCGTGGCCTGGACAGCTGGAGTCTGGTGGCTTCTCCTCAGGGATCAGGGGAATTGCTCTCTGTGGGTGGGGACAGCAGAGCCAGCAGAAGTGCTTGTTACAAATCCAGATTCCAGGGCCCCACCCCAGATCTGCTGAGTTGTACTTGCTGGAGAGTGAGGTTTGGGGAGGCAGATGACAAAGAATCTCCCTAAGAGGTTCCCCTGCACTCTAAAGTTTGAGAAACGCAAGGGAGTAGAGTTGGTCTTCCTTTCCCTACCATATGTGTTCAAACCTGAGCTGTCTCTGGCATCCACACTCTTTGGAGGAGGTGCTTGTCTCTTACTTTTTTCCCAGCATCAGGGCCCATGCTGCTCCCCCTGGAACGGGGCTGACATCTGAAGGCTGAACCTCTAGACTGGCCACCTGGCTTCATACTCTCGTCCCCTGCAGTGTCTGGCCAAGTGGCTGCAGCTGACCTCCTAGGGCAAGAGCAGCTGACTTGCACTGGGGAGAAAGGTCGAATGTGCACCCTACTTGAGTAGGAGGCTCCCAGTGCATGGGGGAGCTCACATGGGGCCCCCATGTTGGGAGAGCAATGACCTCCACTGGACACATGGCCAGGAAAGGCCACTTCTGGGTTGAGCCAGGCTTTCCACTGTGATGGCCTCAGTCCACTGGGAACAGTGGGAAGAACTGGGAGACTCACAATGGATATGAAAGCGTGAGGCTGCAACGGGCCACACAGCTGAAGAGATCCCCCTGCAGGAGTGCGAAAGAGCTAAGAAATCGGGTGTTTTGCAGACTTCCACAATCCAATTCCATGCGCGGGTATCAAATGCTGGCGATGGGGCGCCTGAGTGGCTCAGTCGTTAAGCGTCTGCCTTCGGCTCAGGTCATGATCCCAGGGTCCTGGGATCGAGCCCCGCATCGGGCTCCCTGCTCAGCGGGAAGCCTGCTTCTCCCTCTCCTACTCCTTCTGCTTGTGTTCCCTCTCTCTCTGTCTCTCTTTCTGTCAAATAAATAAAAATCTTAAAAAAAAAAAAATGCTGGCGATGGACGCGCTGAGCACAAATGAGAGGAACTCCAGGCCCCATCCTCTCTCTGGGGGGTGACGCACACATGTGCAACTAGAGACTGGAAGGTGGAGGTAAAAGAGCTCGCCAACCCTTTCTGCCCCCATTATAAAGAAGCAACTGAGGCCCAGAGAGGTCGGGAGTACAAGCTCAAAAGCCAGATGGTGGCCCGGGCACATTCAGTGCAGAAGGCAGAGACAGGAAGGGGGCACCGGCAGGGGCTAGTGTGGGGCCGGCCCAGGGGGCATCTAAATAGAGCTCTGAAGAGACCGGAGGTGGCAAAGGAGGACAGTGGGAGGGGCATCCGGGAGGCAGGGAAGGAATGACACGCAACCTGGGGACCCTGATGCTCACTGAAGGACAGGAAGAAGTAGCCAGGGGGAAAGCCTGCTACATCACTTGTGGGCTCCATGCCAAATAAAACTGCAGGGCGTCTGTTGGGTCAGGGAAGTCATGCTCCCTTTCCCACAGTCTGCTGGCTCCCATCTCCAATCAGAGGCCGCATGACACTCAGGGATTCCGGGCTCTGCACAAGAATGCAGAGTATTGTACCTTGTACCTTGTACCTCCAGCAAGGGGAGGCAGAAGGTTCTGGCCAAGCCACCAAACCCAGCCCTGAAGGGGGACAGCTGCTGACCCCCACCCTGAGGTCCCATGAGATGTGGCCCCACCCTGACCCTCCTCATGCCTGTACTTAGACCCTCGAGTCCATGCCAAGTGACCTAGGAGCCACCCTGGGCAGAGGACAGCAGTGGCTGGGGGCCAGGGGTGGGAGGGGCAGGCCACGTAGGGACTAGAGCCCCAGGGCTCAGAGAAGGAGATGAAGCTCCACTGTCCGAAAGACAAAACGACTAAGAATTTCAGGGCAGCAACTGCAAGAGCATCGAATCCCAGAGCAGGGGCTCCCTTAGGAGCCATGGGGGCCTGTGTGACGGCGCGGGCTCACATGTGCACGAAGCTGGCCCTGGCCAGGGGACCTCACCTGCAGCCCTCTCCTCCAACCTAGGGTCCTTCATCCCCAGCTTCTGGAAGGCACAACTGAACAGCATCAATGCCCACCGGAGAGGGAACTGAAGAAATGAAACCAGGAACCGGTGCAGATGTGCACAGAGGAGGCAGCACTGGGGGGATGCAGGGCAGACGGAGAACACAGGCCACAGGTGACCACCACCAGAACCAGAAAAGCATTCTTTGTATTTTTTATTGAATACCTCCCATGTGGGTGAAATGATGTCCTGTTGATGTTTAGTTGTTTTTTTTTCTTCCCAACAAACTCTATTTTGATTTTCTGCAGACTGTCATCTGACATTCAAAACTGCATCAGTACCATAAAAACAAATTTGAGGATGCTTGTAAATAAACGATTTGGGGGAATTGTAGCAATGGTTTTGTTGAACATTTTTTGTCATCCTAGTCTAAACAAGACTATACACGAGAACGTAAAACTTGTGATGTTTTCTTAGTTTTAAAACATCAACTTAAAAAATAGAGGTACATTTTTAAGCTGCCTACATTTACAAAGTCCTGCTTTCATTTTGTTGTTTAGAAATACCCAGTCATTGGGGGTGCCTGGGTGGCTCAGTTGGTTAAGCGACTGCCTTCAGCTCAGGTCATGATCCTGGAGTCTCGGGATCGAGTCCCACATCAGGCTCCCTGCTCGGCAGGGAGTCTGCTTCTCCCTCTGACCCTCCCCCCTCTCATGTGCTCTCTATCTCTCATTCTCTCTCTCTCAAATAAATAAATAAAATCTTAAAAAAAAAAAATTTAGAAATACCCAGTCATTGGTTCTTAGAGCAGGCCTGTGAGCTTAGGGGCAGGGGACCAACGGTCTGAGAGCCTGTTGTACTGTGGCCATTGATCCTAAAAGTGCACCCACGGGCCTGGCTTTGAGTCCTAGTTCAGGGACCTAAACTCTCTGATCCTCAGTTTCCTTGTCTGTGAAATGGGAAAATTGAATCTCTCATGTGTAGTTGGTGGGAGCCGTGTGTTCAGTGAGATGAGGTGTTAGAGCTCTAGTGTAATGGCAGGCACAGAGCAGATGTTGAGATGGTGGGTCTTTGTGTTTTAGTTTCAGGGGTAGATTTAATGGTTCATCAGTTGCAATGTGCCCCTTACATCAAGTGTCCAGCTGTTTATCAGTTGCATGTGCCCAGTGCCCATTACATGAATTGTCCTCCTTAATGCCCATCACCCAATTATCCCTTCCTCTTAACCCCCTCCCCTCCAGCAACCCTCATTCTGTTTCCTAAGATTAAGAATCTCTTATGGTTTATCTCCCTCTCTGGTTTCATCTTCTTTCATTTTTTCCTCTCTTTCCCTATGATTCTCTGCCCTGTTTCTTAAATTCCACATACATGTGAAATCATATGGTATTTGTCTTTCTCTGATTGACTTATTTAGCTTAGCATAATACCCTCTAGTTCAATCCACGTCATTGCAAATGGCAAGATTTCATTCTTTTTGATGGCTGGGAAATATTCCATTGCATACATATACCACATTTGCTTTATCCATTCATCTGTCGATGGACATCTGGGCTCTTTCCACAGTTTGGCTATTGTAGACATTGCAGCTATAAACATTGGGGTGCACGTGCCCCTTCGGTTCACTATGTATCCTTTGGATAAATACCTAGTAGTACAATTGCTGGGCCGCAGGAAGCTCTATTTTTAACTTTTTGAGGAACCTCCATACTGTTTTCCAGAGCGGCTGCACCAGCTTGCATTTCCACCAACAGTGTAGGAGGGCTCCCCTTTCTCCGCATCCCCGCCAACATCTGTTGTTTCCTGACTTGTTAATTTTAGCCATTCTGACTGGTGTGAGGTGGCCTCTCATTGTGGCAGAAGACGTGAACAGACATTTCCCAAAGAAGACCTACAAATGGCCAACAGAGACATGAAACAAACGCTCAACATCACTCAGCATCAGGGAAATACAAAATGGTGGGTCTTTAAGTTCTCATTAAGTTCTTTAAATTCTCCCCCGAAGGCCACGCAAGAGGTACGATCGACCGCAAGGGGGCGACAGGAGCTGGTGAGGAGAAGTGTCAGGAGTCACAGAGGGCTGCCCCAGGAGGAGCCTGCACTTGGCAGTGCCCTCAGTCACTGGGACCAGCTGCCTTAAATATTCACGCCACATTTGAATACCTTAGTCCACAGTGTGGTATTTTTTTCCTGCCACCTTTTTAACACTCTGATGAATTATGTGCCTACTTAACCTAAATTCTGCCAACTCCACAAAAAGTGTATGCAATCTTCTGAGATAGAAGGTGTTATTCTGAGAAATAACGTTACTCTCGCCTTGAAATCTGTGGATTTGAAGGTGGCTCCTGCCTACTCCCAACATGGGAATCGGCGAAGTGTTTAAAAACTGTCACAAGGGGCGCCTGGGTGGCTCAGTTGTTAATCAGCTCAGGTCATGGTCCCGGGGTCCTGGGACAGAGCCCCTCATCGGCCTCCCTGCTCCACAGGAAACCTGCTTCTCCCTCTCACACTCCCCTGCTTGTGTTCCCTCTCTTGCTGTGTCTCTGTCAAATAAACAAATAAAATCTTTAAAAATAAATAAATAAAAACTGTCACAAGACATTAAGCCTCCAGCGGGCCAGTCAACAGGAGGGCGTGTTCACAGAGGGAAGGTCTGTCCCAACAGAATTACGCCAAAGTATTTTTTTCAGGATGAATTTCTTATCTCTGCCTTCCTTTGGAATAAGTTATTCTGCTTTCTATGGAAAATAAAATAAAAATTAAATTAAAAAGGAAGGAAAGTGGTCTGGGGCAGGTGCTAATGTCCCCATTTCACAATTGGGAACAGAGGTTCGGGATCGCACAGCTCCTAAGAGTGGGTTCATCTCCAGACTCTAAGTGGAAGATTAAGAAACGCATGTGAAGTGCTTAGCACAACAGCTCCATCAATGATAAGGAGGCGGGGAAGATGCGGGGAAGAGCGGGGACAACACCCTCCGGCCACAGCTGCCTCGCTCTTTCCCTCTGGTTTCACCGCCTTCAAGAAAGGGGCCACTGTAACATTTCCCCTTCCTCATCTCTGGGTCCCTTTTTGCCGTCCAGCCCACAGCCCTGGAATTACTGACCCTTTCACCTCAGCAGGGGGTTCTGCCACCATCCAGGCACTTTCATTTCGGGGTGACATTGACAAACTGATGGGCGCTCCTCTTTCCGCGACAGTATACAGGGGTGGGTGCTCGTGCTACCGAGGGCGCCCCCTGCTGACCCCTTGTCAGACAAGATTCCTGAAGAGCACCTTGGTGTTTTCAAGCTAACAGGCTCCAGACTGCAGTCAGCATTTCTTCTTCCCTTGCATATGGACATCTCTTTCCCTCCACCGGGCACTCAGGGTAATCCCATCCAATGGCCACTGTTCACAGGAGACAGTTTGGTGATCAGAGAAGAGAGAGCTAAGAGAGGCATTCTTCAGTTTATCAAGAGATGAGCACTGGCATCTCTCTCTCTCTCTTTTTTAAAATAGACTCTAGGGGCGCCTGAGTGGCTCAGTTGTTGAGCATCTGCCTTCGGCTCAGGTCATGATCCCAGGGTCCTGGCATCAAGCCCCGCATCGGGCTCCCTGCTCCAACAGGAAGCCTGCTTCTCCCTCTCCCCCTCCCCCTGCTTGTGTTCCCTCTCTCACTGTGTCTCTCTCTGTCGAATGGATAGATAAAATCTTTAAAACAATAAAAATAAATAAAATAAAATAGACTCTAAGTTTGCAATTTTAGGTTTGCAGCAGAATTGAGCCGAAAGTACAGAGAGTTCCTATATAAACCTACCTGCACTCACAAATGACCTCCCCCATATTAACAGCCCCTCCAGAGTGGTACGTTGGTTAAAATCAATGAGGCTATTTGAGGCACCAAAATCATGCAGTGTCCATAGTTGACATTAGGTTCACTCCTGGTGTTGGATGTTCTGTGGGCTTGGACAAATGTGTAATGACATATTTCCAGCATGATGGTATCACACAGTATACTTTCCCTGCCCTAAAGATCTTCTGTGCTCTGCCTGTTCATCCTCCCCTCCCCTCCAGTTCCTGACACCGCTGATCTTTTTTCTGTCTCTATAGTTCTGCCTTTTCCAGAATATCATGCAGTTGGAATCATACAGCATATAGACTTTTCAGATTGGCTTCTTCCATTTAGTAATATGCATTTAAATTTCCTTCATGTCTTTTCATGGTTTGATAGCTCATTTCTTTTTTGTTTGTTTAAGATTTTATTTATTTATCTGAGAGAGAGAGAGAGTGAGCAAGCACGTTGGGGGGGGGAGGCACAAAGGGAGAAGGAGAAGCAGGCTCCCCGCTGAGCATGGAGCCCCATGTGGGGATCAATCCCAGGACGCCAGGATCATGACCTGAGCTGAAGGCAGCTGCTTAACCGACTGAGCCACCCAGGTACCCCCACTAGCTCATTTCTTTTTAGCACTGAAAAATATTCCATTGTCTGGATGTACCACAGTTAACTGATCCATTCACCCACTGAAGGACATCATTTTGGCAATTATGGACAAAGCTGCTACACACATCCTGTAACAGGAAAAATTCAGCTTTTCTCTCTCTTCCCTCCCCTGCACTGTATCTTTATATTGTATGGCTCTTTTACCTTCACAGAGAACACTTCACTTCTGACACTTCAGGTCACCAAATGTGTGGAGGTTTTTCCCCACATGAAGCCATCATCCATGACACCAGGCGCGTGTCCTACAATTTAACTCATTTCTAAACCTTCTACCTGGTGACAGTGTCCAATCCCACAGGCTAAGGGCTCAGTCCCACAAGACTGTTTCCATCCCACTTCAGATGCCAATCACAAATAGTAGGTCCCCAGGTTACTCACAACTTCTGTCCAATTTGACTACACATCAGAGATTTGCATGATTCCCTCCTCAGGTTTGATTAATTGGCTAGAGTGGCTACATAACCCAAGGAAACACTTAATATTTACCAGTTTATCAGAAGATATGTTAAAGGATACAGATGAACAGCCAGATGAAGAGACGTGCAGGGGTCTGGGAGCATCCCAAGCACAGGAGCTTCTGTCCCTGTGGAGCTGGGGTGTGTCACCCTCCCAGTGTGGATGTGTTCACTCATCGTGAAGTTCCTCAAGCCCGAAAATATATTGGGATTTTATATAGTCATGATGGATCAGAAACTCCATTTTCAGCCCTTCTCCCTCCTCCCCAGGAAGCATCCAGGAACGTCATTAGGACAAAAATACTCCTATCATCCAGGAATTTGCCAGGTTTTCAGAAGCCCGATGTCAGGAACCAGGATCAAAGACCAAATGTTAGATTAAACGAAAGATGCTCCTCATGCCCTTATCATCCAGAGAATGTCAAGGGTTTCAGGAGTTCTATGTCAGAAATGCAGGGGGTGGGAGGTAGAGACCAATATATATTTTTCTGTTATCTCAGGCATCCATGTGCAGGTTTTTCTGTGGCCATAAGTTTTCTAGGCACCTCATTTTTAAGAAGGCTTAAAGCAGAGGGAGATAAAGGGTTTTTCATATATTGCGGGTAAATTGGAGGTGATTTCAACCTCCATTGTGATAACCTCTTCTTGAAACCCCGAGACCAGAATCACTTTTTACAACCAGCAATGGAAAAATGGCATAGGATTTTCTCCTCTAAAAGGCCTTCCCTGAACCTCCTGCCTGCTACCTTCAGCTCCAGAAACCTCCAGCTCTTTTTCAGCAGGATCGCAGCTTCTGAAAGATCTCATGAGCCCATGAACTTACAACATTCTGTCTTCCACATCAGATTGTGAGGACTTGGGCACAGGGGACTCTGCCTTATTCAGCTTTGTGTCCTCAGATCCTAGCGATTATTCAAAAAATATTTCACAGATACATACAGAAATGGGGGGAATTTGGTCTTTCTTCTACTCTAGAAGGTGAATCCAAATTTCCGTCTGTATTTATAGCTGAATCAGTTTGTGGTTTTATTAACTCTTTTGCCCCATTATTCAAAGGGCTTGCAAAACAAACAAACAAACTAGGCAGAAGGCGGTATTGTTTTTCCACCGGGATGCAAATTCCAAAGTCACAGAGCATGTCTCCAAGCCAGGAATAGAACCAGGGTCTTCTATCTCAAACCAATCTCCTCTCTCATCAGCTTGAACCCAATATTTCTAGAGCAGTCACTCTTTAGACAAAGAGTGAAGTTGTTATTGATGTCGGAGAGGGACAAACGTTAGCCACCAGCATCATTATTCTACAACATGCCAGCCACTACTGCAGGTTAATTACAGCTGAAAAGATGAAGGATTGGCCAGCCTCACTGCACATGGGGAAGAGGGAAGAGGCGCTTCAAGCCTGCTGCCCAGCCTGGTCCATTCCCTCTCTCAGAGTTCAGCCAAGGGATCAGAAAGCTGGGTGCCATACCTAAATTACCTGGTTTAATCCTCACAGCAGGTGAGATTCTGCTATTGTCCTGTTGTACAGATAAAAAAATCCATGGATCCAGTGTGTTGACTTGCCCAAGATCACCCAACCTGTAAGTAACAAAAACCAGATTTTACCCCATATCTAACAAATTCCAACCCATGTGTGTTATTGTCCTGTGGCTGCAATAACAAAGTACCACAAACTGGGTGGCTTCAAACAATAGAAATATATTCTTCTGCAGTTCTGGAAGGTGTTTAAGTCCGAAATCAGTGTCAGCAGGGCCATTTCCCTCTGAGGCTCTAAGGAAGAATCCTTGCTTGCCTCTTCTGGCTTCTGGTGGTTGCCAGTAAACCTTAGTGCTCCTTGGTTTACTGATACATCACTCCAACCTCTGCCTCCATCTTCATTTGGCCTTCTCCCCTGCGTCTGTATCTCTGTGCCCAAATGTCCCTCTTCTTATAAGGACACCAGCATATTGGATTTAGAGACCACCCTCATCCTGTATGATCTCATCTTGACTTGATTATATCTGCAAAGACTCTATTTCTAAATAAGGTCACATTCACACGTTCCAGAAGCTAAGATTTGAACCTATCTTTTGGGGGGACACAAATCAACCCATAGCACCACGTTTCCCCCATTATATTAGCTGCCTCATATGAAAGATGACTAAAATGGCAAATGCTTCACTCTCAGGCATTATCTGCTCTCAGTTCTGCCTGAAGACTTCCTAGTATGGTGGCAAGAAACAAGACTGGTTCTTGAGCCGTGGGTTGGGATTGCAACTCTACCCTACCCTGGGCCTCAGCTTCCCCAGATATAGAAGATGGAAGTTAGACTAGATAAGTAGTAAGGTCTCATTGGAGTGTGATGTGATGGGTTGCAAAGACAATAATGACAAAATCTTACGTAGCACCTCTTTCTGTCTAAATTATAGCTACTTTAACCCCATTCAATAAATATTGTCTTAGCATCTCTATGTACCCATCTCTAATTATATTTTCCACAACTAGAAATGTTCCTTTGAGTAGTGATTGTGCCTAGAACCTAGTGTGGGCTCAGGAAATGCTTGTTAAATAAACAGTGTGATAGAGTGGTAGGAATACAGGAGCGAGAGAATGAGAATGTTGAATTATGTGGACATGTTCACCAAGTGCTGTATAGGTTTATGCCTTGTTTCCCCAAAAGGAGATTAAGCCTCTGATAGGGAGAGTCTTCCTCTGTTCTTTGCAATGCTGGGGTCAGGGCTAGCGACTGCAGAGATACAATACGTAGTATAATTCCTGCCTCCTTATTCATTTTTACATAAACACAGACGTGATCACATCATACTTGTTGGTTGTTTGTTGTGGTCTCCTTTCTCCTCTACCCTCTTCAGTCCCCACTACCACTCCAAATCCTTCCGGGGGAACTATATTAACAACTTGGTATGTTTCTTTCTATACATGTAGATTCATATACAGGCATATGGACATAAGTACTCATGTACAGAAATGGGGACGTTGTTTGTCATTGTTTTATATGATAAGATCATATTTTAGATACTTGAAAAGTTAAAGTACTTTGCTGGCAGAAATCCACCCAAGGGCACTGGTGTAACTCTAAGTTCATGGGATGTACATAATTTCATGGCATAGGTGTACTGTAATTTATTTAGCCAGTCCATGACAGATGGACAGTATTTGATTTTCTGATCCCTTGTTCTTGAGAAAGAGAGTTGCTGAGAATTCTCTGATCTTACTGACAAATTATATTTTCCTCATTTACCACCTTCCTCCTCCCACTCCCCAGTTGTCCACATGAGCCGGCCGGTACTCAGAGTTCTGTCTTCTCCCATTGAATCTGAATCCACATAGTTCTATTACATCTTAATGGGATCTGAGGCTTTTAAAAATGGAATCCAGACATTCTGGACTGTTTCCAAAAGAGATGACTTTTTACTTAATGGCATCAACCCCACTAATCCTGTCTGAAAGGTAATCAACCCATCAGGCAAGAGAAGAAAATACTATTTCTTGAGGGAAATGGAATGAGCTGTCTACAATCAAACACACCTCCTGTTGATCAAGTGCCCTGAAATAAGAGCGGGGCAGCAGAACCTGGGAGCTGGCCTTCTGAGCTGAAGCCACTCTGGCTGGGGGTCCTTCCCCAAGCCTCCAATCTTCAGTTGCATCAAGAGAATAACAACTGGGGTGCCTGCATGGCTCAGTCGGTTAAGTGTCTGCCTTCAGCTCAGGTCATGATCCCAGGGTCCTGAGATCAAACCCTGCATCGGGCTCCCTGCTCAGTGAGGAGTCTGCTTCTCCCTCTCCCAACCCCCTGTTTGTGTTCCCTCTCTCTCTCTGTCAAATAAATAAATAAAATCTTAAAAAAAGAGAGAAAAGGAATGTGCACAGAAGCTTTACTCATATATATTTATAACACTTAAAACCTGGAAACAACCCAATGTTTATCAGTAGAATGGATAAATATTGGGGGACATATTTATACAATGAAATATTACACCATAATAAAAAAGAACCAACTACTGTTTACATGCAACAACATGGGTAAATCTCAGGTATTATTAAGTGTGGGGGAAAAAACAGACTCCAAATACCAGCTTCCATTTATGCTAAGTTTAAAAATAGGTAAAACTTACCTGGAGTGGTAGAGGTTAGAACGGTGGTTGCCCTTGGGGAGTATTGGCTGAGAATGGGCACAAAGGAATCTGCTGGGATGCTGGAAATGTTCTTGAGTTGGGTAGTAATTACACAGGTTTATTCATATGCAAAAAATCAGTAAAATTTGTGAATTTCACTATATGTATGTTGTAACTTTGTTAACCCCTTCCCCTTCTCCTTCCTCTTCTCCTTTTCTTCTCCTTTAGTTTAAATAACAGAAATTTATTTTCTCACAGTTCTGGAGGCTAGGAGTCCAAGATCAAGGTGTCATCAGGATTGGTTTTCTGATGAACCTTCTCTTCCTGGTTTGTAGATGGTTGGTTGCCTTTTCCCTAAGTCCTCACATGGCCTTTCCTTTGTGTGTGTGTGGTATCTCTTCCTCTTCTTATAAGAACACTAGTCCTATTGAAGTAGGTTCTCCCCTTATGACTTCATTTAAACTTAATTAACTTCTCCCCACTTTTGCTTTTTTTTTTTTCCTATGCTCATTCTTATGCATGCCTTTTTGGGACTAATGTGCTTGTCTCTTTTGGGTCTGAGGTATGCAGGAATGTAATTGCTGGATGATAGAGTAGGAATATAGTTAGCTCTTACAGTATCTCCTGGTGAATGTCTAAGTAGTTGTGCCAACAGGTACTCCCGCTGCTGATTTATGAGAGTTCTAGTTGTTTCACATTCTCTCCAAAACTTGGTATTTTCAGTCTTCCTATGCTTAGCCATTCTGGTGGGTATGTAGTGATACAGTGTTATAGTATAAATTTGTGTTTCCTCTTTGTAGCATTGAATATTAGCATGTATGGCTTGAAAGAACCTAAAAGACCATCTACTCCAATCCCTCCCTTCAGAAGAGAAATAATAAACAAAATGGACCCAAAGAGGTGTGACTTGCCTAGTATCCCATAGTTAGTTGGCACTGTAACTCAGTCTAGAAGCTTAGAAGAGCTCCTCTGGCCCAGAGATTATCTCTATGGAGTGCAACTTTACCCTCTCATTGGCCCACCCCCTATCCAAGACAACCGGCCAACTGTGTACTCTCTGTGTACAGTTTGCTCACCCACTTCTGGCCTTTGACCCCAGAGATATCTAGCTTCCTGGTCTATCCACTTACTAGCTGTAAAATTTTGTCCAACTCACTGTGATGGTTAATCTTGAGTCAACTTGGGGAGGCTATGACGTCCAGTTGTCTGGTCAACACCATTCTAGATGTAGTTTTAAGACATATTTTTAGAGGTGATTAACATTTACAATCAGTACACTTTGATTAAAGCAGATTGCACTCCATAATGTGGATGGGCATCATCCCATCAGCTGATGGCCTTATGAGCAAAGACTGAGGTTTCCAGAAGAAATTCTTCTCAGGACTGCAGCATAGAAACCTTGACTGAGTTTCTAGCCTACTGCCATGCTGAATTCAGACTCAAGACTGCAAATTCCGCTTTTATCCCAATTTCCAACCTGCTGGCCTGCCATAAGGATTTCGGATTTGCTAGTTTCCACAATCACATAAGCCAATTCCTTAAAGTATTTTTCTCTCTTAAAAATCTCTCTATATAGAGTTTGCTTATCTATAAAATAGGATATAATGAAACCAATCTTGAAAAGTTGTTGGAAAGATCAGATACAATACATGAAAATTCCTAACGCAGGGGTGCCTGGGTGGTTCAGTTGGTTAAGTATCTGATTCTTGATCTCAGTTCAAGTCCTATCTCAAGGTTGTGGGTTCAAGCCCCACTTTGGGCTCCACACTGGGCATGGAGCCTCCTTAAAAAAAAATTCCTAACACAGATAGTTAATGGTTAATAAATGACTATTCAAAACATAAAACCACCTAACTTATGCTAAGTAGGTTGAAAAAGTGGTACATACCCAGGTTGAAGAAAAATTTAGTAGAACCAAAGGATATAAAATGAAAAATAGTCTCTCTCTCAGCCCAGAGAAAATTACTGTCAATAGTTGCTCGTATTTCTTCTAGAAATTTTCTATGCAAAAACCTGCACAAATGTAAGAATGCTGTACCAACAGCCTTAGTTTTAGTTAAAAATATGTAACATATATAAAATATGTAACACATATAAGACTGTCTCCAGATGGTCCAGAATCTGAGTGGTGTCCTGACCAAAAAAAAAAAAACCTCAACAACTAAAAGTTAAAAATAAACTCAAGCTCATAATTGCATTATTTAACCAGATGAAAGATTTGTCTTAAAAATCTTACTTTTCTCTCCCATCCACTTGGCTCACATACCTGAGCTATTCTGCATTTTGTTTTTCCAAAATTCCCTAGAAAAACTCCCTCAGCGTGAGTCCTGGTTTCTCTTTTTTTTCTCTTGATCCTTCGCTCACATAAGAAAAGCTGTCTCATCTAAGTTAATTCTCATGCAAACTACCAGATGGGTGTTGTCCTCATTCACATTTTATGGATGAGAAAACTAAAGCTCAAACAAGCTAAGAAGCTGTGTTTAGGTGCTTGCAATTTAAATAGCTAGATTATTCCAGAGGCCAGGATCAAATGCTAATAGGTTTTATCCAGTCCCCCTCACCCTCTGTTGACTTTTAGGACCTTCTCAAAAAGACATCCAATGTCTAATGATGCCTCCTATGAAGTATCCCCCCCTTTACAGGCTAAAACTTCCTTCCTCACATCATGATCTTCTTAGGACCATATTTAATTCCTCTATGGCAATTCTGTGGGTACTACTAGCTAGAGCCTGAGTGAATCCTTCATCCCACCTTCTCAGTTACTAGTGTTAAAGGATTTCCTTCTTCCTTCAGTGCCCATGGTTCTTGGTCATGCCGCTTCAAAGAATGACGAGGTAGACCAGACGAAGAGTGGTGGGCAGCAAAGCAAAGTTTATTGAACAATAGTACAAAGCTCCCAAAGAGGGAGGGGGCCCGAGAGGGTTGCAATCGGGAGTTTCTAAATCTAGGGGTTTTTATGAGATTGTTGGTGGGCTGTTTTAATCTGATTAGCCTTCCATGTGCCTGTCACCCAATCAGGATTTTATCCATGGGCTCATCAACCTATCAGGTAGTTGTTCAGCTGCGAAAGGGCAGAGGGCTCCTTCCAGGTGGTGTAAAGTCCTTTTCAGGGTGGTTTCCTCTTAGGGCGGGGGCCCCTTGTCCCTGCCTGCCTTTCTCCCAACTATCCTTCATTACTAGGCTGGGGATGGAAGGGCACCATGAGAGCCAAGCTTAATGACATCTTTTAGTCTCTACCCCTGTGAGCGTCAACATCTTAGCTATGGTGAGGAAAAGGGGATGTGGGGAGCAACAGCTTTTAAATGTTTCTATTTGTCATCATCCATGTAACTATGAGGACTATGATAGTTTTTTGGGTTTTTGGGGTTTTTTTTAAGATTTATTCATTCATTTGAGAGAGAAAGCACGCAGAGAGGAGCAGTGGAGAGGGAGAGAGAGAATCCCAAGCAGGCGCTGCCCCGAGCACAGAGCCCAACAACAGGGCTCAATCTCACAACCATAAGATCACGGACACTTAACCAACTGCACCACCCAGGTGCCCTGCCAAGTCTTACGGTAGTTTTAAAATAGGTCCACAGAAAATGGAGCCTAATCCTTCCTTTTTTAAAAAAATTTTTTTTAAAGATTTTATTTATTTGACAGAGAGAGAGAGACAGTGAGAGAGGGAACACAAGCAGGGGGGAGTGGGAGAGGGAGAAGCAGGCTCCCCACGGAGCAGGGAGCCCGATGCGGGGCTTGATCCCAGGACCCTGGGATCATGACCTGAGCCAAAGGCAGATGCTTAATGACCGAGCCACCCAGGTGCCCCCTAATCCTTACTTTAAATATGGGTTAGTGACTTCTAATAAATGCAGTATGGTGAAGTGAAACTCTGTGACTTCTGAAGGTAGCGCATATAAAGGATATAGTGTCTACTTGGCTCTCTCTCTTAGGACCCTTGTCTTGGTACCTAGCCACCATATTCTGAGGAAGCCCAGGCCACATGGAGAGGCCATGTGTCAGTTTTGGGGCCTTCAGCCTACAGTCAGCATCAAGAGTTAGCCATGTGAGGGGATGAGCCTCCTGATAATTCCAGCTAAGGCCCCAGACATCGTGGGGCAGACACAAGCCATCCCCACAGCGCTGAGTCTGAATTTCGGAGCCACAGAAACACTGAGAGATAACAAATTATTATTGTCTTAAGCTACTAGTTATTGGGCTAATTTGTTACTCAGCAATGGACACCTAATACAAAGCCATTTCCGACCCCCTGGGTTTTTAGGGTTATCTCATTCACAGGGTAAAATGTCAGAGGGTGAATGGCTAGAATACAACGCCGTCATTTATTGACTCTCCCGCTACCTGAGAAGCAAAAAGACTCCTTTCCGTTGCTGGAGAGTCCTGGGCCTCGGAACCTGCTTGTCTACACCCACAAGACCTGCAAAGTCAGAGATCTGTCCTCAAAGTGTAGAGCCACAACTGTGCTGGCTTGGACTGAGGCCTGCCTGGACTTCTCAGATCTGAGCTCCATTTGTCACTCCTGCTTCTTGGGTTGGCTACTAGCGCTCCTTCTCTTTCTTCCTCAGCCCATTGGCACTCACGTTAGGTGGTACCCCAGGGAAACAATAAGGGCCAGTACGCTGTGGTTTACTGATTTTTAGCTGCATGTCATTGCATCAGGAGCTCAGTGAGAGCATGCATGGATCCCCACGCCTTGTTCTTTGGGTACCAGGCAGAAGGCACACTGCAATAATTTTGGGAGACATCAACATTCCCCCAGTTCCTGCTGTAAGGTTATAAATTCAACATATCCATCCCAGTTGCTATCCGCCCTGCCATATGCTCATTTCAGAGCAGTGAGGGCAAGCTGCCCAGAAATGCCCTCCTGCCAAGTCCTCCTTTGGGTGGGGCCTTGAAAATGCTCACACAGACGCATCTCCCTATTCATCCTTGTGCTGTTTCTGTAGCCTGTTCTAAGCCCTCCCCGAACCTTGTCTCTGCTCCCCAGTACAGAGCTCGCTGCAGATCTCTCCAGTGGAAAGTAGTCTCTTCTGGTGTTTCCCAGATGTTCAGGCCCCAAAGCAGTGCTGGTGGGCGAGCAGCTTGCTGGCCCTGAACCAGCCTACTCTGATTCCACAAGGGAGTCTCAGAGACTTCCTCAATTTAGTGACTCACACAATTGCTCTCTACTTGGAACATCCAGTTCTGAACCGTGCCTCTCCCAGAAATTGTAATTCCAGCCTTAGCCTCATCCCTGCAGTATCCCTGTGGCTTTGCCACGGTGTTCCAGGAAACTTGCTCTGGCAGACCTTTCTCCCTCCCCAGGAGAGGTGGCCAGTATGGACATGCACTTTTGGCTCGCATCCAGAGACATGTTTTTAATTCCAGATGCAACTGGGCACTGCCCTGCAGGTCCAAAATCCGGCACAGCAAGCCCCCACCCCAAGCTGCACCACTCACAAAACCACCACTTCACTTTTATGAAAGACCTACAGTACCTGTTCTCGCTAACCAAAAGAAATCCAAAGAGGATTTTCACTTTTAAGGAAAAAAGACGAAAAGCAAAAATAGCCTCTAGGGTTTCTTTGGCAGCAGTCCTCATGGAGGCAGCACACCCCCAGTCCTGAGTGGCGCCACCAAGCGCCATCTCTGGGAACTGCACCCAGTGTCGCAGCCTCAAGCCGCCATAGCTGTGATTTATTTTGTGCATCGGTGAGCAAGACGTGTCCTAAGGTATCAGAAGTGCCTAAAAGAGCTTATTTTGGGGGGGGGGGTATGGGAATGATCAAAAAATTTTCTATACAAATTAATGGTAATCGCTTCTTCACTGAATGTCATTTCACGTTTCGTAGGAACACTCTACTTTCGGATAGCGGGAGAAACAGGTACACTGTATTGTTCTACTTCATTTAATTTAATGGCTGCATCATGTACCAAGGATGTACCATAATTTGTTTAACTAACCCCCTATTAAAGAACATTAAGGTAATTATTATTGTTATTAGACGAGCAGCTGAACCTTGGAAACACACTCTTAAATGCTTTCCCTCTGAGGAAAATGAAGAAGCTGTTTCCTATCAAGCTAACCGTGCCCTTGGAGATAATCACACCCCAGCCTGAGACTCCCTGACATTCTCAGAGGCTGTTCCTGATGGGAGTGGGCCTCTCAAGGGTGCTGGGTTGGGAAAAGGTTGACGACCAGCACAGCCTTTGAGAAATGAATTTTTAAATCAAGGAGAGTACAGGACAAACTTCTGAAACATCCACTAATGAAAAAGTAACCAAGTGCCCTTGTATTTTTCTCTGATTATAATCCTCTGAACCCTTCTTTACCCAGCCGTGGACTATGTCCTGCTGGAGATGCTTGTGGCTGAGGTCGCCTCCTCTTCAGGGTTCAGGAAGGACTGCCTGCTATCAAGGAGGAAGGAGGGAGGAGGGACTCAGGGTCTGCAGAGCCACACACCTCCTCACATGAAGGAGGCTCCTCACCGTAATGTGTCCTGCTTTGGGTCTTGCGACAGTGCCTCATAGCCAAAGACAGCCATGTTTAGGCAGGCCAGAGGGAAGCCAGAGGCCCATGAGCACTGTCCATCCAGGAGGGAAACACTGTGTTAGACAGAGACAAAGAGAGGTCATCAAAGCCCAGGCTGGGTGGAGAGGTCACAGGGATGGCAAAGGCACGGGAGCCGAACAGCGGTCAGCAAAGACCCCTAGGTGCCCTACACTCTCCGAAACACTTGACGTGCTCTCACTCTTTTTATCTGGTAGTAGCCCTCTGAGGCAAGCGCCAGTGTGCCCATTCTACAGATGAGAAGGAAGCACAGGAACGTGACCTAACAGCCGGAAGTAAGCACCTGGTGGCACCAAGGTCTGAACCCTGCAGTCTGACTCAGGCTGCTAGCCTGACCCCGGCTGTTGCCAACGTGGTGCCTGACCCCGGCTGTTGCCAACATGGTGGCAGCAGAAGCAGTGTGGAGCCAAGAGTTCTGTGACTCTCAGTGAGACTGAAGCGGGAGAGCGAGATTCTCGTCTCACGGAGCCCAAGAATGAATCTAGGGGACAAAGGAGTGTGGGTAAAGCGATAGAGTTTAATTAAATGAGGAGACAGAGCAAGCTCTCAGGAGTGAGAGGGGTCCCGACAGGGTTGCCACTGGGGGCTTTTAAGGTTGGTCTTTCATCGGAAGCTACCCAGGGAACTTAAATCCTCTTAACGTCTCTATTGAGATCACCACTGAGCAAGGATTAGTGATAACACCTTTAATGGCTTCCTTCCTTTCTAGGGTCAGGTAATTTTTTGTCGACCACAAGTAGCTGTCATAACAAGACCCCACCTCCAACACCCGGGACAGGATGGTCTGATTGGTTTCCTTATCTCTGGCTTCCTTTCGCCTCCACATTTTTGGTATTTTGTGAGCCTGATCCCGCGGCCCCCTACCTTTCTCTCCTTACAGAGCCCCGCCTGTCCCTGACTCAAGACTAGAATGGGAAACTCGAGGGACACCCACTTGGGAGGGGAAAGTAAGAAGCCCAGGTCACCAGGACAGCATTGGTCCCCGAAGGACAAGGAGCCCTTGTTCCGTGCTCCAGGGGTGGGTGGGGCATAACATTGATGGTTTTCAGAGCTCAGTCCCGCTTGCGGCACTGGGCCTCAAGTAATAGCAGCCAGTCTTTGTTTACCGGGGCCTGAAAGAGCCTAACTAGCTTGCTTTATTATGTTAATTGTGCAGATAGTCATTATGAGCTAAATGGTCAGAGAGAAGAAAAAAAGATTAGGGTAAATAAACCGGGAGCTCCAGGGCCCAGCTGAGGAGCAGATCAAAGACAAAGGAATGGCCAGCCTTGGGACGTTTATTTATTTATTTTTTTAAAAGATTTTATTTATTTATTTGAGAGAGAGAATGAAAGAGAGAGAGAGAGAGCATGAGGGGGGGAAGAGTCAGAGGGAGAAGCAGACTCCCTGCTGAGCAGGGAGCCCGATGCGGGACTCGATCCCGGGACTCCAGGACCATGACCTGAGCTGAAGGCAGTCGCTTAACCAACTGAGCCACCCAGGTGCCCCCTTGGGACGTTTAAATCAGACAAAGCCACTTCTGTAACTACATTGGGCCTCAACACTACTGCCAACTGAATTTCCATTGTGTTTCAGTTTCAGTAGTTTTTCATGTCCTCTATTTATTTGTCATATCAACCCTATGAGGCCTGCCAGGTAGGTATTACTATCTGCATATTACAGATGAAGAAGGTGAGGCCTGGGGAAGGTAGGGCTTGCCCAGGGTCCGGCAGCTCGAGGACAGCTGGGCCAGAACTGTTACAGGATTTCCTTCCTCCTTCGGTGACCTTGGCTCTGGGTGGCACCCCTTCAAAGAATTAAGAGGTAGACCAGAGGAAGAGTAGTGGAAGCAAAACAAACTTTAAGGAGTGATAGTACAAAGCTCCCAAAGAAGGACGGGATCTGAGAGGGTTGCCAATATGTCATTTAGATCTAGGGGGTTTTATAGGCTTATTGGCAGCCTGTTTTAATCTGATTAACCTTCCCTGTGCCTGTCACCCAGTCAGGTTTTTGTCATCTACCTATCACGTGGGAAAGGGTGGAGGGCTCCTTCCAGGGTGGTGTAAAATCCTTTTAAGGGTGGTTTCCTCTTAGGGTGTGAGGCCCTTGTCCCTGCCTGCCTCTCTTCCAACTATCCTTTGTCAGAATGAGGGAGAACCACTATCACCTCTGCTATTCATCATAGTACTAGAAGGCCTAGCTTCAGCAATCAGACAACAAAAAGAAACAAAAGGCATCCAAATCAGCAAAGAAGAAGTCAAACTCTCACTCTTGGCAGATGACATGATACTCTATGCAGAAAACCCAAAAGACCACCCCAAAACTGCTAGAACTCATATAGGAATTCAGTAAAGTGGAAGGATATAAAATCAATGCACAGAAATCAGTTGCATTTCTATATACCAACAATGAGACAGAAGAAAGAGAAATTAAGGAGTCAATCCCATTTACAATTGCATCCAAAACCATAAGATAACTAGGAGTAAACCTAACCAAAGAGGCAAAGGATCTGTACTCAGAAAACTATAGAATACTCATGAAAGAAATTGAGGAAGACATAAAGAAATGGAAAAATGTTCCATGCTTATGGATTGGAAGAGCAAATATTGTTAAAATGTCTATGCTACCTAGAGCAATCTACACATTCAACGCAATCCCTATCAAAATACCATCAACGGTTTTCACAGAACTGGAACAAATAATCCTAAAATTTGTATGGAGCCAGAAAAGACCCCCAATAGCCAAAAGAATGTTGAAAAAGAAAACCAAAGCTGGGGGCATCACAATGCCTGACTTCAGGCTCTATTACAAAGCTGTCATCATCAAGACAGTATGGTACTGGCACAAAAACAGACACATAGATCAATGGAACAGAATCGAGAGCCCAGAAATGGACCCTCAACTCTATGGTCAACTAATCCTCGACAAAGCAGGAAAAGAATATCCAATGGGAAAGACAGTCTCTTCAACAAATGGTGTTGGGAAAATTGGACAGCCACATGCAGAAGAATGAAACTGGACCATTTCCTTATACCACACACAAAAATAGACTCAAAATGGATGAAAGACCTCAATGTGAGACAGGAATCCATCAAAATCCTAGAGGAGAACACAGTCAGCAACCTCTTCCACCTCAGCTGCAGCAACTTCTTCCTAGAAACATCACCAAAAGCAAGATAAACAAGGACAAAAATGAACTATTGGGACTTCATCAAGATAAAAAGCTTTTGCACAGCAAAGGGAACAGTCGACAAAAGCAAAAGACAACTGACAGAATGGGAGAAGATACTTGTAAATGACACATCAGATAAAGGGCTAGTATCCAAAATCTATAAAGAACTTATCAAACTCAACACCCAAAGAACAAATAATCCAATCAAGAAATGAGCTGAAGACATGAACAGACATTTCTCCAAAGAAGACATCCAAATGGCCAACAGACACATGAAAAAGTGCTCAACATCGCTCGGCATCAGGGAAATCCAAATCAAAACCTCAATGAGATACCACCTCACACCAGTCAGAATGGCTAAAATGAACAAGTCAGGAAACGACAGATGTTGGTGGGGATGCGGAGAAAGGGGAACCCTCCTACACTGTTGGTGGGAATGCAAGCTGGTGCAACCACTCTGGAAAACAGAAAGTTGAAAATAGAGCTACTGTACAACCCAGCAATTGCACTCCTAGGTATTTACCCCAAAGATACAAATGTAGGGATCCAAAGGGGCACCTGCACCCCAATGTTTATAGCAGCAATGTCCACAATAGCCAAACTGTGGAAAAAGCCCAGATGTCCATTGACAGATGAATGGATAAAAAAGATGTGACACACACACACACACACACAGAATATGATGCAGACATCAAAAAATGAAATCTTGCCATTTGCAACGATGTGGATGGAACTAGAGGGTATTATGCAAGCGAAATAAGTCAATCGGAGAAAGACAACTATCATACAATCTCACTGATATGAGGAATTTGAGAAACAAGACAGAGGATCATAGGGGAAGAGGAGGAAAAAATGAAACAAGATGAAACCAGAGAGGGAGACAAACCATAAGAGACTCAACCTCAGGAAACAAACTGAGGGTTGCTGGAGGGTAGGTGGGTGGGGGGATGGGGTAACCTGGTGATGGACATTGGGGAGGGCATGTGTTGTAATGAGCACTGGCTATTATATAAGACTGATGAATCACAGACCTATACCCCTGAAACAAATAATACATTATATGTTAATTTAAATACATACGTGTGTGTGTGTGTGTGTGTGTGTGTGTGTGTGTGTATAAAGAATGAGGGAGAACCCACAGTTTTCCAGTGGTATGTGGGGACTGTCATGTCAGCTCCCCAGAGACCAGTACCTGCCTCTCTTCCCAACTCCAGTCACGGTGAGAATTTACACCATGGAAATCAGCAAGCAAATCCAGGCTCCCCAGCTCACCCTGCCACCCAGAGCTGGCTGGTAAACCTTTTCCAACACACCACTGAGATTATCCCAATAATTTTTCAGGTTGGTGCTAAAGGAAATATTATGGCCCTTGAGATAGAAGTTAAAGCATAATCACTGAGGTAGGAAAGGCTGTCTTCCCAAATCCTTCAAGGTCCCCCTTTGTGGCAGCAGAAATCCTAAGAACGAAGAAGCCAGGTTCTGTGCTATGGGCTTTATGCATTATCTAATTCATTCCTCATCACAACCCTTCCCTGACGAGGAGGACATTTGAGAAGTAATTTGCTCAAGGTCACACAGCCAGAAGGTAGTGAAACTGGGATTCAGATCTAGGTCTGAGCCTCTTTTTTTTTTTTTTTTATTTGGGGAGGGAGAGAGAGAGAGAGAGAGAGAGAGAGGGCGCACACGAGAGGGGGGAGGGTCAGAGGGAGAAGTGGACTCCCCGCTGAGCAGGGAGCCCGATGCGGGACTCGATCCTGGGACTCCAGGATCATGACCTGAGCCGAAGGCAGTCGCTTAACCAACTGAGCCACCCAGGCGCCCTAGGTCCGAGCCTCTTAATCATGGTGCCATTATCTTAGTCACATTATTATTTCATAAGTAGAGTAGACTTTTCTTCTCAGTTCTATAGCACCCCTCCTGTTCCCATCTTGTAAACATATAACAGAATTATAACTAAAATCAATCAAGGCAAATAATTTCTAACACACAATGAATATTTTAAGGGCCATCTGAAATCTCAATAAAATTCCATAGCCTATTAAACCATTTTAGCAATTTATAATCATGGCCTATAGAGAATGTCAGAATTAATATTCTGCCCTCTTATTATTTCAGTCATCGAAGACATCTTATGTGATAATTGGCTCTTAGCAGCCACAGTCTAATTTATTTATGAATACCTTGTATTTATATTTCATGGATATTGTTTTAATTATTAAATCACTACATCTTACAAAGAAATGTAATTTTGTTATAGGGCAAATGTTCTTCATGTCAACGTTTGTAATGCCATTTTAAAAGTATATAAGGATAACAAGATTGCCAAGGTTTCAAAGACAAAATTTGTTGCATTTTGCTGGAAACCATTTTGTCAGAAAATAAATACTACAATGCAGAACTACCCAGAGATCTAAAGCAATTGTGCGGATAAAAGAACAAAACCCACCTGCTAATGCACTTGAACCTGTAGTGTCCAGAGTTAATATCCTAATTCAGAGAGGCAGACTGACTTGAAGTAGATAGAAATAAGGCATTGCAGAGTTGACAGAACATGGCTGTGGGGTTGGTAGCAGGGTCCTGGCGTCAAATCCCAGCTCTGCCATTTTCTATCTTTATGACCTGGGGTAAGTTACTGAACCCACTCTCAACATCTGTTTCCCATTTTAAAAGTGGGATCAACAATATCCACCACATGATGGAGTTGTAGTGGGAACAGAACTGGGTATGATTTGCAGAGTACAGTGCAAAATGCAAACGTAAATACAAATCCTTTGCTCAAGAGTGGTTAAACATTTCAAGACAACAACAACAGAGCAGTAAAGCAAGTGTGGGGTCCTTCTGAGAGTGGGGCCCTCTGAACCGCCGGGGGTCCTCTGCCCATAAAGCCAGCCACAGGTAAGAATCACATGAAACGGCACATGCCAACCGTGTCCTACTTGGGAGGTGCCTGAAGAATAGTAGCTATTTGGGTTTGGGCTGTTTGCCACCTGATTTTTACACAGCATGGAAAAGAAATCTAATAGTCACTTTTGTTTTAAAGATGGGTACCGGCCACGCCTCACAGAATACACTGGTAGCTACCTAGCGCTGAAAGAGTTCAAAGTCACAACAGTCCAGGCAGTGGGGGGCACAGAACCCAGGAGAGTGATACCAACCCCCCAGGCCAGGGTGCCTTCCCACCCCTGCACTTTAGACATCTGTCAATTGTTAGAAGAGGAATAGAGAACGCGGGATTCTGTTTCCAAGTCAAGGTCTTGAAACCATAAAGCTAATCTCATTGGGTTTTGCACTACATTGAATTAAAGTCCTAATTCTAATTTCACCAAATAGGGTTACCGGGAGAACAGGAAGTGAAGCTTCCTAACTGAGTTCCACCGTCCAGAGGGAGTCCAGAGAGAACAGAAAATCAATTTCCTGACTGTGGAGAAGCGGGTAAGCGAGTCCAACCTGTTGGAAGTAGTTTGTTTCTTTGTGAGGAAGTAAAGACATTTCTGGCAGAGACTTTTCATGTTGAGGGGGGCCATATGGTTCTCGTAGAGTTTTCTACACATTCTCCTTTGGGCATCCTCTTCATCGTGGACTGATGGAGCCTCTGGTGATTTTCTTAGTTCTTACCTCCTGCAGGTGAGAACGCCCCCACTAGACTGCAGATGGGAAAGCTGAGTGTTCCTGAGGTGGAGGTATTCTTCCATCTCATCCAAATCTTCCACAGAGTTCCTTTATGGAGTTTTGTTTTGTCTTGTTTTGAATGTATCAGCACCCGGCTTCTCCTCCAGGCCCCTGGTGATCCTCACAGCTCCCCACTCTCTCCCCTAGGCCACATGGGACCACCCCAGCTCCTCAGGGGTCTCAGTACACTTCTCATTTTATTCACTGCTGAGTATTTCTAGCCGACTAACACCTTAGACATGTTCACAGTGGCCACACACCTCCTCCAGCTGGTAGACACAGGTCTCCACTTCACTCCATGTGCGATGAAGGTGGGAGACAGCAACGTGGGTTGTTTTCTTAAGTACTTGTCCACAGGGACTATTCCTGGCTTACTTTAGACTCCTCCACAGCGTGGTGCCCAGAACCTTATGTGAGGTAGGCATTCAATCATTCTTTGTTGAATGACTATATTCCTATGACATCATTTCTTTATTCTATTTAGTTTGATCATGCTGTTGAGACCAAAGGCCCCTTGAAGCATTTGTTTACAGAAATATTTATCGAGGGCCTGCCATGTGACAGGAAAATTTCAAAAACACAAGGAATGAGCACAGTTAACTTTATCAAATACTAACACATACAGTAACAACGTGGTGAGTCTGGAGAAGGAAACTGACCCGCCAGGCAGACGAGAGCTGGTGCAGTCATTGCCACGACAGATCCTCCCAGGGACCGGAGTTTACCTCACTGCTAGGACCGAGGTCTGGAAAAGGTGAGGGTCCTGGTGCAACACACAGGATGGAGAAGATCAGCTGTGGGGTATTTTAAGACCAGAACTGCAGAATCAGACTATTAGACTCGTCACCTGGGGGCTTCCCCAGACGAGCTATAACCTTGTGTCCGGGTTCGTTCAGGCTGCTACCACAACAATATTATATTCCTCACCATTCTGGAGGATGGGAAGTCCAAGATGGAGGCACTGGTGGGTGTGGTACTTAAGCACACCGCATCAGAGAGAAAATGTGCCTGCCCTGCATTTCTCCAATCCCCTGGAGTGTGGTCCTGCCTCCTCTCCAGTTCTACTGGCCAAGGAAGCAGGTACCAAAGATCATTCCTGGGGCCAGGGGTCAACCAACTTGCAGTGCGTTGATCTTTACCTTCTCACCCCATCAGAGGACCTCTCCCCACCCACCCCTACCCTGGCCTCATTTGTCAACAAGGAATCAGGCGAAGTGTCCGGGATGTGTTCTATCCCTTGGCTCCCTCCCCGCCAAAGCCCTGCTTTTCCTGAGCCAGGAGGGGTAAGACGACCCAGCAGGCCTAGGATACCCTAAGTGTCTGGCTCGGAGGAGATGGGTGCCAGCAGGCTCTCCACTCTTCCTGGAGAACACAGAAGCAGAGCAGGGAGGTGGACTCAGCCATCTTGCTCACCTCCCAGCGGGAACTGTGGCCCCGCGCAAGGACTCCAGATGCCTCCAGTGTGCTGTGTGGCTGGCTGTCTGGTCGTTAGGTGTGCTCCCCCAGTTGACAGGGTCTGACAGGGTCTCACTCTTTGAGGCCAGACCTGGGTGTGCTCCTATGTGCCGAGAGGCCCCAAAGCCTGAGGCACGAGATGGGAAAGGTCAATGGCCCTCCTGCAGCAACACCCTCACCTGCTGACCTTGAGGCAATCGCCCGGGTGTGTGGGCTGCGGTCACCAGGACAGCAGAGGGAGCAAGCCATCACTTGGGTCAGGCTCCCTTTCTTCTCAATGGCAAAGAGGTCATTTGGAAGAGGCCTAGAAACCCTTCCCTAAACGGTGGCTCAGAACCACAGCACCCTGACCGGGGGCTCTGCTTTAAGCCCCAGAACAGGAAAGCCACTGAGGAGTTGTAGCCACACCTGCCTGGAAACTTGCTCTAAAGCAGTGACGCGGGACTCTGAGCCACTTGCTGGGCTTCCTGGCCACAGGGGGAAGGGGACCGCTCTGAGCCGATATTGAGACTGGCTATTCCCCTGGGACCACCTTCAGCTCTGCCCACGAGAAGCAGGGTGGCCCAGTCTGGCCTTTCCTTTGACCCAACCCGGATGTGCCCAGGGCTGGAGGGAGGAAAAAGCCTGGCGTGGCCAGACCAGAAAATGGTCCGATGGCGCCCCCTGCTGTTCGCATGCTAGACTGTATGGATTTGCAATGGAAACGCCAATCTGTTCTCACTTGGAAGAGACTTTTTTTGTTTGTTTGTTTGTTTGTTTGAAAGCACGGTGTTACTACTGGGTATTTACCACAAAGATACAAATGTAGGGACCCGAAGGGGTACGTGTACCCCAATGTTTATAGCAGCAATGTCCACAATAGCCAAACTGTGGAAAGAGCCAAGATGCCCATCGACAGATGAATGGCTAAAGAAGATGTGGTATATATACACAATGGAATATTATGCAGCCATCAAAAGGAATGAGATCTTGCCATTTGCAATGACGTGGATGGAACTGGAGGGTGTTATGCTGAGTGAAATAAGTCAATCAGAGAAAGACATGTATCACATGACCTCACTGATATGAGGAATTCTTAATCTCAGGAAACAAACTGAGTGTTACTGGAGTGGTTGGGGGTGGGAGGGATGGGGTGGCTGGGTGATAGACATTGGGGAGGGTATGTGCTACGGTGAGCGCTGTGAATTGTGCAAGACTGTTGAATCACAGATCTGTACTTCTGAAACAAATAACGCAACATATTTTAAGAAAAAAGGAAAAGAAGAAGATAACAGGAGAGGACGAAAAGGGGAGTATGTCAGAGGGGGAGACGAACCATGAGAGATGATGGACTCTGAAAAACAAACTGAGGGTTCTAGAGGGTAGGGGGGTGGGGGGATGGGTCAGCCTGGTGATGGGTATTAAAGAGGGCACGTTCTGCATGGAGCACTGGGTGTTATGAACAAACAATCAATCATGGAACACTGCATCAAAAACTAATGATGTAATATATGGTGATTAACATAACAATAAAAAAATTTGAAAAAAAAAAAAAAAGAAAGCACGGTGTTAGGTAACTGTTGCTGTGTAACAAATGTGTGGCTTACAACAAACAACTTATTATCTCCCCCGTTTCTAGGGGTCAGGAATTTGGTTTGGCTGGGCAGTTATGGCTCCAGGGCCCCCAGGAGGCTGCCATCAGATGCTAGCCAGTCTTGCAGCCCTCTCCCGGTTTGACAGGCGCTGGGAACTCCGCTGCTGAGGTGGTAGACTCTCTCAGTTGGCAGGGTGGCGCTAGCTGTTGGCAGGAGACCTCAGCACCTCTCCACAGGGGCCTTTCTATTGGGCCTCATGGCATGGCAGCTGACTTCCCCCAGAGCAAATGACTCAAGAAGCTGAAGTGGGAGCTGCAATGGCTTTTCGGACTTGGTCTTGCAAGGCACGTGGTCACTTGCACTGCATTCATGCTAATTCACACGAGCTGTGATTTGTGATTCGGTGTAGGGGGACACTACACAAGGACATGCATTCCAGATGGTGAGGCTCCCTGGGGACCATCTTGGAAGCTGGATACAATAAGTACCTACCATGTGCTAGGCGGTATATAAATAATATATAACAACAACAACCAGGGCATACAGTAGCAATTATTTCATGCTAAGTACTTTCCCTGAATTAGCTCATTAATCTTCACCACAACCTGACAAGTTTGGTCCTTCTGTTACCCATTGGAGAGAGGAGGAAATTAGGGCTTGGGGAGGTTAGGTACCGAGGTCACACAGCCAGTAAGTGGTTGACTGAGCATTCGAGACTTTGGTCTGTGTTCACTATGCTGGAATGCCTCCCTGGGCATTTAGAACCAACAACCAAGCAGGTGGGCACAGAGAGCTCAAATAACATGGTCAAGGTTACTGAATCAGCAAATGGCAGAGCCAGGGTTTGAATAGAGGCCTGACTCCAGAGCCCATGCTCTGTCCAGCCCACTGCATTGCTCTGGAATGGGGGAGAGGGACACAAAGGAGAGAAGAACACGAAGAACAGGGTAACTAGCCCATCTAGGGCCTATGTGCCTATCAGAAAGGCTGCTCCCTTTTGGGCAGCTATAGTTCTGCAGATGCTTCTGGCCTTGGCAAGCTCTTCCCACTTTCTTCCTGGTCAGGGCAACATCTGAGTGTGGCAACCCTGGGGCAGGAAGGGAACAGGCAGACAAAGATGTGGAGAGATGTGGTTATAGTGTACGAGGGTGGATGTAGGGGGCTAGAAAAAGAGGGGAGAAAAAATAGAGAAAAGAAAGCGAGAACAAAATTAGGAGATGAAGAAAGAGGGGAAAAGAAATGGCAAAGAAAAACCAGACCAAGTATATGGGGTCTGTTGAGTGCTCCTAGGCAGGTGCTCGGGACCTTCTCTACGAGTAACTGGGAGCTCCAGCATGACTAGCTGGGGAAGCAGAAGATCAAGTGTGTGGGGGCCTCGGACTCCAGTTCACCAGCTCCCCCTCCTCTCCTTCCCCAGCTCCATCACTAGTTGGAGGAGTGGGGAGTAGAAGGGACACTCCAGCATGAAGCTGGCCTGAGGAAACCCTAGTTTCCAGTAAAATGGGGTGGCAGCAGGGTGAGTAGCCTCCCGGGAGAGCCAGAGAGACCCAATCCAGATGCTAATGGTTAGAGTATCAGAGAGCAGATTGACAGATTGGCTACCTAGAGAGAAAACTAGACGGTATCAAACAAAACGGATTGTTTAATTGGCAGGTTCAGCTTTGCTAGTGGCCATTGATCAGTTAACGTCTGCTTGCCTTTGTGTTTGAATTTGTCAAGGATGACTTCCACACCAGGACATGGAGTCGGAACCCACCCACGTTGCTGATCATTTCAAGTTTAAAGGTTAGGAGAGTCGGAGGCAGAAAGTCATGCATGTGAGTCCTAGTATTAGCAGCAGATGTAGAGGGGGGATTCCCGTCCCCTCCCCAATAGCCTCAGGTGCCCCCTCAGTCAAGCTTCACTTGGGCTGCCTCTCCTAAAAGTTTGGCAGCCTTCTAGAGGCCACTCCCTGGCAGGAGGCTGCAGCAGAAAAAGCGCTTTTGTTCCTGCCTCTAGCCTCTTCCCACTCCAAAAAGAGCTCACAGTTGCCAATTGGTTTTCCAAAAAACAGATGTTTATTTTTTTTTTAAAGATTTTATTTATTTACTTATTTGAGAGAGAGAGAGCGTGTGCACGAGCAGGGAGAGAGGCAGAGGGAGAGAGAGAAGCAGGCTCCCGGCTGAGCAGGGCGCCCCACTGGATCCCAGGACCCGGGATCATGACTGGGGCCGAAGGCAGACGATTAACGACTGAGCCACCCAGGCGTCCCTGAAAGAATAGATGTTTATTTCACCTTCTGCTTATACTCTTCCAGGGCTTTTCATCCACTTACAGCATAAAATTTAAATTCCTGAGGACGGCAAGTTGGGTCTTTCATAGTCTGCCTGCTCGCTACCTTTTTAGTTTGATCTTCGAGCAGGTCCTGTGTACTTAGTTACCTTTGGGCTTTTGTTTATGCTGTTACTTTTTATTAAAAGTTCTCCCCCTCCCCACCCCGGGGCACCTGGGTAGCTCAGTGGTGGAGCGTCTGCCTTAGGCTGAGGTCGTGATGTGGTTGGCTCCCTGCTCAGCAGGGAGCCTGCTTCTCCCTCTCCCTCTGCCTGCCACTCCCTCTGCTTGTGCGGTCAAATAAATAAATAAAATCTTTAAAAAAAAAAGTTCTTATCCCTCTCTCTGCATGATACTCTCCTTTTCAAACTTCAACCTAATTATCCAACCACCCTTCCAACCATCCAACCATCCTGCACCCTGAAATTCTACTTCAGTGCTTCCCAAGCTTGTCCGCATACTGGATCACCTGGGGATGATTTGAAAAACAGCCTGATGCCCCGTGTCCCACCTTCAGAGACTGTGACTTCACTGATCTGGAATGTGGCCTGGGCTTGAATTTTTCAAAGATCCCCGGGTGATTATAATGTGCAGACCCAGTTCCGGGACCACCGCCCCACCCTGTACCACATACTGTAATAGCCCTTGAGGATTTAGAGATAAAAGTTGGTTTAGACTAGATATTTAGTGTAGAAGGAGAAATACATCAATAAATACGTATTTGCCCAACAACATATGCAAGTGTTATGAAAGACATAAGGCACGATATTCTTGGGAAGGTGCAGGAAGTACACGTAACCCCCACTGGTGAGGTTGAGGGATGGGTGGCCAGAGCTGCTGAGTCTTCAAGGACAAGAAGGGGTGTTCCAGCCAAAGATGGGGGTGGGTACCCTACTCAGAGGGAAAGCGGAGCACAGCACAGTGAGCTAGAGAGGGCGCGGGTCACCTTCAGGGGTGGACAAAAACTTAGTGTGACTACAGCTTTGGGGTAGTTAGGCTGCAGAGGCAGACAAGGCCATGAAGGGAGCAGGAAGTGCAGAGTCAACAAAAGGGGTGTCAGGGATGTGACCTAGTCACACTTAGTAGCTGTGAATGCCCAGGAGGTAGGGCAGTTGGTGGACTGGGAGGGGAGACGATAGGAACCAGTAGGGAGGTCTTTCCTTCTTCAGGGCAGTCTCCTCTCCTACATCTTCTCTACCTGCACACTGCATCTCACATCAGGCCTCCTGTCTTTGTGCCCCTGGCCCAGAGCGAGGTGCCTGGTGGAGAACGAACACTCATACCTCACCCCACATGGTCCAGTAGGAAAAGCTCAGACTCCAGAGTCAGACCGCCTTGATTCAAGACCTAGTTCTACTCCTTACAAATGGTGTGATATTGAGGAAGTCAGCCACATTCTCCAGTCTTACTTTTCTCCATTATCAAATGGAGAAAATGCCAAACTCATAAGGTTATTTTGAGAATTAGAAAAAATGTATGGGGTTCTTATAGTTCCCAGAACGGCAGCTTCAGCATCACCTGGGAATGTTAGAAATGCAAATTCTTGGGCCTCACCCAAGACCCACCGACCCAGGAACTCTGGTGCACAATCAGTACCCAGTGTCAGAGCCCTGCTGATTCTAACGCACGCTGAAGTTTGAGAAACACTGGTGTGTGGAAACGGCTTCACCCCTGGGCTTGCTTTTCTGGAAACCTACTCCTGGAAAGTGGAAAAACCCACTCCGCCAACCAGCTCTGGCCTCTGTCCCAGCCCCTCCTTTTGCAATTCTCCCCGAGTTGGTCACTGCAGATGTGAGGCTCCAGGAGGCCAGGCTCTGAAATCAGGAGGTCTTGGGGGCTGGTGGCGGGGGGCCGGCACTATACCAGCTGCGCGTGCCTGTGTACATACGTGCATGCACAGATTTTTGATCTCTAAGTAAAACTGTGTGACCTTGACCTCTGAGAATGCATGTTTCCTTGTCTGTAAATGGGAATGATAGTACTTAAAGACTAGTCCTTTCCACATGTGAACTCATTTTATCCTCACAACAGCCCCACGAAGCTAGGACTATTATCACCACCATTTTAGAGATGAGGGAGTCAAGGCACAGAAAGCCTAAGTAACCTGCCTAAGGGCACCCAGCTGTAAGTATTAGAGCTGGGCTTCAGGCACAGGCCCTTTGGCTCAAAGTCCAGGCTCTTAACCAGTCTGCCTGCCAAGGCTGCTTAGGAAACGTTAATGCGCCGGCCTTTAGCCTGCTCCCCTTGGGCTCTCTGTTGTGTTGAAACACCTCACCCTGAACACAGTTTCTCTGCGACTTACAATGAGAATTTGGCTTAGTCATTTCACCTCTCCCGACCTTAGTTTCCAAATGTTTAAAATGTATGGTTGGGCTAGATTAGGGATGTGAGCTGGAGCCCCGAGGCCCCAGAGAATAAGCTGTGTTTGTCTCTTGATCTGAGTCGAAAGTGACGGTCTGGAAATGGTATGTGCTCTGGCTCTCCACTCTGCAGCCCCCCACCCTCCGCGGTCTCACACAGGCCCACAGGCTTCCCTTAATGAACTCTCCAGCATCCAAAGGCACTTGAGTGTGAGATCACTCATCGGAAAATGCCTAAATCTGAGGACCTGCGAATTTACAGCCCCAGCACCGCCCCCCACAAGCCCCCCTTCCTCCCCCCAGTCCCTGCTCCTCCAACTTAAAGAACACTTTACCTGGGATGTTTCTTGTGCAGAGAAGGCCCTGAGCCTTGGCGTACACCTTTATGGATGTCCTGTACTTGGTATGGCTGCCAGGTGTGAGCCTTGTCCTCTCTCATTGCCACATGCCCTGGAAATGCTGATTTATATTTGCTTCTGGAAGGGAGACAGATGAAGCTTGTTTTAGAATGGAAGGTTAATCCAATTTCAGACTCCATCACACTTACAGAGATGATTTCTGTTATTTTCATTTAATCTGGAATGTTCCGTCTGTTCAAACTTAGAAACCAATCAATTGCTGGAAGAAGGAAGGCCCTTCACGAGCTTCTGCACTCCTGTGTTGGATACCTTTCATTTCCCACAGCAGGGATACATTCAGTATGGATAAAGTAGCTTGGAGCATTTTTACTGGACTTTGCAAAAGTCCTTCATCTGGCTGCCAGGAAGTGGGCGCCAGGTGTTCCCAACTGTTAGCATATCGTCTTACAGGGAATAGGTGCTCAAACATTGCCCAATGGATACATGAACGCTCACACACTTTCTAGCAACTGGAGGGGATGTGAAATAACTCACTGAATGTCACTCAATTTATGGGAATGTATTTTATTTTTAGAATACTGTATGGCTTAATAAAGAATTTTCACACACATTCTCCATAAATTATTTTCCATATTTTAAAGTTGAGGAAACAAGGCTTCAGGAGGTTAACTAACTGCAAAGTCACACTGTGGCGTTCAGCTTTCTAGGACTCGCGTTACCCTTTTCAAAAAAAAGCTAATATTAAAAAATAATTGTTGAAAAACTATTGCTTAAAGCTGTGGAAGCTAAAGCTTTAGATACTAAAACAGAAAAAAAATCACCTATCACAAAAACTGGAAAGAGTACCTAATCTTTATAATCTTTGTAGTTTCCAAGCATGTTCTCACATCTGATTTCCTTTGGCCCCCTGCAACAACTCTCCCCCGTCGGAGCAAAATCCTCTCTCATTGGGTGAGCCGACCCTAAGAGACTGCCCTGATGATCTTTCCAAAAGACAGGTCAGACTGACAGTTAAGAACAAAACTTGCATACTCGTGCCATCTACTGGTGCTTTTCTGGTAGCATGAGTTCCAGCGGACGTTATATTAAAAAAACATTTTTCTGCAGTGTAAACTTCAGGGCCACTCAGATGTTTTACTCATTATTCGTCAAGTCCTTGAAAATACTGCCGCCTCTCAATCATTGAGACCCGTTTTCGAAGGAGCCTACTTTAAAACAGGACTCAGGATTTACTCAGGAAAGGGTTTGAAAAGCTTGGATTCCTTTTGGCATTTTGGCAGGTTTTAGAAATGCCTCTGAGTACCTTCCAATTGGCTTGGAACCTGGGGGAAGGGAGATGGCTTAGCTAGGAAAAGAGAACACTCACAGAATCTTCATGTGGTCACAGTAACGCCTCCACTTTGCCCGGTGTTTTCTGGGAGGGCTACAGGTAGAGTTGGTTAGCTGAGAAGGTAGTGTGGCCAGGTGCTGACAGCTCACTCCATGGGACCTCAACAGTTGGTGGAAGTGAAATTCTGGGAACAGCTGAAGCCCACCCTCCTGACCCAGGGGCACACCAGGTGGGATCTCCCAACTGCACCAGTCCCTGAAAACTTCTGGCCAATCCTCAGGAACATAAATACCACCTTTTCCAAAGCTGGGCTTTGCTCTCGGTATGTTTTTTAAAATTATTAGATGGAATTGGTTTTTGTACTTGGCATTAAATCCAGGGACAAGAGATGACTTGTTCATCGTTAGGGCAAATCCACAGAGGAGGACTGAAATGAGATGATTTGATATATAAAACCATTTTTCTCATAATCTTTGGACTCTTTAAAAATTGGACTAACTCCATTAGAGCACTAGCGTGAAATAGGCTAAGACAAACACAGGAGAAAGAAAATTAGGTTTGTAAAGGAACTGGTCAATACCTGTAGTGAAAATTCTTACAGGATTCTTCTCAAAAGTCACCTTGTCTGGCTGGGGGGGAAATGGAGGCTTTTTAAAATTTATTTACCTTATCACTGAGGTTGTATTCACTAAACTTTACCTTGGTTTCCTTTTGTTCCACGGTAGGAGAAAAATAGGAGCCTTGACAATTATTGAAAGTGAAGTAAAATGTCTATTGAAGCAGATTATGAAAGGTTCCTTATGGCAAAAATGTCAAGATGGTAACATTTAATAAACAGCAGATTTCTAGCCCTAATTTGCTATAAAGGCATATCAAACCAGGAAGGATTTAAAGAACTTTGAAAGCATTCTGGCCATTCATTAGAGTAAAATTAGAGTAAATGGTGAAGGACTGTAAAGGTTTACTGGAAAAAAGTATAGATACATTACATAATACTTAACAGGTTTTTAGGCCATGTATTTCACTATGTTTTAACAAGAATCATTTAAGATAGGAATTTTATAATTCATACTTGAGAAAACAAAGGTTAAGAGGTTAAGTCACACACTTCCCAAAGTCACATAGTTAGTAAATCACACTCGTTATTGAAGACAGGCCTTTAAAATCTAGTGATCTTTCTAGAAAGATTTTTCCCGGAGACTTTTCCCCTCCTTTTAAAAAGCACATCTGGGCGCCTGGGTGGCTCAGATGGTTAAGCGTCTGCCTTCGGCTCAGGTCACGATCCCAGAGTCCTGGGATCGAGTCCCACATCAGTCTCCCTGCTCCTTGGGAGCCTGCTTCTCCCTCTCTCTCTCTCTCTCTCTCTGTCTCTCATGAATAAATAAAATCTTAAAAAAAAAAGCATATCTTAGGAAAAAGATTATCTGTTGTATTTACTCATTTTTAAGAATCACTGTTTTTAAGCAGGTGGACATCGTATTAATCCTTTTTTTTCTTGTTCATGCTTCTAAGTCTTTTGGCCTCTTTTTGAGAAATACCTGTTTGTACCAGGTGGTAACATACCATAAACCATACATTGCGTTAGCACCCTTACCCGCAGGGAATACATCCAAGGCCCCAGTTGATGCCTGAAACTGCGGATAGTACCAAACCCTATACATGTTGCTTTTTCCTATAATTTATAAATTAGGCACAGTAAGAGATTAACAATAAAATAGAACAATTGTAAGATACTGAAACGAAAGTTATGTGAATATGGTTTCTCTCAAAATATATTGTACTGTTCTCACCCTTCCTCTTCTTGTGATGATGTGAAATGATAAAATGCCAACATGACTAGAGGAAGTGAGGTGGATGATGTAGGCATTTTGATGTAGGTCAGGCTACTCCTGACCTCTGACTGTATGTCGGGAGGATCATCTGCTTCCTGACCCGCAGGTGATTGAAATCTCAGAAACAGAGACCATGGATAAAGGGAGACTACTGTATCGTGAGTTTGAATAACCCTTTCAATAGTGATGGTCATGTATTTGCAGGTAAGTTATGTTTGCATTTGGGTAAAAAATCTGGATTTCTTGGCTTTACCTCAGAGACCAATCCAGTATTGGGAGAGGCATAATTCACTGTTTACCAAGTCTCCCAGGTGGTCAGATTACAGATGTTAAAAGCCCAAGTATGTTGAGTGTTGTCCAGGATCACAAAACCCTTAATGGTGCTTTGGAATGTATATTTTATGCCAAAATATATGTTTCAATTTGTTAAGTCCCACTATTCTAAAATAAAGCCATATAATTCATACTCAATTTTAGATGGGTATGCATCCTAATTTTTCCTTTTCCGCTTTATTTCTAGAATTCTCATATTAGTGCAAAGTGCTAGCCTAACAGGAGTTTTTCAGTTTAATCTTGCTCTACTCCCAATTCACACCTTCCTTCCCTAGAAGGTTTTATATGGCTCCTGGTGGGAAGTTGGTGTTAAAAACAGGCATGGAATAGTGGATGTCTAAACTGAGATATTTTTATAACTGGTGTGGAAATGAACCATCATAAACATGTCTCTGAATCTTTTACAACTGGTAGTTTCCCAATACCGCTGGATCCAAACTGCCTGTGGACTGATTTCGGCCCGGGGTTGGGGCCACCTCTGTACTGAAGCATCCCATAAGATTTTTATGAATAAATAAATTTAGAAAATAGATAACGCTATTTTTCTCCTCCAATCCAAAAGTAGCCACTTACAAGGGTAACTTAAATTGTTACAGTAATTACTAATAAACGCTTAACCCCTAAAATACTCACTTTAGGTTCTCTTTAAATAAAAGCACTCATGTTTAAAGTCAAAACAACTTATGGCCACTGTCACCTAAAATGAAGAGGAAGGGTTCTGAAGTCTTCAAAGATTAAAGCTTTACCTGTACACCCCCCAGTAATCCGCTTATCTTGTGGTATACTCTCCCCTGTATTTGGTCAACCTCTTCATCCCAAAGCAAAATCATTCCCATTAAGTGCTTTCCCATCTCCAGTGAACAGTGTGTTCATTTTTCAATAAACAATCCAATCTGACTTCTTCGTTCATGTTGCCTTTTTTTCAGTTTTGCAAATACAAGTTTTTAAAAGGAAGGCACAGAGGACTTCGTTGTTTGTTGTGGTACCTGCCAGTTGCCTAAGTTAACCTAGTGATAGCACATTTTTTTGTTCATATATACTAAACTGTAGTTTGTCAGTGTCTGAGGCAAAATGATCACACAGAAGTTACTACTGGTAAATTCAGTATCTCCTGGTGTAGATTAGGTTAAATTAACTAAGCCAGAATATCACCTTATCACTAACTGAAGAAAGCCATAGCTACTCAAAGGTATTACATATGTGTTCACATTAAAACTAAGATAAGATGATAAAAACTAAGTTAAAACTAAGACAAGGATCAGTGGGAAATAAGTAGTATTGCACCAATGCAAGACAAAATATACTTTATTGTGACAGCAAATGCACATAGCGCTGCAGGTAAGGCATGCTACCAGGGATCTGCATATAATCAAAGGCCAGTATGGAAATGAATGGGAATGAAAGCTGTTTCTTAAAGCTTGAAGATTTATTCCATGGTGAAGGAAAGATCATTTGTGTCCACTTATCTCAAATGCAGTATTATACACCTACTTAATCAGACACCTATGCCTCTAACCAAGAGCCGGAAAGCAAAGAAGAGAAACTTAATCTTAACTATACTCAAGAGTCACTTCTAATATCAATGACAGAAAGATTTTGCTAGCTGAGGCAAACATCCTTTATAGACAAAGACCTAGAGATTGAGCACTCAAACATCCATTCATACATTTAAATAATTAGCCAATTTTAATGTCATTTATTCCACCAGAAACAAATACTAGAATACCTAGAAATAGTTTGGATAAAGAAACATTTATATTTTAATACTTCATAATGTTGTAAGTTTCGGGCTAAAATAACACCCTGAGTCAAATTTGATCCCTGAAGGGACCAAGTACAGTTTTAATTTCAATAGCTGAACTTTGGAGGGAAGATCTGAGAAAATAATGCTAATGACAGATCTAGTCCTTTGATGAAACTATTAGGTTCTACGGACTTGTCAAAATCAACACCAAACTGAGGATAGGCTGAAAATGCTTTGCAAAGCATTATTTTTAGATAGGCTCCTTCATTTTCCCTTCTTTTAAAACAGATGCAGATGAAATGCTTTCTGCATGAACGCACACTGACATTCTGTTCAACTCTTTTCTAAATGCAGTACTATGGGTTTAAACAGTATGCTTTAATTTTAAACACAGTAATCTCTTCTACACAGTCAATTTAGCTCGAGAGAGGAAAAGAAACACTACCATGAAAATTACTTATCAAATACTCCGCTCTTCTTTTAGAAGGTGTTTTTAAAAGCAACACAGGACCAAAAACATCCAACTATTACTTTATTTATATTACTATGCTTAAGTTACATGGAAAAGACAACCAAGCAGTTCTGCCCCATTTCAGGAAAAGTTTCCAATCAACACCAATTATGTGGTGACAGAGAACTAGGAACGGTGACATCTTTGGGTCATGACTGACAAGGAAGGATGGGCTCTGGTGCTACGGTTCATCTCCAACAAGAATATGGCACAGCGGCCAGCACAAGCCATACTAACACTGAACCTTTAGCGCTGGTCACAAAGTCGGGTCTCTTCCCTGAAGCTAGCAAATCAAGTGAAATAACTGGGTTTAAAAAACATTTTTTTAAATGAAGCCCAAATAAGTTTAAAAACCATGCTCTTGACACATTTTCCTTTCAAAATTTACATAAAACACACTTTTTCACTCTAACAGCCCAGATTTTTTTTTCCTCACATAGCCCATCATGTAGCTGCAGATAGACTATTCTGCCTCAAGATGTAAACATAGGGAAAAAAAAATTAACGGCATCTGCATAATATTCTCTCTACACACTGCTGCTGGATGGAAAATTGAAAATTAAAAAAAAAAAGAAAGAAAGAAAGAAAGGTTCCATCTTAGATTCTCACAACTTCTTGTTCCGCAGTTCATGAATCCGACCCTGATGCTAAGGTGACAGTGTATGTAAGTAGATTTTTGTTTTCAGTGAAGGAGACCTGGGAAAAGATGGGAGTTATCTCTTTTTCTTCAAGAGTTATCAGATGGTACGTGCTCCTCGAAGCCCTCACTCTCTCGTACTAGAGCGCGTTCCAGGATCACACGGCCTTCCTTATAGCGCTGGCTGTCTTCAGTGGCGAACTCATAGATCCATCCCAGTTTGCTATTGCAGTTCTTGCAGCTCACGTCTCGAACCATGTGGCGGCCAGTGAGCATGACCCGGTCTTGAACTTCACTGTACTGCAGGTTAACTACCTAAGAAACATGGGAACACAAAATTGCCAAGCCCTGTGAGTTATCTGCCAAAGAAGTACACATTATTTTGGTTGGTGCAATAAGAGCAACTTCAGAAAAGCAAACAGCAGTTGTTACTTTAGTCAAACCTACAATACCCTTCCCAAGAGCTATTTTTAGAAGTTGCTGGGAAAGGCAAATATCTGGCAACTGCACTGCACTGGCCATCTAATGCAATCTTGCATTACCGTACCATGTACTAGTCCAAGCTGCACTACTTATATATCCTGTAGTTACATTTCTGTTGCAGTGAAGAGTCCTCCACCTGGAGCCATAAAATGTTGGTTTGGGTCCAACTGTTATCATTCACCATTCAATGAGGAGTTCAAATAAGGCTACCAATGAAAGAGAACCTAGTATATAACAGGTATTCCACAAGACAAAAAAGCTTGCCAAATTTGTTTCTAGAAATACATTTTATATACAAACCGACTGGGACACACGAGGCCTACTACATTGTGATACAGTTTTCAAATGGGTTCAAATAATCTGTGAAGCATTTCCAGTGATTCTGAACATCCAGTAATCCTCTATGCTTTACTTTCCTGTAAACGGCCAGACAGTAAATATTTCTGGCTTTGAGGGCTGTATGATTTTTGTTTTAACTATTCCAGAGGCCATCTGTACATGAATGAGCACGCTGTGCTTTATTAAACTTCATTTACAGCAACAGGTAGCTGGCCTGCCATAGTATACCAACTCCTGCTCTGTACCTAAAGAAAGATCAAGAGATCTGCACTATCATTTCTTTCAGAGAAAAGCTTATTTCTAAATGGAACAGAGGGGTGTCCACTGGGGAAGTCTAGCTGACCTTTAAGAGCAGTACCCTGGACTAGTTCTGCCCCTCAGCCTAAAAGATTTGGAAATTCAACTCTGCTAAAACACATCAGACTCCAGGAGGCAGAATCACATCAACCAATTTTATTTTATTTCATTTTTTAAAAAATTTTATTTATTTGACAGAGAGAGACAGTGAGAGAGGGAACACAAGCAGGGGGAGTGGGAGAGGGAGAAGCAGGCTCCCAGCTGAGCGGGGAGCCCCATGTGGGCTCGATCCCAGGACCCTGGGATCACGACCCAAGCCAAAGGCAGACGCTTAACCGACTGAGCCACCCAGGTGTCCCTCACATCAACCAATTTTAAAGCAAGCCAGAAATCAGAGGAGACAGACTAGTCATTAATTTGTAAATCAGGGAACACTCTTCCTGTTGGCATGCAATAAACCACAACATAATCAGGATGACTGGTGAGCATAAATTAGAGCAAGGGAAACTGGTTAGATGATCTTTATTCACTTGCACTGTCAAACTATGAAAGCTTACTGCAGCTCTCCCTAGGATAAATCAGTGACATGGGTATAGGGGTACTTCTGCCCCTTCTTCCATAGTGCGTGAAGTCACTACTAAATTCTTACACTGAATGTTTCATGAAGCAATGAAGACTGCCCTTCTTATTGTAACACAGTCTTCAAACTCCCATAGTAAAACATCACAGTCTAGGAATGCCTTCCTGAGGTCCCAAAGACAAACTAGTGGACACTCTTTCCTGCATGCAGATTACAGCTCTCATTTGGACTCTTTCTGCTATCTCCAAGCTCTGAGGGATACTCTGGTATTGCTGTCAAAAATATCCACTGAACTCACTTAGGAAATGAAGCTGGTTTTCCCACCAACCTTGTTAAAAAGAAATGCTCTGCCAGTGGCGCCTGTGAACCGTGTGGAGATGAGTTCTGAGCGGTTGGTCAGGATTGTATCGCAGTTTGCACAAGAAAACAGACGGGTACCACCGATATGATCGAGGAAAATTCTGCCCATTTTTATAGCTGAAGTTCTAAAAACCTAGAAGCAAATGGAAAAGAACAAGAAAGCATTAGGATTAAAAAAAATTGTTGGTATCTACTTGGTGGGGGTCATAGAAAACCATTTATATATATATATATATATATATAATGATCTCTGCTTTGTAGTTCTCAGTATGGGAAGTAGTTGACTCTGTGCTAAAGGATCCAAGGTTCATGCACTGAACAAACAGGCATACCAAGCTAAGAACTGTTTAGAAGCAGTGAGCCAAGGAAGCAAACATGTTTAGGCAAGGTTGGAACAGTATCACTTCTCTTTTGGCTGGTATGACAAACACAGGAAGAAAGTGGAGTATCAGAAACCGAATAATGAGAAGCACAGGCAGAGATGTGAGAAAAAAGGCTTTAGCCTAAGTGTTAAGGGTACATTCTGAGCATATGTAATCTGAGGAAAGACTTGTGGGGCACGTGTGGGTGATCACAAGAGCAGAAAAAGGGACAATCAGAAATGGGAAGAGGGTAGTCCCGGTTAAGAGAGGGGGTAGCTCTGGCCATCAGGCACCCTACAACCATGGAGGGGCGATGGCACTACCAGCAGTATGCTGGGAGTCTGTGAGGCACTGTACTCGGTGCTTTTCTTTTCTTTTCTTTTTTTTTTTTTTTTTAAGATTTTATTTATTTATTTGAGAGAGAGAATGAGAGATAGAGAGCACGAGAGGGAAGAGGGTCAGAGGGAGAAGCAGACTCCCCGCTGAGCAGGGAGCCCGATGTGGGACTCGATCCCAGGACTCCAGGATCATGTCGGTGCTTTTCTTATTTCAAAATCATCCCAACAACTCTGTGAGGTTATCACCCCCATTTCATAAATTATCCAAGGTTATTAACTGATCAAAGGTCACAGGGCTTTCAAGTACAGAAAATCATGACCGGAATGCAGTTCACCCACCCTAAAGCCAAAAGTCTTGCATTACCCTGGCATAAGGCTAGGAAAACAAGCACAGAAAAGAAGGGAAAGATGAGCCATTATTACATAACTTGTATTTAAGAAACCATACTGATTCAATAAATCACAGAAGTGCTGAAACACTGAAACAAGAAGCTTTGAAACCCAGATTCTGAAACAAGGATAATCACTTCAGTATTTCAAAAGTTAGAGTTAATATGTGCAACTCCTTGAATTCATAGCAATTAATCCCCTTAAACACTATTTTTTAAAGATATAGATATAGTCAAGAATACACTACAGCTCTCATTAAAGAATTTATTCCTGGTATAGTTTTCAGCTCCTGCGTTTTGAATATTTGTATCACCTATCTTTAAAATGGCATGCAGAGCTGATGTAGCTGCCACTATGAAAACAAACTCTAAAATCTATGTTTCTAATAAGAATCCACTGTCATTTTAAATTTGGGGAAATTTCATTACAAATTAAAAATTCCATCATTCCTTCTTACATATGTGAACTTCCTTTAGTTATTAGGCAGTCCTAATGTCATCAAAAAAGTCATCACAAAGGTTATGACTTCCATTAAACATTTTGATATGGAAGTTTAATAAGAATGAAAAATGGTAAATACAATTAAAATTTGTGGCTAGTGAAAGGAAAACCACTGCCCATTAACAAACATGTCAATGAATAAACCCTGGGTGAAAACAAGACTTAAGAAATATTTAGCTTTTTGATTACATTTCTGCAAAATGACAACAAAAGAGTTACTACTGTTTTACAGCCTTTAAAATGATAGCACTACTTTTTTCAGATGCTTCAGAGCACAGTATTTGTTACATAAAGGTCAGAGGTTGCAAAATTTAGGCCTGCAGGCTGAATTCATTTGGTGGCATAGGGATAAAACAGTGAACAAAACAACCCTTCCCTTACGAAACATATGTGGACATGTTTAATTTGGCCCACAAAGTTTATTAATAAAAAACACCTGGGCCACCATCAAACATGAAAGATTTCATTAAAGAGCCTGTTTTTTTTTTCTTTTTTTAAACAATAGGGAGATCTGGCCCACAGGGCACGTGTTCTCCTGTGGCAACAATGACTGGAGGTGAGTGGTAGCTGCACTCCCCCAAGGTCATTGGGTCTGCTCAGTCACCACTTTGCGTCACATAATTACTTCCCCCGTAAGACATCTGGGTTTATGACTCTTCATATAACCACAGCATACAACAACTTGTGAACAGGTGATCTGGGTCATGTTTCTTACTGCTGCTCAACTACAGAAAGTAATCAATAGCAAGGTTTTACAGTCTTACCTCTTAAGACACAGTCCTCAGATTCCATAGTTCTCTGAAAACCAGTATAGTGCAGTGATTTAGCCTCCTGCTTGGGCTTCTGGGACTCATTACTTTAAAACGAATTTTCCTTCAAACTTTTAAATATTCATATTGTAACTTCTTTCAACCATAATGCAGTATTAACTAGATGTTTTTGAACTGGCCATGGCAGACACAAGGCTGCTGTGGAAAACGTACTGAGACTTCAAAATGAACTCTCCCTGTAACTTGTGCCTACATCATTCTATCTTTAACTCAAAATTACCATATAGCTGTGACCATTTGCTACTGGATATAGGCAATCTCTTTATTCCTAAATGGGGTAAAGAGATTTAACATGTTTTTTTCTTCCTTGCTTCAAATTCAGTCTATTTTTTACTTTTACCCAAGTATTTTTACTGGATTCAATTGCATGATTCATTACCAAGACCAAAAATATCTGTGCACAATCACTATTCCTAGTTGTGATTTCCATTTATAGAGTACTATATATGGATATAAAACTGTAAAATTAGTTCTTATTTGCCAAAAAAGAGAGGCTAGAATGCCATGGAATCTAGCAAAAGCAAGCAAAACGTCCCTTTCTATCAAAGGTCTGATCTTTTGGAAGTAGAAAAACCTCTGCAGGGTCATTACGTTCTAGGTGTTAAGCCTTAGTTTTGCAAGGCTAGAAACAACCTACTGACTCACACTATCCAAATTCTCAAGAGGCTGCTATCAATCAGAATGCCACTTTATATTTAAGGAGAAAGGTCATTAAAAAGCTAAGACGTAGTGCCTGAATCAGACTCCTTTGGACCTGGAGGATATACTGAACTCTGCCTTAGACCTAGTAATTAGTGTCTACACTGTATGGGACACTACTTCACATACCACATTTAATCCTGACAGTTTTTTAATCGTCACTCTATTTCTGCAGAGGAAGAAATAAAAGTCTATGTGACTTCCTGACACTGGCCAAACTGGGGCCTGAAATGAAACCTTGCTCCAGTTGTTCTTTTCCCTCTCCTCATTCTCTAGGGACCAGAGGGCTGCCAGATTCATGGCCTTTCTCCCTCAGATTTATCATGTACCCTTCCTGCCTCCATGCTGATCCCTCCTGTATTTCCTTTCTTAGGTGGTGGCCAGTTCGAAAGACACACTCTCCTAAACTAGTAAACCCTGGCAACCTCTCACAAAACTTCCTAAATCACTTTTGGAGGTCTTTCCTCCTTCCCCATCAATGTCTTAATTCAAATTCTTATCCCTTCTAGATAAACCTCTTGTGGCCAGGGAGTGTATATTATTAAATGCAATGCACATTCACAGGTACCCCTACATTTCTGCTAAATTTGATAGCACTACAAAAATAAGGTCAAAGGCATGTGCTTTAGTCATCATTCTCTTTTTTTTTTTTTTTTTGAGAGAGGGAGGAGAGAGAGAGAGAGAGAGAGGAGAGCGGCAGAGGATGAGAGAGAGAATCCCAAGCAAGCTCCATACCTAGCACAGAGACAACTTGGGGCTTGATCTCACCACTCTGAGATTACTCCTGAGCCCAAATTGACCGAGCCACCCAGGTGCCCCACCATCTTTTTCTATGAGCTCATACAGACCACTCCTCTACAAACTTCGAAACTTTTCTTCTGACAGAATAGAATATAGCTAATTCTTTTAGCAAAAAAGTCTCCAGATTTTTCAAGGAATAATTTACATACCATAAAATTTAGCCACTGTTTAAGTATACAATTGAACGATTTTTAGATTTATAGGGTTGTGCCACTACTTTATATCACAACCCAGCATTAGAATATTTCTATCACCTCCCCAAAATTCCCACAAAGCCCTCTGCAGTCACAGGCAACCAGTGATCTACTTTTTGTTTTTACATTCAAAATATTTCCCAGATATGCTAAGTATCTTGCTTAGACTTAGAAGAGTTCCAAATCTCTTCAGCCACATATTTTATTTTTTAAGATTTTATTTATTTATTTGACAGAGAGAGAGAGATAGCAAGAGAGGGAACACAAGCAGGGGGAGTGGGAGAGGGAAAAGCAGGCTTCCTGCAGAGCAGGGAGCCCGATGCGGGGCCCGACCCCAGGACCCTGGGATCATGACCTGAGCCGAAGGCAGATGCTTAACCGACTGAGCCACCCAGGCGCCCCAGCCACATATTTTAAAAACACCTTAAAATTGAGCTGCTTTTACACAAGACTAATGTTCTCGGTGCTGACTCTAGGGGCACCTTACTGTGTCTCTAAGTAATAAAATACATGCTTTGGGAGGCCTTGGGCTGGCTTCAGGGGGACAAAAATGGCTATGGCCAGCGATTTCTACCGGCGCTACTATGTAGGGCACAAGTGCAAGTTTGGACACAAGTTTCTGGAGTTCGAGTTTCGGCCAGACGGAAAGCTAAGATATGCCAACAACAGCAATTACAAAAATGATGTCATGATCAGAAAGGAGGCTTATGTGCACAAGAGTGTAATGGAGGAACTGAAGAGGATTATTGACGACAGTGAAATTACAAAAGAAGATGATGCGTTGTGGCCTCCCCCTGACAGAGTTGGCCGACAGGTTCGTATTCAGTGGTTCTTTACATGCGTACTTGTTAGAAATTGGTGATATAATTGTTATGTTTCTCCGTATTTACTTAGCATAGATCCCCCTCGATTCTTTGGTTTTCCATTTAGTAGGTACCCGGTAAATACTCTAATTTTATTTCACTTAATTTCATTTTCTGTTCTACCTCTGAATAGTAAAGGAGTCAGTGCAGAGCTCTAAACTTAGACATCTTTCTGACCAGTCTTCTCTGTAGCCTCACCGGTTAAAGTTAGGATGTTTTCACACTGTTATGGATAATTGCTGTTGTATGTTAATTACTTCTGTTAAGAATAAGTACAGTGTTTGTGAAATTCAAGAGAAGATTCTTATTGATTGTAAAATTCACTTTCTTCATTTTTATAACTTTGAGAACTCTTACTTGCACCCTTATGCCCAAAAGAGGGATTTGATTGGTTTCTTTGTTCAAAGTGATCATTGCTTTTGCCTCTTATTCCCTTCAGAGTAATTAATGTTTCTCAAAGGGCTTCTGGAGAAGTTTGAAGGCTTAGTTTCACTCTGTAGAAAGACAGTTTGGGCTTTTTCAACTCTTGAAGAAATGAAATACAACTCCTGGAGGAAGAAACACTTAATTTCACTTTTGTATATTCCTGAGAATTACACTTTATATCCCCTTTTTTGACTAAAAGAAAATGTGGAGAAGTCAAATAGATGCTGACATTCTGTAGCAGTCATTTAACTCTTCTATTTAAAGAAGTATTTAGGAAAGCAAAGGTAATAGTTAACAGTATTTATGTTACACATTGTAAATACTTTTAAAAAGTAAATTTAAATCTCGGTTTGTTTTATGCTATAGGTACCTACGTACTAAAAAACAGACACTACAACAGGAAACCTTTTATCTCTTTTAGACTCAGGGAGAACCCAGTATTTTCATCTACCAACTTGATGATGTATTTATATGTTTTGGTTAGTGGGGAGGGGTAGGCATATTCCAGAAATCATCTATTGGATCTTTAAGTCAAAGATTTTATGATCGTTTGAGAGCCTTAGTTCTCCATTTTTGTGCGTGCCAAAAACTGTGCATAATTAGGTCCCATAATGAAATACAGAGCTAAGACCATCTTTAATGGCATTTGTTATTTAACCTTATAAATCACTACACACATAGCCTCGTAATTATTGGTTTTAGATTTGCAGATAAAATCTAGAGAACAATTTCTACAATAATTATGGCACGCTAAGAATGTCTATAGCATGTTGTATTTGTTTTAGTAGGTCTTAATTTTCAGTGCTTTGTGAAGTCAAACCACAATGAGTCTTTCAGTCTTAATAGCCGAGGACTCAAATATCAATACCTTCACTTCTCGTGATTGTATATACATCAATGTTTTTTGCCTATGCTTTATGAGTCTTGTATTTTGTATTTGTAAAATACCCTGAGAAGGGTGTTTTAGGGATTACAGAGTATGTTTGTAAAGTCCCTAGCAGTAGGGCCTCATACATAGTAGATGCCCAAATGGTGCTATTAGTATTGTGCATTTTACTTATAAAGCCTGGTAGAAAGGTTAAATGTGCTTGTATTTATTTATTAAAAATAGGTTTATACCCATATTTATAGCATTGTGCTTCAAAGTTATGTGTTTAGTTTTTAATGACATAAGAAATGTTTATGTGTACTCTTACATATATCATTCATATTTATAGTATCTTATTTATGAGATCTCTGGAAAGCAATTCTTGGTTGATCCTAAATTTGGGGACTCCTGAGCAGTTGATGAGGTTTTTATTTTACAAACATAGTTTATGTCTGTCAGGTCAAGTTTCTTTTCCTTTTTCTTTTCCTTTTCCTTTTCTTTTTTCTTTTTTTCTTTCTTTTCCTTCTTCTCCTCTATGACTGCTAGAAAACTTGCAGCTAAATTGGGACCTCTTGGTAACAAGAATACCAATACCTCTGAGGTGGAGTTTTATATTAACTACATTAATCTATTTTATTTTTTTCAGGAGCTTGAAATTGTAATTGGAGATGAACATATTTCTTTTACAACATCGAAAATAGGTTCTCTTATTGATGTAAATCAGTCAAAGGATCCTGAAGGCCTTTGAGTATTTTACTATTTAGTACAGGACCTGAAATGTTTAGTTTTTAGTCTTATTGGATTACGTTTCAAGATTAAACCAATCTAAATTGTAAAAAAAAAAAAAAAAAAAAATGCTTTGGCATCTGTCAGTGTTGAAGTTCAAGTTTATAACCAAAACTAGGGCCAAAATCATCATAGCTAAAGCTTTAAGATGTTTTCTTGCTTTTTACAATCTCAAGCAAAAAACAGTAATAATCTTAATTTTAATAAGTACCATTTCCCAGATAATTTTATAAGTAAGTCCTCTTTGGTACTAGCTTTTCTTACTTCCAGGTAATTAAAATCGTTAAAAGCTTGAAATAAGTACCAAACATGGTTGTTTACTAGGAGCCTATTATCAGTATCTGAAAGTAATGGAAACTGAAGGGCCAGGTTAAAAATATAAGTGAAATTCATAGATGATCTAAAGATCACATTTTAGTAATTGTTTCAATTTCCTTCCCCCTCCAACAGTACATTTAGCTAGCTAGAATTTTCCATTTCTATTTTAATAGGAGACCCCGGTGAAGCAATCACATTTTTGAACTCTTTTTACAGAATTTTTAAAAAATTCACAGGATTTACAGAATCTGTAAGAGAAAAAAAGTTTTGCTTTGAAAAATTCACAAAATACAATGTCTCCAGGAATGTGTAACAGTTGACCCTTGAACAATGTGAGGGTGGTGGTTAAGGATGTCAACCACGCGCCCCCCCCTGCACAGTGGAAAATCTGCATATAACGACTCCCCAAAAACAGGTTGACCCGAAGCCTGACAACATAAACATAAGCATCAAATAACACCTTTCGTATGTTGAATGCATTATATACTGTATTCTTACAATAAAGTAAGCTGGAACAGAAAACATTACAAAAACCATGAAAAAATACATCTACGGTACTGTATTTATTGAAAAAAATCCACACATAAGTAGACTCATGCAGTTCCAACCTGTGTCCAAAGTCAACTATTTCAAAAATTAGACAATATGGACTATGTAATTTCCTTGAGTCCAAGTCAATAAAACAACTTTCTAAAAATGGCTCTTTTTAGTTGAGATTTAAGGGTTTTTTCTTAAAGCAGTTTTAGGTTCACAGCAAAAAAACGCCTGCCAAGATTTTTCTCTTTAAGAAATCCATGAAAGGCAGGTTTTTGTATCCATATAAGTTTTTGGTTCCTTTGGGTAAATACCAAGGAGTATAACTGCTGGATCATATGCCAAGTCTTCCAAAGTGGCTGTACCATTTTACAGTCCCACCAGCAAGGAATGAAAGTTCCTGTTACTCTACACATCCTCTTCAGCATTTGATGATGTCAGGGTTCAGGATTTTGGCCATTCCAATCGGTGTGTGTGTAGGGGTATCTCGTTGTTTTAATTTGCATTTCCCTAATGGCATATGATATGGAGCATCTTTTCATATGCTATTTGCCATTTTTAAAATCAGGTTGTTTTCTTTTTGTTGAGTTTTTAAGAGTTCTTTGTATATACTGGATAAGACCTTTATTGATGCCTTTGCAAATTTTTTCTCCCAGCCTGTGGCTTATCTTCTTGCACTCTTGATGTCTTTTGCACAGAAGTTTTTAATTTTAATGAAGTCCAGCTTATCAATTATTTCTTTCATGGATCATGCCTTTGGTGTTGTATTCAGAAAGTCACTGCTATACACAATGCCATCTAGATTTTCTATGTTACCTTCTAGGAGTTTTATAATTTTGCATTTTACATGTAGGTCTGTGACTGATTTTAATTTTTGTGAATGAGGTGTAAGGTCTGTGTCTAGATTTTTTTTTTTTTTTTTTTGCATGTGGAGGTCCAGTTATTTTAGCACTGGTTTATTGAAAATACTATCTAGGGCGCCTGGGTGGCTCAGTTGGTTAAGCGACTGCCTTCGGCTCAGGTCATGATCCTGGAGTCCCGGGATCGAGTCCCATATCGGGCTCCCTGCTCAGCGGGGAGTCTGCTTCTCCCTCTGACCCTCTTCCCTCTTGTGCTGTCTCTCATTGTTTCTCAAAAAAATAAATAAAATCTTTAAAAAAAAAAAAAAGAAAATACTATCTATATGAGGAAATTGAAAATGAAATTGTAAAAAACAATTTAAAAAAAATGAAATTGTATTTCATTTCCACTGTACTGCCTTTGCACCTGTCAAGTATCAGTTCATGATATTTATGTGGATCTCTTTCTGGGCCCTCTATTCTGTTCCATTGATCTATTTGTCCACTCTGGTCAATACCATACTGTCTTGATTACTGTACCTTTATATTAAGTCTTAAAGTCAGGTAGTGTCAATCTTCTGACTGTTCTCTTTCAATATCAGATTGGCTATTCTTTTGCCTCTCTATAGAAACTTTAGAATCAGTTTGTTGATATTCACAAAGTAATTTGTTGGGATTTTAATTGGTATTGCAATGAATCCAAAATTGGGACTAATAGTGTGACAGCACTGAGTCTTCCTATCTATGAACATGTAGTCTCTCCATTTATTTCCTTCTTGATTTCATTTTTTTTTTTTAAAGATTTTATTTGACAGAGAGAGACACAGTGAGAGAGGGAACACAAGCAGGGGGAGTGGGAGAGAGAGAAGCAGGCTTCCCGCGGAGCAGGGAGCCCAATGTGGGGCTCGATCCCAGGACCCCGGGATCATGACCTGAGCCGAAGGCAGACACTCAACCGAGCCACCCAGATGCCCCTCCTGATTTCATTTATTTTTCCTCATATGGATCTTGTAACATTTTGTTAGATTTATACCTAGGTATTTCATTTTTTTGGATGCTAAATGTTGTTTTTCATTTCAAATTCTACTTGTTCACAGCTAATATATATATATATATATATATATATACATATATATATATGCATACACACACACACACAAAATCAGTGTCAAATACGGTATCTTGTTCTTTGTCTGGCTCATTGCTATATACTTTCCTTAAAAGCAGTGGTCAGCAAACTAAGGCCTGTGGGTAAAATTCAGTTCACCACCTGTTTCTTAATGGCCCACAAGCTAAGAATAGTTTTTATGCTTTTAAATGGTAGGAAAAAGACATCAAAAGATTATTTTGTGACACAGAAGAACTACATGAAATTCAAATTTGCATCCATAAATAAAGTTTTATTGGGACACAGCCACATCCATTTGTTTATACTGGAAAGCTCTCTCACTGCCATAGCAGAGTCTGAATAGTTGTGGCTGAAACCTTATGGCTTGTAAAATTCACAATATTCCCTATCTGGCCCCTGACAAAGTATGCTGACCCCTGTTAAAAATGCTTTCAGACGGCAAAAAGGGCTTTTCATTTAAAAAGCAGTCTTTCTCAGTAAAAAAATAAACTTAGTTGGCACTCAGATTTAAGGATCAACAGAGTATTAGACAGGATCAATTTAATCCTGCTCCCCTTTTCTTCACAGATATTCCTAGCTAAAATCTTTAACTTTCTATAATCAGATCAGCTCTAAAAAGATTGCAAAAATAAATAATATATACCACCTAACTGCTGCCTCCTCTCTCTGCATCCCCAGGATTTAAACAATGTGGCCCAGATACTTGATTTCTGGAATCAGACAGCCTGGGTTCAAAACTCAGCTCTGCCCCTTAAAGCTGTGTAAACTTTGGATAAGGTATCCTCTGCTTCTTCATCTGTAAAATGGAGATACCAGTATCCATCTCTGAGTTGTGAGAATTCAGTGCAGATTATACATTATGAGAATAGTGCCCGGCACACCACAAATGTTAAACAAAGGTCAATGCAGTAAAATCAGATTTCCTTCATCCACATTCCCCACCCCAACTTCCCCATCCTATTAAAGAGGAAGGCGGACGCCTGGGTGGCTCTGTCGGTTAAGCGTCTGCCTTTGGCTCAGGTCATGAACCCAGGGTCCTAGGATCAAATCCTCCATCAGGCTCCCTACCCCCCCACCCCCACCCCCATGCTCATGCTCTCTCTCTCAAATAAATAAAATCTCTTAAAAAAAAAAAGAGGAGGAAGAAAGCAAAACACAGAAAGAACATGAGACAAATAACAGTTAACTGGCTTCACCTCATGTTAATTACTACAAAGCTAAGCTAAGCGAAGAGGTGACAGAAATTACAAGCAGAAGGGAAGTTAGAAACCTTCTGAAGCATCTCAAATTCTCATTGTCACAGTTCCAGTCCTCCTTGTAATTAATAATCCAGTTGGGATCCAACCCTGGCAGGTAGATTTGGCCAAAGAAAGCATCACACTGCCCAGCCCTAAAAATACCAGGGAGAATAGTAAGTATTGATTTGCATCTGTAAGGACCCACTGATGAGAAAAACACCCTGTTCACAGACTTTTCCTCTGTAAACCAATTATTTCCTCAGGGCATTTCCATGGACCACAGAACAGACAATACTGGGACTCTACCTATTGCTGGACAAGTGAGTGGGGTTTTTCCAATGCCAGGAGGTGGTTGGCAAATGCAACCTACAAAGACTCTCTCTAGCAGGGAACTGAATGTGCAGAGACCTAGTGCAGAAAGGGTTCAAGAAATCTGCCCTTCCAGAGGAAATTGTATTTTGCGATGGTTCTGGTAAAATGAAAACACGCTGAAGCCTGTTTATCTGTTTTTCAGTCTCTCCCCTCTCCAAGACAAAAGAAGGAACAAAACCTAAAGACTTTTGTTTTCGGTAGATTACTATAATTAACATTTAATGCTATTGTTCTCTCATCAACTATTTTCATACTGACTTGTGACTAAATTCTATTGAAAACTTAAAAGGGAGAAAATAAATTGAGTTCAATCCATAAAACCAATTTACCAATTTTTGTACAAAATATTTACCAAACCAAGGTTTCAGTGACAAGCGAAAGTTGTTTTCCTCTTGTTCTCTTGTAATACCCGACCAGTTTCCTTTGCTGTGTCAAATGTTTTGGTTGTGGAATCAGGTCTTCAATGGGCAGTAACCTATATTTTTGTTTTTGTCCTTCAAATAATGCCTTTGTTGTTGAATGTTTTCCAGGTTTACTGTATTTCTATTAATACTTATTGTTTAGTCATCACTAGAAAATAATAGTTATGTAACTCAGTGAGGCAGCTAAACCATGAGTTGGTAATCTCCCCAAAACACCCCACTGTCAAGACAAATTGAGATCTCTCAGTTGTTGTGATGCAATACCATGAGTCAAAAAAGCCTTATTGGGTGGACTGGAGTATATTAACTGTCTGGTTTCCCGATTAAGGTGTCAAGTGACAAATTCATGTCATAGCTAAGATTCAGTTCCTACATTACCCAGATATTAGGACACAGGATTACCAGAAAACCAGATAATGATTTATATAGCCATTTAGGCTCTATAAAACCTAAAATGGTATTTTGGGCACAAATGTACTTAGGACTATCTTCACATCTCATGAATATATTTAGAACTAGCTTTCACATCTCATGAACATATTTAGAACTATGTTGGAGGGTAGTGTCTAATTTAATATCTTCTTTTTAGGGTGCCTGGGTGGCTCAGTTGGTTAAGTGACTGCCTTCGGCTCAGGTCATGATCCTGGAGTCCCCAAGCAGGGAGTCTGCTTCTCCCTCTGACCCTCTTCCCTCTCCTGCTCTCTGTCTCTCATTCTCTCTCTCTCAAATAAATAAAATCTTTAAAAAAAAAAAACTCCTTTTTAGACTTAATTTTGGCTTTATTTCCCTTCCCTTTTGTTTCTAAACCTTTTTCTCTCTTCTATCACTTCAGTAGAGCGAAAGACAGGTTAAGTGGGGAAAGGTCCTTGATGATCCAACCATATATTATTTTTAGAAACCACATGCATGTTATTAACCTTTTTAGAAAAGTTGTTTCCTAAAAATCCAATTTCTGTAGTTCCCCTGTATAGAATTAAATAAGTTACCTGAGCACATTTTATTATCTCCCTCCCCTACAGATAAGATGGTTGCTAGAGATAAACTTAAAAAAGAAAGTCAACCAGTAGGCCTATAGTGGGCACTGAGATGGGTGAGGATATGATAAAGTTAGATATGTCCTTTCCAAGGAGGTACATTCTACCTTGTGTTCCACTACATTCCCAGAAAGATAATGGGATAAATGGAAAAACACATTATGTGCCAAATTCCACAAGCTCCACCTTCTCACTATCTGTAAATGCTTCAGGCCTGTTTTTCCTTCTAGGCCTGTCTGCCCACAAGCCACCCACAGACTCTCCCATTTTCTAGGTCTAAGCAATACCAATCCATTTAAGAATGCTTCCCACTTCACTCACCCATTTTTTTTTCCACTGCCCCATTTTGAAACTCCCATGACACTCATTTCATAGTTTGCTAACACGTACGTTTGTACTGTTACTCAATTTCATTTGTCTATGACTTTTTACTAAGCTACAGGCTTCCAAAGTTCTTGGTAACTTCCTTATCTAACACAGTACAAATATGCAATCAAGTTTTAGGAAAAGAACCGACCAAGATACTTCACATCTGGCAGAAATATTTACCCTGGGAACACTTCGTGTATTTTGGTTCGTCTGTATTGGAACAGTGCTGCAACAACTGTATACATGGCCACGCAAAGTGAGCTAATATCCTATTACCCCCAGTGTGACTTCACCAGCAAGTCTAGTTTTCCAAAAACACAAGGTTAGCTAGCCTGAGGTTACTTCAGGTTTTCCATCTGTCAAGGAGACCTGGAATAAAAATCCTCAGATTACCGACAGGGCTCTGTAAACAGAAAAAGTTTAAAAATAAATGAGCTGTACACGTTCCCAGACTCTCTCCCTTGAGGAGCGGGGGGAGAGTAATGGGTGTCAGGAATAAACAGATCTTTTGGTAGCAGTTCCGTTTTCCAACGCCCGCTGTTCACAATACTCATTGTCCTACCTAGCTACCTGGAAGGAGGGGAGAATAAAGGGGCTGCAAGAGCACGCCCACCCTCCCACCGTGGGGCGAGGCGGGCGCGACCCGCAGCCGCCCAGACCCCGCCAGCCGCCCGCGGCCCCAGCTGGCCCCAGCTGATTGCGGGCACGTGACGCCGCGGGCCAATCGGGAGGGGCCGGGCCGAGCGCGGCGCGGCCTCCTCCCGCACCACAAACACGGGCCGGAAACAGCTGAGCGGGCGGCGGCGCGGGGTCCCGGCCTGGCCGCCGGGGCCCGGGGACGCCCGACGGCCGTCTAACAGTCGCACCCCGCCCTCCACCGGGCCAGCGGGGCCCCACGCTCGCTTCTGGGGCCAGCCTGCGAGCTACAGGGCAGGGTGGCCGACATTCGCCAGGCGGGGCAGACACAAAGCCAACACGGCCCCCCGCCCGGAGCTAGTGCCAGGGGCCGGGACGGTGGCTCTTTTTCAAGAGGGGCCGCCCCGCGGCGTCATCATGGCCCCGCAGCTCGGCGCCGGGTTCGGACTTCACTCCGGGGCCGGGGGCGCGACGAGGCTGCCGAGGAGCAGGCCTCCGGACATCTGCGGTGGCGCGGAACCCCGGCGCGCCCCCGACACTGCGGCGGGGACGCGGCCCGTGGGGGGCGGGGCAGCCGGGGCGGGGGGTGGGGGGGATAGCCGGCCAAACTGCCCGCGGAAGGGCCTCCTAGGCGGCGCCGGGGGACCTCGTCCGGCGGGAGGCTGCGGCGGGAGGGCGCGGCCGCCGAGCTGAGGGGTCGCGGCTGTTGCGGTCGCCCCGGCTGCGCGGCGGGGGCGGGCCGACGGCGGCGGCCGCGCCTGGGCCTCACAAAGAGGAAACAGCCCAGCGCGCAGCCCCGGCACTGGGGCCCGCCCAGAGGGGTCGAGGGCGGCCGCGCTGGGACCCCGGGGGGAGCCCGACGAGGAAGAGGCACTTCCTGCCTGAGTCCCCCCGCCCCGGGCCGATCCCGGAGTGCTTCGAAGCCGTCGGCCCGGAGGGCTCCTCTGCCCCCGTCGGGTTCCGAGCCCAGCCCCCCGCCCACCGCACTCACCCCGAGCGGCTGTGAGATCCGCGGCCGCCAGCGGCTCTTCGCTCCTCAGCTGGGATGAAGCCCCTCGGCCACCCGAGTCTCCAGGTTTAGTCAGGCCCCGGCCTTGGCCCCGCCTCTCCCTGGTTGGGCCTCCGCGTCAATCACTCAGTATAGCTCCGCCCCTCGAACAGTCGGCTCTCCCGGTTGGCCCAGGACCCCCTTCATTTCTAGGCCCCGCCCTCATCCCCGGCACCCTGCCCCTTCCGCTGGGCCCCGCCCCTTCCCTGGTTCACCCTCCCCCACTCTCTCTCCCCTCCGCGTTGCTGCCCACCCCTCCCAGAAGCCGCAGACACAGGGCGAGCTCCCGCAGCTCACCCCGCCCCTGACTCTACTCCTCGTACTCGTACAGCCAATCAAAGAGGCTAACTCTGCCCCTTCTCCAGAGGCGGCCAATGTGGAGAGACTTAGGATCCACCTCCTTCCCAGCTGAGAGCACACAACACAGCATCCACGTGAGTCAGCTTCTTAAAGGAGAAGGCTCAGCCTTTCTAATTGCGGCAGCTGTAAGACATCGCGCGTCGTTAGCGTCACTAGGTGGTGGCTAAGGCCTAGCTTTTTGAGGCCCAGTGATGACAAATGAAAACAACAGGCTGTTTTTCTAGGCAAAGTAGGTGCCTAGATAGTTAAAACCTTACCGCGTCATTAGTTTGAGATTGCTTGCTTTTGTCATGCCTTATAAAGGGCCACCTTTTATTTACAAGCCCCAAACCCTTTGATTCTGGCATATAGGAAATTCTGAAGAATGTCTATGGAAAAAGGCATTTTTCAAGTGTGCCCGACTGAATTTACAACTCTCTTGAGTTTTCTCTTGGTAGTGGAAGTGATTATCAAGAAGATGAGAAAATTCTACATGGAGATATTCTACCTCTGAAAGTCTGAGATTGTTTGTTGAAGAGGGTAGCTGTTCCCCCTAACCCTCATCAACGTCTAAGATAGAAGTTGAGGTTTCCAGGTAATTACATTAATGATCTTTGGATGAAAGATCAGGATGAAGCATAAGTATTTGATGATGCCTATTTCTCCGGTAAAAAAAGTAAAGACTAACATTTGCGGTTCATCTGCAAGGTGTTTAAAGCCATCTTTAGCGGGATAGAGGTTTTTTTTTAAATTTTATTTATTTATTTGAGAGAGAATGAGAAACAGACAGCACGAGAGGGAAGAGGGTCAGAGGGAGAAGCAGACTCCCTGCTCGGCAGGGAACCCAACTGTGGGACTCGATCCCAGGACCCCAGAATCATGGCGTGAACTGAAGGCAGTCGCTTAGCCAACTGGGCCACCCAGGCGCCCTAGTGGTGTAGAGGTTTTGAAGCAAATCCTAGTTTGACTTCTCACCAACCTCAAAATCACTGGTATTTTCATGCAGTTCAGATAAAAACCTGATCATCAAAGGCAAAGGACTAGAGAAAAGGAAGTTTTAACCAGTTTTTAGTTCTCCTTTCATTATTCTTTTGTTTTTACTTAGCTTTAATTATAAAAGTAAAACATATTCATTGTAGGAAGGTCATACAGCCTCATTTCATAACAGAAACCTCTGTCCTCTGCTTACAGTTTCCTGTGCATCCTATTCTTCTGGAAACAAATGTGTATGAAAGCATATTATACCTCTTATTCTTCAACTTACTTTTTTCACTCAGTGTATTATGGCCATCCCTCCATAGCAAATGCAACTTTTATTTACAAATATATCTTTGTCTCCACAGTTTTCCATAGTATGACTTCACTATCTTTTATTATACATTTTTTTCTACAGACATACTTCAATCTTTTTCTATTAAGTATACTGCTGTAAGGAACACCTGTGTTCATTGATAATCTGTTTGTCAAGTGTTTCTGGAAATAATCATTTGAAAAGGGCATACAGTATCTAAACCCACAGGAATGAGTTTTCCTCAAAGTGAGCATTTTTAAGGACCAGGTAAAACAATGGGGAAGATATTTATTAAATAAATATATAGATAGTGCTAACTGTTCTAAGTGCTCTACAAATTAACAATTTGTAACATTTAATTTTCATGAAAACTCTATAAGGTAAATGCTATTATCTATTATCCCTATTTTACAGATGAGTAAACTGAAGCACAGTGATTAACATGCCCAAGGTCGCCCAGTAGACTTATTAAACCCATTATTTGTAAACTTGGAAGAGAATGATGAAAATAATATTTTAGAAAGATTAATCTAGATGATGGTGATGTGCAGAGTTAAAATCCAAATGTGAGGTAAGAAGGGAATGGAATGGAAGGAACAGGTATAACTTTAACAAAAATGGCTACATAAGACTGATTGATTATTTATAGATGGACTAAGAAGAATTTTCCCAGATAAGCCAGAGATTTTCTCCTGTGTGACTCATAGGTGATGACCTCCCATTACCAGGTATAGGGCAGTTGCGAAGGTCAGTTTGGAGTGGAAGATAATGGATCCAACTGATGGTGGCACACCCGTTAGAAATAAAGAATATACAGTTGAAGGTAATGTAACAGATATGGGAGAGAAAAGAAAAAAGATAAGAGATGTGAAGAAGGTCTTGTTGGGCTTTTGGTTACAGTTGTGTTATACCTTTTAGTTTAATAAAATTTGGGATAAATTAGCACTTTATAATACTGAGACATTCCCACTAAGAACATGGTATGTATCCATTTATCCATTCTTTATGTCTTTCTGTACAATTTCATGGTATGGCTGCCTTCCTTTAGGTTGTTCGTAGATCTTCTTAGGGTTGTATTTAAGTCTTGTGTCTTTTCTGGAGGTATTACGGGCTGAATCGTGCACCCCCAGCCCCGTTCTTATGTTGAAGTCCTAACTCCCAGTATCTCAGAATGTGGCTGTACTTTGAGATCCAGCCTTTAAAGAGGTGATTAAGTTAAAATGAGGTTATTAGAGTGGGCCCTAAAACAATCTGACTGGGGTCCCTATAAAAGGAGAAGATGAGGGATGTGAGGGAAATCTGGCTGTGACATTGGTCACTCCATTGATCACCAGGGTTTATTTTGCTGATATTGCTGGCTAGGGGGGGGTCCCCTTCCTCCCTTACTGCTCCACGTGCCTGTTCCTCCCTGAAGCTGCATGCTTGATGGAAGAAGGTGACCTTCCCTGAAAGAGGGAAGGACTGTTCTTTGGGCGACGGTATACAAGTAGCTGCATTCCCCTGCTACAACCCCCAAACAAGCTCTCAAGGTCCATTTATAGGAGAATGTAGGGTAGTTAAACTTCCAAGACTCCAGACATATCCAAATGAGGCACAGCAATGTAAGTTTGCCTTTCTTAAAAAAGAGAGATCATTACATAAAAAGGGACACCAGGGGTGTGTATACATATAGAAAAGACCTGTGAGGACACAGAGAGAAGGCCACCTGCAAGCCAAGGAGCGAGGCCTTGGTAGAAACCAAATCTGCTGACACCTTGAACTTGGACTTCCAGCCTCCAGAACTGTGAGAAATAAATTTCTGTTGTGTAAGCCACCTAGTCTATTGGATTTTGCTGGATCAGCCCTAGGAAACTAACAGAGGGGATAACTATGCGTGGAACTTCTATTATATATTACAACTCTTCTTGGTTATTTTATAGGAAAAATAATGACTTTGTAGTTTATTTTCCTGAATGTTCTAGATACATTATTCTGTCTTCAAATGATCATAATTTTGCTTACTTCTTTCCAGTCACTTGCCTTTTATTTATGTTTAAGTATCTTTGAGTACATGTGTGAATATATGTGTCAAAAAATTTCCTTTATTGCTAGTTTATAAGGTTCCTTTTTTAAAAATAAAAAATAGGTATGCAATTTTATCGAATAGCTTCTTGGCATCCATTAAGGGAATCATGTTTTTCTCTTATTCTGTTTCATTATGTGATATATTACAGTAGCCCATCTCCAACATTAAATGAGCTTTGCATTTTGGGATAAAAGCTCCTTTATCACTTGATAGGTGCCGACTCTGACATTCTTCCAATACATAAAATCAGAAACATGAGTATATCAACAAACCCCAGTACACCATGGTGCATTATTCTGGTTGTTGACTATACTCTCTGACTGAAACGATCTGACACACCCCAAATAGGTAGTTCAGTATGATAACTACAAACGCTACGTCAGACTTCCAGAATTCCCTTCTGTTGGTGCTTCCATGGACTTCCCCTTTGCTCTGATTTTCCTTCTTTTGCTTTGAAGGACTCTTCCACTGGAGCTGTGCCCTTAGAGGTAAGACCACCTTTCAAGTGAGTGCTTCATACACAGCTATAAGTCTCTCATTGGCTCCTCACACTTCCCAAGGCCTTGTAAATCTCTTTGCTCAATAAGCCCTGAAACACTTGGGCCTCTACCCACATGTGTTACTCTCTGCAAATAATCATGCCTTCTAATTTAGAGTCAGATTAAGATTGCTGGAGATGAGCTACCTCAGAGTTTCTCAATCTCCATATTTCTTCCTCTATCACCGATTTTCTTGGCGCTTTTTCCAGAGCTAGAACAATCTCTCTTCCTTTCCAAAGTCCTGGCAGAACACTGGAGAGCACTCTGGATCTTGAGACTCAGTCAGTCCTTAACAGAATCCACATCTTGTCTTAACAAACAACACATATTTCCTTAGGCCTAGGGTTGTCACTCCCCTCTTGTGTCTGTTGGTAAACCACGATCCCCCCAGCTCCTTCAACTGCTCTAAGTACTTGCCATCTCTCCCTTGTTTGGATCCTCCATACAAGTGATCTGCCCTCACACCCAACACCTTAGTTTAGACCCGAGTGACCTCTTATAATAACTGGTCTATCTTTCCATTTGCTGTATATTGCCATACTAGCCTGGGACTGCATGTTGGGGTTTGGGGGTTTGATTTTTTTTTTTTTTTTTTTTTTTTGGTGGTGGGGGACTGCATGTTTTTTACTTTAACCTGAACTTATGAGAACTCTGGGTAATTTAAACAGACTAGCTCCTTTAGGGAGAAACATATATATGTAAGTACAATCACAAATTAGTAGTTTACCTAGAAATATTAGTAATGTCTCCTGAGTTGCAGCCCTGCTACTTTACCAAAAGCTGTCTCAAAAGTCACTGATCATAAAATGCAGCTAAATCTTTTTGGACTACACAGACTCTGTGCAGTGTCTGAAATCATCAACCAAACATTCATTTTTCAAACTTTTTGTTCTTTTGGCTTTGGTGGTATAGGAGTTACCTGTGGTAGGCAGAATAATGACCTTTCCCCCCTCACCCCGTCATCCCTCAAGATGTCTATGTCTTAATCTCCTATGAATGTGTTATGTTACATGACAAAAGGAAATTTGTAGGTGGGGTTAATTTAAGGATCCTTATAGGGGGAGATAATTCTGGACCATCCAAATGAACCAATGTAATCACAAGGGTCTTTATAAAAGAGAGGTAGGATGGCCACTAAGCATATGAAGATGTTCAACATCACTAACCATTAGAGAAATGTAAAACAAAGCCACAGTGAGATACCACTTCATACCCATCAGGATGATTACTATCAAAACAAACAACAAAAAATGTTGGCAAGAATGTAGAAGGGCGCCTGGGTGGCTCAGCCGTTAAGCATCTGCCTTCGGCTCAGGTCATGATCCCAGGGTCCTGGGATCGAGCCCTGCATCAGGCTCCCTGCTCGGCGGAAAGCCTGCTTCTCCCTCTCCCACTCCCCCTGCTTGTGTTCCCTCTCTCGCTGTGTCTCTCTCTGTCACATAAATAAATAAAAATCTTAAAAAAAAAAAAAGAATGTAGAGAAATTAGAGGCCAGTGGACTGCTCATGGAAACATAAAATGGTGCAGCTGCTATGAGAAACAGTATGGCAGTTCTCAAAAAATTAAAAATAGAATTACCATATGATACAAGAATTCCACTTCTGGGTATATGCCCCCCAAAATTGAAAGGAGGGTCTGAAAGAGATATTTGGTACACCCATGCTCATAGCAGCATTATTCACAATAGTGCAATATAATAACAATTTATAAGAAATATATATTTGGTCATTCAGCCCACTGGTGTCCAAGAATTGCTTGGTGTTGCGGGGGGAGGGATTGGGTCTGGGAAACTAAAAAAATAGCCAAAAGCTAGAAGCAACCTGAGTAGCCTCCAATGGTTGAATGGATACACAAAACATGGTATCTACACACAATAGAAAATTATTCAGCCTCTAAAAAGAAATTCCGACACACGCTATTACAGGAACTTTCAAGACATTATGCTAAATGAAATAAACCAGATACAAAAGGACAAAGATCGTAGATTTCCAGTTACAGGCGGTGTCTAGAGTAGTCCAACTTTATAGAAACACAAAGTAGAATTCTGCTTGCTCGGGGTTAGGAGGAGAAGTTGTTGTTTAATAGGTAGAGAGTGTAAATATGCTTAATAATACCAAACTGTACCCTGCAAAATGGTTAAGATGATAAACTTTATGTTTTGTGTATTTTACCACAATTAAAAAATAAACTAGGTTTTCTATAAAAAATAACAGCCATAGGGGTGCCTGGGTGGCTCAGTTGGTTAGGCGTCTGCCTTCAGCTCAGGTCATGATCCGGGAGTCCCAGGATCAAGCCCCACATCCATCAGGGTCCCTGCTCAGCAGGGAGTCTGCTTCTCTCTCTGCCTCTCCCCCCACTCCTCCCTCTCTCTCTCTCTCTCTGAAATAAATAAAATCTTAAAAAAGAAAAACAGTAATAACAACCATCTGAAAAGGGGAGGTAGGAACATCAGAGTGATGACAAATAGAGGTCAGATTTGATGACAGAAATAGAGGTCAGAGTGAGCAAGACCTCGAGCCAGGAATGCATGCACTTCTGGAAGCTAGAAAAGGCAAGGAAATGGATCCTCCCTAGAGCCTTCAAAAGGAACCCAACTCTACCGGCACCTGGATTTCAGCCTTGTGGGAGCTATTTTAGATTCGTGACATCCAGAACTGTAAGTTAATAAAGCTGTGTTGTTTTAAGCCACTAAGTTTGGGGCGATTTGTTACAGCAGCAATAGGAACTTAGTACATCACCCAGTTTTCCTAAAGTCATATTTTCTGTTGAGTTTTCTTATTAATGGCTTGGTGTTGTTTATAATTAGTATGTATTTTGTTACTGCACATAACTATATTTTTCCTAATGTATGTTATTTTCAGAAGTCTGATTCAACAAATGTTGGAGGTGTCAGGGAATAGAACCCTAGCCCACAAACTCCTAACCCTTTCTTGCATCAGATTGTACCACCCAAAAGGATCTTATAATATCCTCCCCTAAATTTCTTGTAAACCAACAGCAACGGTGTTAGTAAAATTTCCACAAACTTTCCCAACACTAAAAATTCTTACACCCCCAAACCTGAGTCCTAGGGTAAGGATAGATACATGTCCTAAGTCAGGTGGGGCAAACTGGAGAGCAGAATAAATGTTGGTGAGGAGCATGGGCTTTAGGGTTATTTAGCCTGAGGTCAAACCCCAGCACAGCCACTTGCTAGCTGTCTGACCATGGGTGAGAGCCTCAGTTTCATTACTAAAAGTAGTGATAGTCTTAGGGTTATTATAAGCATTAAAGAATGTCAAGTGCTTAGCCAGGGTCCCTGGCACCTTTCAAGTGTTCAATGAAAGTTGCTGTTTTGTTAGTTGTTATTATTTTCATGACTCTTGATTATGAAGCCGAGTCAAGAAGTCCAGAGTGAGCAGGCTTTGCTGTTCCCCCCGTACTGTCCACATTACAGAATGCTAAGGTCACCTGGCAGACTGCCAGGCAAATGCCTGCTAGCTCTCTTGTGTGGTTCAACCCTGAATCGAGACAGCACTTTGAAATACTGCCAATAGTCTGACATGATTTATATCATGGAGGTGAAAAATGAGCCATTCACATTCTCTCAAAATCTACCTGTGCACAAAAAGTCAATAGCAGAGGTCTCTCTGGGCTCTAAGCTAGAATTCCATCAATGAGATAACATGCACTCTTGGTGACCGCCATTACCAATGATAGACATTTAGGAGGACACACTTTGAACATAAACACTGAAAACACCAAGTAGATCTATAGGAACTGCTATATTATAGTGTCCAAAATACGTTATTAAGTGGAAAATGCAAGCTGTGGTATTACATGCATAGTCTTATCCAATTTTTGTAAAATAAGAAGATAATTATATGTATTTATATATGTACAGATAAAAATATGAGATATTCATTTATACTCTGTCCTAGTTTTCATAAACCTATTTGACAATGCCTGTGTTTAACTTCAGCAATCAGAAAACTGGTACAGATAAATATTATTGCCACAATCATTTTTTTAAAAGATTTTATTTATTTATTTGACAGAGAGAGACACAGCGAGAGAGGGAGCACAAGCAGAGGCAGAGGGAGAGGGAAAAGCAGGCTCCCTGCCGAGCAGGGAGCCCGATGCGGGGCTCGGTCCCAGGACCCTGAGATCATGACCTGAGTCAAAGGCAGACACTTAACGACTGAGCCACCCAGGCCCCTGCCACAAGCATTTTTTTTTTTTAAGATTTTATTTATTTGACAGAGAGAGACACAGTGAGAGAGGGAACACAAGCAGGGGGAGCGTGAGAGGGAGAAGCAGGCCTCCCATGGAGCAGGGAGCTCGATGCGGGGCTCGATGCGGGGCTCGATCCCAGGACCCTGGGATCATGACCTGAGCCGAGGGCAGATGCCCAACGACTGAGCCACCCAGGCGCCCCTGCCACAAGCATTTTTAAGTTAGTTTGCACTCAACTTTTATTGAAGATTGATACCCAAAAGTGGTCATTTTAAGAATTTGCGTCTTCTGCAAATCCAGCAGTATCAGTCAACACTGGTAGGTTGTGAGTACTTGAAGTAGCTGAAGCATAAGAAGGAAATGTACTGGCCCACATCACCAAAGAACAGGAAGGGTGGTTTGATTGGGCCTTAGGGAACTGGGATGCAGTTAAGACTGGCTGATTCTGTCTCTACTTCTGTTTCTCTTTGCAAATTCACTATTTGTACTGTCCTGCCTCGGCCTCAAGAGGCTCCATGCTTGCATCATTATGGCTTCCTGACCAGAAAGGAAAGTAAGCTCCAGTTAGGAAAGTCCCCGAGAAGGATTCAGATAGTCTGGGTAGATCAGGGACTTGTCACCATGGTCAGATGTGTGAGGTATTGTGAATGGCAGCCCCCATCCCTCCCTAGAACCCTAGATTTGTAGTTGGGGCGATGGCTATTGTAGTCAGTAGAGGCTACTGTAACGAAGTCCCATAGACAGGTGGCTTATAAACAACAGAGATTTGTTTCTCATAGTTTTGGAGGTTGGAACTCCAAGATCAAGGTACCAGCATAGCCAGGTTCTGGTGAGGGCCCTCTCCTGGGTTGCAGATTGCTGACATGTCATTGTATCCTCACATAGCACAAGGAGAGCAAGCTAGCTTTCTGGCCTCTTCTTATAAGGACACTACTCCTATTCATAAGGGTTCCATCCTCCTGACCTAATTACTTCCCAAAAGCCTCACATCCAACTACCATTATGTTGGGGATTAGGGCTCCAACCAAGGAATTTTGGAAGGGGTACACAAGCATTCAGTCCATAACAATGGTGTTCCCCAAAAGAAGAGTGGTTCTGTTCTGGGCAGACAGCTGTATATTTTTATTGCTGAAGACATTGCCAAGATGCATTCCAGCATCTGTTGTGAAAGTTTATTGGCAACTAATTTGCCCTTAAGCAAAGGCTCCAAGACAGGAAGTGTCAGTGTGCTTGGGGAAGAAAAAAGGAAGAAGAAGAGACTCTGTTTAACAGAGTAGCATCTGTAGAGGGCAGTGTCCAGAGACAAGATCAGAAACCCAGGTTGAGAAGAGATAGTAGATATAGCATCAGTGGTAGTCTAAGAAATTTGGCCAGAATAATACATTTACATTAAAGTTTTTTTATAGGTAAGTTCATTTTTAATCCCAAAGACTTTAAGGTCTTAAGATCCCCCAATTTCAAGTTTTTCAAAACCTACGTTTTTCAGGAACAGAAGCCTCACTATTGGAAAAGGAATACTAGACATATTTTTTTTTAAAGACTTTATTTATTTGACAGAGAGTGAGAGAACACAAGCAGGGGGAGCAGCAGAGGGAGAGGGAGAAGCAGGCTCCCGACCGAGCAGGGAGCCTGATGCAGGGCTTGATCTCAGGACCCTGGGATCATGACCTGAGCCAAAAGCAGACACTTAACTGACTGACATAACCAGACACCCCCTAGACATAAATTTTTATTAAATGTCAATTAAACGAGTCTGTTAAAAATATAGGTGACAGGACTGATTTAGGAGTTCTATAAAAGATACCTGTATTAGGGTTCTCCACAGAAACTGAATCAATAGGAGATAGATGATAGATAGATAGATAGATAGATAGATAGATAGATAGATAGATAGATAAATGATAGAGATTTATTATAAGGTGATGGCTCATGTGATTATGGAGGCTGAGAAGATCCACAGTTGCCCATCTGTGAGTTGGAGACCCAGGAATGCTGGTGGTGTAGTTCCCGGGCCTGAGAGCCAGAGAGCTGATGGTGGAGATTCCAGTCTGCATCTGAAGGCCTGAGAACAAGGAGCAGCAAGGGCAGGGGAAGATCGATGTCTCAGCTCAGTCTGGCAGAGAGAGATTGAATCTAACCTTCCTCTGCCTTTTTGTTCTATTCAACCCCTCAATGAATTGGATAATGCCCACTCACATTGGGGAGGGCAATCTGATTTACTCAGTCTTCTGATGATCAAATGCTAATTTCTTCCAGAAATACTCCCACAGACATACCCAGAAATAATGTTAACCAGATACCTGGGAATCCCATGATCCAGTCAAGCTGATGCATAAAATTAACTATCACAATACTTTTATATCCTTACTTTAATTTTGAATTTTAATTGATACCAGCTGAATAAGCTTTGATCTGAAAAGATGTCATCCTATGGAATTCACAGAAAGCCCTTTGTTTTGACAAAGGTCGTAATTATATCAGTAATCTAGGAGGTGGCTCAAGGGTAGCACATCTTTGCCTCTGTAGATATGTTCTCTGGCTCCAAAATGGACACACTGATCACTTCTTGGAAAAAACAGAGGGAGATAGAGATACAGAATTTCTTTTTCTCATTTTTAAGATTTTACTTATTTGACAGAGAGTGAGAGACAGCGAGAGACAGCGAGAGAGGGAACACAAGCAGGGGGAGTGGGAGAAGGAAGCAGGCTTCCCGCGGAGCAGGGAGCCCGATGTGGGGCTCGATCCCAGGACCCAGGGACCATGACCTGAGCCGAAGGCAGACGCTTAACGACTGAGCCACCCAGGTGCCCCGAGATACAGAATTTCAAAAATACAAAGACAATGACCATATAATAGATCAGTGCTTGTGTATCAAATTGTAAATAGCCTTCTCTTTCCCCAGTGCTGGGACCATTGTGTTCCACTGTGTCCTGGAAAGCCTCATGTCATTTAGCACACACCAGGCAAAGAGGGTTAACTGGACCCGCTGTACCAGCTGTGTTTCATTGGGCATCTTAGCTCTGAGAATTCTGCAGAAAGACATCAAGTGGGGCTGAGCTTTGTCTTTCATGGATGTGCTGTCTGAATTTCCAGACGAATACACGATGAATATTAACCAGCGTCTTTTGATGATGGTACATAGCAGTTCAATACACTGGCAGCCCCCCCCAACCCAGAACAGCACTATGTCATTGTGTTTATGTCCTAAAAATCCCTGAGAAATATTAGGGTTTTCTTTTTTTTTTTAACCCAGTTTTTGACAAAAATAGAATATAGATTAGACTACATGTATTATTCTGTGTGACACATGAACCAGCTGAAAAGGATTCAAATTTAATAAAGGGTAAGAGAGTGTAAGTGAAAGGGATAAAATGGTGAGAGAAATTTTTATAATTCATGAAGATGTGAGGATTTTTTTGGAAACCAGAAAAAGCATCAAGAAGTATTTAGGTAGCTCTGTTGGTCATAAAGTAATGCTTTATGTGCTCTGAAATAAATCACAACAATAACAGTAATTACAGTCCTTACACAGTGCTGACTATGTGCTACTCAGTGTTCTAAGCATTTTATGCATATTTTAATTTACAAAATCCTCACAACAACTCTATGGGATGGTTACCATTATTATCCCCATTTTCTGCAAAGACGGCGATACTAGGCACGGAAGGATAAGCCTTCTGCCCACAGGAAACAGTGGTGCCTACATTAACCTTTGTGAACAGGATTGGTGCCCTTATAAGAAGAGATTCGGGAGCTGGCTTGACCTCTTTCTGCTGTGTGAGGATACAATGATACGTCAGCAGTCTGCCCTGGCACTGGGGCAGTAGGGCTCCAGAGTCGGTGCTCTCAATGGCTGTGCCACACTACCGGATTCATCATTTTCCCCTTTGTGCAGAACTTTGCCTCCTAGAAGATGCTTATACACTTAAACAAAAAACCTGGAAATGATCTAAATGTCTATCAGAGAAATGCTTTGATAAATTAGGGTACAAACATAGTATATCTTGTGTTAGGAGCAGGGGGGTTTCTTTCTTTCTTTCTTTTTTAATTTTATTTATTTGACAGAGAGAGACACAGCAAGAGAGGGAACACAAGCAGGGAGAGAGGGAGAGGGAGAAGCAGGCTTCCCGCCAAGCAGGGAGCTGGATGATGCGGGGCTTGATCCTAGGACCCTGGGATCATGACCTGAGCCAAAGGCAGAGGCTTAACAACTGAGCCACCCAGGTGCCCTTGGGGTGGGGGGCGGGTTCTATGCATGGACTTAGTTTGTGTAATATTTTTTATGCAAAAAGAACAAATTGAAAATAGTAGATATAGCATGAAACCATTATTTTAAAAATTGTAGATACATATGTATGTTTTTATTTTTTATTTTTTAAGATTTTATTTATTTGAGAGAGAGAGAGAGTGAGAGAGCCCAAGAGGGGGTAGAGTCAGAGGGAGAAGCAGACTCTCTGCCAAGCAGGGAGCCTGACATGGGACTCAATCCCAGGACTCCGGGATCATGACCTGAGCCGAAGGCAGTCGCTTAACCAACTGAGCCACCCAGGCACCCTGTATGTTTTTATTTTTTATTTGATGAAGGATAGTTGGAAGAAAGGCAGGTGGGGACAAGGGTCCCAAGAGGAAACCACCCTTAAAAGGATTTGACACCACCCTGGAAGGAGCCCGCCACCCTTTCCCACGTGACAAAAATCTGATTGGATGACGGGGGTATGGAGGGTTAATCAGACTAAAACAGCCCGCCAACAAGCCCATAAAAACCCCTAGATCAAATGCCAAATCGGCAATCCTCTCGGGTCCCTTCCCTTTTTCCCCTCCCTCTTTGGGAGCTTTGTACTATCACTCAATAAACTTTGGTTTGCTGCCCACCACTCTGTCTGGTCTACCTCTTCACTCTTCAAAGTGGTGTGACCAAGAACCGTGGGCACCAAAGAAAAGAAAATCCTGTAGCAGAGTCAATAAATATTTACTGAGTACTTACACAATGTACGAAGGAGACTAGGGATGCGGTGCTAAGTCAGACCAAGTCTGCGCCCCTCACAGGCGTTGAGCTCTCAGGAGAGAGAGGTAGAACAAGTAAATAATTACTTGCAGATCACTTTGACTGCCTTGAAGAAAATGAAGCACCATCTAGGGGAGGGTGGGGAGGCATTCTGAGGTCGTGTAAGAAGGGATAGTAGAGAAGGAACGCCATGGAAAGATGCCCGAGAAGAATATCCCAGGCAGAGGAGACATAAAATTGAAGGTCCCTGTGTGGAAGGAGCTCTGCATCGCCTAGAAAGTCTGGTGAGCCAGAGGCATAAGGAGTGAAAGGAAGGGGGGCAACCCATGTGGGGCCAAAGGGGTTGGATTTTATCCCAAGTGCAAAACTTCATTTTAAGTGTGCACCTGGCCGCTGTTGGAAGCATGGAGATCAGTCAGAAAGCAAATGTAGTCATCCAGGTGAGAGTAGATGGTGGCTGGCCCTAGGGGTGAGGTCATAGACACCATGAGATATGGCAGAATTCAGGATGTATTTTGAAAACAGTCAATAGGACTTCCTGGTGCACTGGTTATGGGGTGTGAGGGAAAGAGAGAAACCAAGGCCAACTGGAACAAGATGAAATTTGGGGCCCTGTAATGATAGGGAAACTCTGGGACGTGGAGTTGGGCCAGGAGTCAAGAGGCCCATCTGGGACTTACTAAATTCGAGCTGCCAATTTGGAATACAAGTCAAGATATCAGGTAGGTGGTTGTATATTCATATACATGAATTGCCTCCCGGGCACGTTGACTGGCCTTGGAGAAGTAGAACTTAATACTTCTTTGTAGGCCCTGCATCTTCTATAAAAATTTTTTTTTGCACTGAGCGTCTAGGTTTTTTTTTCTTGATAATTTTTAAAATACAGCAGAGAAAATGTGTTTAAGTGCAAATACATGAATCTGTGTAAAAGAAAGGAAGGTCTGGAAAGAGAAACACATCATAAATAGTGAACAACAACAACCCTTCAGCAGTTTAACTTTTACACTTAAATGTATTGATTGGATCTTTTTCATTAAATAAGGGCCTGGGAGCGCTTGGGTGGCTCAGTCATTAAGCGTCTGCCTTCGGCTCAGGTCATGATCCCAGGGTCCTGGGATTGAGCCCCGCATCGGGCTCCCTGCTCCGTGGGAGGCCTGCTTCTCCCTCTCCCACTCCCCCTGCTTGTGTTCCCTCTCTCGTTGTGTCTCTCTCTGTCAAATAAATAAATAAAATCTTTTTTTAAATAAGTAAATAAGGGGCCTATAAACCTTTGAAATTTTGTTCAAAAAGAAGTCTATGGAAGTCAGGGTGGGTTGTGGTCCCTCCACCAGCTGTTTCTGGCAGGAGCAGGGGGCACCGAATCCATTCTGTTCCTGCTCCTGTCTGCCTGGGATCAATAACTGTACCATTCATGAGAAAGACTCACCCTGTGTTTAATTTTGTTGGTTAATAAAGAAAATCCATCTTTTCTTTGATGATAAAGATCGCATCCACAAATCTGAAATCTTAACAAATACTGTCTATGGCACTGTTGAGCTGAAGGGACCTGGAGATTCTGTCCTCCCTCTCGCGTTTGTGGATGAGGGTGGAGGTCTAGGCTCCCCGCTTGGCCTTCTCTGCTGAGTGGGGGCATTTGGCTGGAGTTAAGGTGTTTATTGTCTAAAAGCTTCTCTGTTGCTAGACTGTACTTTTCTTGGTTCTGTGGCTGCAGAAAGCAGGCTTCTGTGGGTGGTCTTCCACGTGTGCTTGTCACCATTTCTGAGTTCCCAATGCTTCAGCTCCAAGTCTGGGATCCATGACAGAAAAAGAAAACCCAAGGAGCTCAGCACTGTTACTCCTTGTGTCCCAAGGTCCCTAGCCTGTCTTCCTTCTTCTGTCCACCTTCAGAGTCTTCTTTTGTTTGAGTACGAACTACGTCCAGCGTTTAGATGTATTTAGCAGGACAAATAGGGAAAAGTAGACACCTATTGCATCCTCCTGGAGGCAGAAGTCCTTTTAAAAGATAAAGTGTAAGAATGAAACCTCAGTGCTTTGTTTCTTCAAGAAGCCCTCCAGGCTCTGCCGCAGTGACTGCACCGGAAGAAGGGAGGGGGTGCAGGCAAGGCTCCGGTCACAGGCTGGCTCCCCCCCAGAGCAGACTCTGAGATGGAGGAGCCAGCACGCAGGATGTTCAGGAGGGAGCATTTTGGGATCAACAATCGTGGAAAGGGAGGGAAGGGAAAGATGTCAAGTCTCCATGGAAGCTTCAGCTGACCGGACAGGACATTCTGGAGGTGTCCCAAGTTGGGCAGAAAGGGTCGGGCCTTTGAGACTCCCACATTGTCAGTCACAGGATGTGGGTCGCCCAGAAAAGGGCTGTGACCTTTGGCAGGGCAGGCTCTGGGTGACACAGCACCGCTTTGTCACACCTGACTTTCTATGATGGGCTGGTGACTGAGAGCTCCAATCGCAATCCTTAAATTGTGGCCTGACCTGGGGGTTGTTGATTTCCATTGGTTTTCTATGTTTTTGATAGCTATTTTCAAGGAAGGGGTAAGCCTCGGATATGGGAAATTTTCTCCAGCTACGCAAGGCGAGATCCTAGCAATGGGAGCAGAATTCTTACCTTGTCCTACCCCATTGTGTCTGGCTTCAGCCAGCTTTGCTTCAGGTTACTATTTTTTTTTAAACTTAAAAATTTTTAAAAAAAATTTATTTATTTGACAGAGAGCACACAAACCAGGGGAACAGCCAGCAGAGGGAGAAACAGGCTCCCCTCTGAGCAAGCAGCCCAATGTAGGACTCGATGACATGAGCCAAAGGCACGTGCTTAACAACTGAGCCACCCAGGTATCCCAGCTTTAAGTTAAATTCTCTTTCTTCAAGACTGAGCTGCCACCTCTAAACACATTATTGTGAACAGTACTAGTAATATGACCATAATTTATTGTGCATCACCATGTTTCTGTCAATCACGTATTTTATTTTGGGTGTTTCCAACCCCTCTAGGTGGTAGGAATTATTCTTCTTCATTTTCTTGTGCTTTTCCCACCATACTGTGCCATCCGCCTCTCATGCACCATGGTCTCAGGCAGCTTAACAGAGCCCTTATTCCATCGCCCAGGCACCCCATGCTCTGTATGATATGAAACCATCATGTGCAACTCCAGTTTTAAAAAATCATTTGGCAGAAAGTATTTCAAAACATTTACTTTGGTTATCTCTAGACTGTGAAGCTTACAAGTGATTTTGTTTTCTTCTAGACTTTGCAATGTCTTCTAAAAGTTTTATAAGAACGTATATGACATTGTAAATGGGGAAAAAGCCTTTGAAAAAAGAAAATAAACAGTCAGATAAAAAAGACTGTTCAAAAGTGAAACCAGCTGTCAGTGGGCAAAGTGCGAAAAAAAACACAAGAGAGTCCGAGAATAACGCAATTTATATACTCTGCCCTCATTTGTAGAAATGATTCTGTTTATGTCCTAGATGCGTTTCTGAAATGTTGACTCTAAATTGGTTTTTTCTAATTCGAGGCCTACTTTAGATAGGATAGGGAAAGTGCTTATATAAGTAAATATTATAGTAATTCCCTTTGTATAGTTACAATAATACATTTATTTGCACTTACCCATTTACAAAGCATGTTAATATATATTGTCTAGTTTGACCATCCCAACAGCGATGTGTGAGGCACTATTTTTTTTTCTTTCTTTTTTTTTTTTCATTGACTCTTCATTTATTGTTTCAACAAGTATTTCTTGGGTACTCAAGGACACCAAGTTTAGTGGGTAAGGTCAGACAGACCTCTCTTTTGCAGGCACCAAAACTGTCTGAGACTCAGAATTTTCAGTACATTGACAATCATAGCAAGAAAAACAATCCATCTAGGACTTAAATTCATGTCTTATGACCAGTCAACCTGGCCTCTTTCCACTACACTAGCCTTGAATTTAGTTACTTATAAGCAATGATTTCCGTGTCTACTTGATATGAATTTGTTTACACAATATTTCTTTTTTAAACTCATTCTAAAGCTACTGAGTGCCTGCCATGTGCCAGCCCTCCTCCCTCGACTGGGGACACAGCTGTGTACAAGACAGACACAATCTTAGTCTCATAGAATTTAGAGTCGGGGGCCAGGGCCCAGGGGTGCAGGAGAGAGAGCAAATTGGACAGGATCATTTCAGATGGTGGCTAAGTATGATGAAGATGACAAGCATGACACCAGGGCCGAGAGACTCAAAAGTGTGTGGGTGTGGGGTCCCTTCAGGAAGGGTCTTCTGGGGGCCCTTTCGGAGGAGGAGGAAGCCAGATGATTCCGGGTGTTAGAGCATTCCAGTAAGAGGGAATCAGAAAAGCAAACATCCTGAGGTGGTGGGAATAGACTTGGTTTGTTTGCAGGACCAGAGGAAGGTCTGCAAGACTGGGGTGGGGGCTGTTAGGCTGGTGGACTCTAGCTAAGAATTTGGTGTGCAACTTATTTATGATCAGTCTCCTATAGAGCAGGGACAGGGCCTGGGCTCTTTCCTGAGTCTTTTGTGTGAGTCATGGCCAGTGTGGTCTGGTGGCTTCCACACCTGGCCCTGGCGCTGCCTCCATCCCATCCTTGGGCAAATGGCTCCCTGCATTCCCAGCCTCAGTTTCCCTGCCCATGAAGTGCAGAGGTCATCACTGTCCTTGTCTCCTACTGAATTCATTTCCCTGCCCCATTCCTCACAAGATTGTAAGCTCAGGGCACCTGGGTGGCTCAGTCGGTTAAGTGTCGGCCTTCCGTTTGGGTCATGGTTTCAGGGTCATGGGATTGAGCCCTGTATGGACTCTCTGCTCAGCGGGGAATCTGCTTCTCCCTCTGCCCCCCCTTCCCCGCTCACGTTCTCTCTTTCAGATAAGTAAATAAAATTAAAAAAGAAAAAAAACAAGATTATAAGCTCTGTGAAGCCTGGAATGAGGTTTCTGTTTTATATCTATCTATCTTCTCCACACCCCAACCCATCCATCCACCCACACCCAAAAGCATTGAGGCCATTTTTGTTAAATCATGACAGATCAACTGTTACAGAATGTAGGGATTTGAGAAATATACAGGGGTTAGATAAGCTGGATTTGTTGACCAACTGTAAAAACTAGCAATAAAATTAGCTATAAAAAGAAAAAGGAGGCATGTGTAGGCGCTGCAGCTGGCTTGCTGCTAGCTCCCAACAGCCCTCACCATCTGGGGCCCCGGGGGGAGAGCCCCACTCTCCAGTCCTCTCCCTCACTCAGGGGTGGGTGCCTCGCTGGGAAGAAATGTGCCATCTTGCCTGGCAGGCCCTTTGGAAGTCAGGCCTGCTAGTCTGGCAGTCTTCTGGGAATGAGATTTACCTACCTGAACAGCCCATGTTTCATCCCTATGTCTCCATCCCAACTATACCTTCTTTGAAGAGTTGAGTAAAGAAAGAAATAGATGACATTTGCTCAGTTTCAACCTCAGGAATAAAAGAGTGAACTTTCCAGGGGCGCCTGGGTGGCTCAGTCGTTAAGCTGAGCCTTTGGCTCAGGTCATGATCCTGGGGTCCTGGGATCGAGCCCCGCATCGGGCTCCCCGCTCAGCGGGAGGCGTGCTTCTCCCTCTCCCACTCCCCCTGCTTGTGTTCCCTCTCTCGCTGTCTCTCTCTCTGTCAAATAAATAAATAAAATCTTAAAAAAAAAAAAAAGAGTGAACTTCCCAAATTCAAAACTGATCATTTACTCCCAGCTTTCCCAGGGCTCCCCATCACCCCCAGAAGGAAGTCCAATGTCCTTACGAAGGCTTTTGAGGTCCCACAAATTCTAGCTGTTACCTCTCCTCCCAGCCTCACCCCACACCATTCTGCTCCACTCTGTCTCTACCTTCCCGCCTTCTCTCAGCCCCCGTATTGGCCGCCCTGACCTCTCTCCCACAGCTGGGGATTCTTTCCACCTGTCCCCCGGCCCCTTTCATTGGTGAGGGGACTCATTCCTATCCCCATCTCTCGTGCGTCTGGTCAAATATGACTGCCTTGCCGAGGTCCTGCCTGGGACACGGGCTCTTCCAGTCCATTCCTATAGCCCTCCAGGGCCCTGTCTTTTGCACCTCATTGTAATTCACCTTTAATGCCCAGCCTTCCTGAGGGCAGAGGTCTGGTTCACAGTGGCCTTCCTGCCTCACCCCGTGTCTGGCCTAGGGGCTACAGATCTTTGTTGGATAGATGAACAAATAAACCAGGAAGACCCCTGAAACTTTCCAGCATTGCTTAGACTTTAGGGTGAAATTTGGGTGACATCTTGAACTTTTGTTTCCTTGACTCTGGCAGTTGTTCAGATGAACAGGGCCTGTCGCTAGGAAGGGGAAGGCGAGGTAACAGTAACAATGACAGGAGCATTTTTATGCTCTCACCTTCCGTCAGGCTCTTAGCTCATTTAATCCCTACAATACTTAATTATCTCTACTCTGCCTTTAGTCCTGCTAAGTGGGGTGTTGGGGGGGTGGGGCTGGGGGTGGGCAATAAGTACTGTGTGGGCAACTCTAAATAGAAGAAAAAGTAGGCTCAATCTGAAGTCTGCTCCAAGAAAGGGAAGCCGCCCCAGGACTCTGGCTTCAGGGCTGGGAAGTGGTTCTGGGTTGCCTGGTCAACAGTAAACAGGGTTAACCTGGTCCTAGCCAATTGCTAGGACTGGGCTAGGAGTGCTTTCTGTATTTTTTTTTTTTAAGACTTTATTTATTTACTAAGTTAATCAGAGAAAGATAATTATCATATGATCTCACTGATAGGTGGAATTTAAGAAACAAAGCAGAGGATCATAGGGGAAGAGAGGAAAAAAATGAAACAGATGAAACCAGAGAGGGAGACAACCCGTAAGAGACTCTTAATCATAGGAAACAAACTGAGGGTTGCTGGAGGGGAGAGGGGTGGGGGGATGGGGTAACCGGGTGATGGACACTGGGGAGGGCATGTGTTGTAATGAGCACTGGGTGTTATATAAGACTGATGAATCACAGACCTGTACCCCTGAAACAAATAATACACATTATATGTTAATTAATTGAATTTCAATAAAAAATTAAAAAAAGATTTTATTTATTTGAGACAATGAGCAGGAGCGGTGGAGGGGGGAGGGGCAGAGGGAGAGGGAGACGCAGACTCCCTGCTGAGCAGGGAGCCCCACTCGGGGCTTGATCCTGGGACCCTGGGATCATGACCTGAGCCGAAGGCAGATGCTTAACAAATGAGCCACCCAGAGCTACAATTTTAGCCTGACTTGACCTCTCTCTTCATCAGCTAGGACTGCTATCACAAAATACTGTGGGTTGGGTGGCTTAAATAACATATTTATTTTTCAAGTTCCGGAGGCTGAGAAGATGGAGATCAGGATGCCAGCATGGTTGGGTTCTGTGGAGAGCCCTTTTCCTAGCTTGCAGACCCCTGCCTCCTTGCTGTGTCCTCACATGGCTGAGAGAGAGAGAAAGTGCCCAGGAGTGAGCACCGGTCTCTTCCTCTTCTTATAAGGGCACTAATCCCATTAAGGGGTTCCATCCTCATGACCTCATCCAAACCTAATCACCTCCCAAAGGCCTCACCTCCAAATACCATCACACTGGGGATTCGGTCTTCCATGTTTGATTCTGGGGGGACACACGCATTCAGTGCATAACAACCCTGAGGTCCGCTTGCTCACTGGGAGATTCCCAGGGGCTCAATGAAGCACCATGTTCTGGTTCACTTCTTGAGTATAGCTGAATGTGTTTACTCAGAGCACTGAGGCTATATTAGGCATTTAAACAAACAATATGCTGCCCAGGTCAGCAAGTCCAAGTTTGTAAGTGCAGATGAAGAATGCACTTTTGTCCCAGCAGGAGACAGATGATTTTCACTGAGATCCCTCAGTCTGGAGGCCCCCAGAGGATCCCCTGAGCTCATTCTGGGGTATCTTGATCCAAGATATTTTTGGCTGGTGCTCCAAGTACTTTCTCTGTTCCCTGGCTGATCCTCCTCCATCTGAGACCCACAAAACCCAATCTCTTCTATAAAAGTAAAACTTCTCTTTCTCAAGCTGAGTCTTCTGCCGCCAGCCAGATGTCCGAGGTCTCTTCTGTCTTATAGTTTCTGCTTCCAGAGCCATTTTATCTCTCCAGATAGTTTGACTAACTCATCTCTGTTTCCCCGGCACTTTCCTGGTTTGGGTAAAGTCCTCCGCCTTAGGTTCCCATTCAGTCCTAAGTAAACCGGGATGGGTGGTCACTTTACACCAGGAGAAGGTAGAGGGATGTGTTTTCTCACCCACACACCATTTCCTTAGCCTCTACTGTATACATCTTGTCTGATTGTGTGACAAACTTTCATCCTTGTTTCCAGAAATTGGCAGGTTAAGAAGCAATATACTTCTGCAGACATAGCTGACTTCTTTTATGACCGCATGTCCCCTTTTGGACACTAGATGGCAGCCTCACCCCCTTGTTTAAAGAAAGACTGCACATCTCACTTACCAGACCGCTTGGAAATGCTAGCCATCTGGGAAAACCATGGTCCAGAGGATTAAGAGAGAGAGAGAGAGAGAGAGAGAAGTGAAATATATATGTTTACGGGACAGACTGGAAGGAGCAGATTAGTGCAACATGGAAAGTAGTAAAAAGCAAAAATAATCAGATTCAGCATAAAATCTTTCAAGCATTTAGAATTTAGGGTGGGAAGAAAGGCATGCTGTTTCACTGCTGACTGGGTCTGCTTTCACCATCTGATCCAAATCACATGTCCATGTGAACAAATTGCATAAAAGAGGAAAGGAAAGCTAACTGGAGTTAGAGAAGCCAGATGCAGGGAATGGAACATCTGGGTGGATTTAATTACAGCTTTGGTTCTCTGGGTGAGCACACAGCACGATATAGAAGATGGATGTCCCTTCAGGTGTGTTTAACCGGACCCCGCTGACTGGCTGAAGATAGGCTGACAAGCTCGGGAAGAGAGGCCCCTCTGGAGGCTGAATGACTCAGACCGCCTGCAGAGAGCACAGTTGCCGTGAGCCTTGCTCATCCTCCTCGAGGAGCTAAATTTATATTCTGAGAAAAGAACATTGTGGTGCTGGGGCTGGCGAGAGGGAACAGGGAGGAGGTGGGAGAGGAGAGTGGCATCCTCTTGGGGTGGGTCTTTGTTGGCTTTAAATGGATTCACATCGTAAGGACTCTGGGAATGAGCCTGAGGGATTTTTCATGGAGAAAGTAGTATATGAGCCAGTCTAATTTTTTCTGTAGGCAGGCATTTCCCCCTTAAATCTCAGTGAGTACTAATGAACATTGAATGTAGGAGGCACACAAATTATGCTCCTGACCATACCCCTCGCCCTGCCCCACCTTTCAAAACCTTATTTGAATTGAAGATGAACATACTGCCCTTCAATAAGCCCTACTCGCTAACCCAGACATTGGTGGAGCTGGCCAGGCCTCAGTGGCCTTGTGGTCCAGGGGCTTTTCAAACTGTTGGCGAGTCTTAGCTATCCAGAGTTACTCCTGGGCTTCCTTCAACAGTGATGGAGTTGATTCTGCACAAAGAATAATTTAAAAATGTCCGAAGAAACGGTTATCACTTGCATCTCTTTTATTATGAACTCTGTGGAAAAATTTGTTCTGAAAAAAAAAATCCCTTATTAAAAATCGAAGTTTGGCGGTGCCTGGGTGGCTCAGTGGGTTAAGCGTCTGCCTTCGGCTCAGGTCATGATCTTGGGGTCCTGGGATTGAGCCCCCTGTCGGGCTCCCTGCTCCGCGGGGAGTCTGCTGCTCCCGCTGCTTGTACACTCTCGCTCACGCTCTCTCAAATAAATAATAAATAAATAAATAAAATATTTAAAAAATATAGAAGTTTGAAGCCCACAGATCAATTTTTTTCTTTTTAAATTTTTTACTGTTATGTTAGTCACCATACATCATTAGTTTTTGATGTAGTGTTTGTTCCATGATTCATTGTTTGTGCATAACACCCAGTACTCCACGCAGAATGTGCCCTCCTTAATACCCATCACCAGGCTAACCCATCCCCCCACCCCCCCACAGATCAATTTTTTAGGCCCAGAGTGGTGGAGTCAGACGATGACCTTCTCTGGAGCTGATCGTGCTGGATGATTAAACCCTCGTGGACACAGCTGTTCCTGGCAGAGCCTAGTCAGAAGACACATGTTTTCTGTCCTGGATCCCAAGGAACAAGTCAAACGAGAGCTCTGAGGTTGGGAGCCTGGCATGGAGTCAGCAGTGGGAGATGAGTTCTGAGGAGAAAGCCTAGGGGAGACATCATGGAAGATGCTTCAGCTCAGATGTGGGAGCTGCTCTCTGTCCTTCCGAGAGCAGGGATTTGATGGCCGAAGAGGTTGCATCTGCTTTTTCTTTTCGGGACCGGATGAAGATTTTGTCTTGTGCCCTCGGCCTGGGAGTGTGATGGGGCAAGAGCTTAGGACAGCCCTGAACTGCCAGATTGGTGGGAATGTCCCCGACTGGAGGGAAATGTGACCGAGAGTGGAAGGAGCAGGGTGGAAGGAAGGAGCCCTGAACAGGGACTGTGGCGGCCTCTTACCACCTCTGAGTCTCAGGTTCTTCACTTGTAGCGTAACTTCACTTGTCATAATTGGTTCTATGTACCACTTAGGGTTGCTTTGAGAAACAAGCAAAATGTTCATTGTGACCAGGTGTTTTAAAACACAAAGTCGAATATTAAAAGCAGCTGATTGCTGTTAAGCGTCTGACTCTTGATTTCAGCTCAGGTTATGATCTCATGGGTCATGGGATGGAGCCCTGTGTCGTTGGGCTCTGAGCTCAGTGGGGAGTCTGCTTGAAGATTCTCTCCCTCTGGCCCTCCCCCGACTCGCCTGCTCTTGTGCTCTGTCTCTCTAAAATAAATAAATAAATAAATCTTAAAAAAAAAAGGTAGCTGATCACTTTTCAGCACTGTTAGGCATGGTGCTTACACAGCCAGTTCTCACAGAAAGACCTGTAAGAAGCAATTATGTCTTAACACAAAGAATGTAGGAGTCCTACGTTGTTCTCGCCAAGAGCAGGGACTTTGATGTCACACAGGCCTGAGTTTGGGCCTGCTTCCCACAGTTCCCAGCCATGTGTGATGCTGAATGGGTGACTTAACTCCTCTGACTTTCAGTTTCCTCAAGGTAATTCCTGGATTCCAGGATTGTGGTTGTATAGATTAAATGAGATAATGCATATAAAACATTTAAGAAAATGTTTAGCAAGTGCCTGCAAACATCAGCTTAAAAAGGATGCTTTTATGTGAGCTTCTGTAGGGCTCCCATCCTAGTCACTAGGGGTTCATTAGCATTACTAGGGCATTGTGTCTGCATCTGCATGTTTACAATGTAATTGGGAGGTAAGATGTAAACATGGGCAGATCACTAACATATAAGACAGTTGATGAAAGATAACAAATAAGTGATCCAAACTTTATATATTTTAAGGAATTTAGAGTAAGGAGAGCAGTAACATCAAGGTGGGGGCAGGATGTAGGGCAGGAAGATATTTTGCAAAGCCAATTGCATGTTCATGTAATTGATACAACCATGTCAGGTATACCATGGGTAAACCCAACATCTTGTCCTTTGGGGATTAGGTTTCGACATACAAATTTGGTTGGGGGGGGCACAAACATTCAGTCCATAACACCTATGCATTTCTGAGAACAGTCCCCTCCAGATGTTTTCACATATAGATATCTGAACTCTATGAACCGTTAGTTAAGACTGGTGTCCAGAAGGACCCAAACCTGGAAAGTTCCATTTTATGGTGAATGTATGTCATTTGGCTGTTCTCTCTAGCCAGCTACAGGATGAGATTGAGCCAGACTAGGCTTGTCATTGTACTTCATCCTCTTGGCCTCAAGAATTGGTCAATGGAAGGAGCACTGACCAAGGGCAGGTCAGTCAAAATTATTCCCTGGGATTTTTCATACATAATTAAAAAAATCCGATATGTCAATTTATGGATTGTGGTAGATTATATTTTCAAAGATGCTCACAACAATGTCTCCCAGACTATAGCTCTTCTTACAATGTGACTTTTTCACTTCTCCTATTGAGAAGTGGGGTTTATCATATTCCCTCTCCTTGGATAAGGGTAAGTTTGCGACTATGGTAGAAACAATGCTTTGTGATATCTGAGGCTATGTAATTAAAGATAATGCACTTTCCACCTGGTTCTCTTGGGGTACTTGCTTTTGGAACTTAGCCATCATGCTGGAGGAAGCCCGAGCAGCCTTTTGGAGAGGTCATGTATATATGTTCTGGCTGATAGCCCCAGTTGAGGTCCCAGTCGACCGCTTATACCAATCATCAGACAAATGGGTAATCTCAGATGATTCCAGATCCCAGCTGTCATCACCCCTAGCCTTTGACACCCAGCTGATGCCACAGAGACTAAAGATGAGAGCCTTGCCCAAGTTATAGCTTATAGTGGTTATGATTATTATAGATTTGTCAGTAAAAGAAATGATTGTTGTTGTATTAAGCCACCAAGTTTGGGATGGCTTATAATACAGCAATAAATAATTGAAACATGGAACTTGATAATAAGAATTTATAATTTCCAGGACCCATGTCCACTATAGGAAGAAAGTTTATTGGCAGTAGGGGAGAACAATGCCAAACAGAGATAAAAGTGAAAAAAGAGTCTAATGATGATCAAGGCCCCAAATTCAATCCCTGAGGTCCTCAGATCTTCATCTGCTTCTGTTCCTTTACTGCTCACGCTGTGAGCTACCTACTTCCATTTCCTTCCAACAGATCCATTTTCTTGCTTAAGGTAGTTTGGTTTAGGTTTCCACCATCCCTTTAGTGAAGAGATCTTCATAGTGCCTTTTTCCTTCAGAACATGCTGTACATCATTTCTACTTAGGGTGGGGTGCGAAGACCTGCTAGCAGCATCAGTCTCAATTGGGAGATTGTGAGACATGCAAATTTCTAGGCACCATCTCAAACCTACTGAATCTGTGAGGGTGGGACCCTGGACTCATTTTAACAAGCTCTCCAGGGAATTCTAATGCATGTTCAAGTTTCAGAGACTCGCTGTACATTCTAGCAGTGTCTCATTTTTTTTTTTCTTTCTCTCTCTAAAATAGTGGCTAGAGGATGATGCAAATGGCACTAGATCCTAAAGGTCAATTCCTGATTGTCTCTCCACTGTATCACTTCAGTGTGGGGTGTTGCTCCCCGGGGAATGGATAAGGAAGGGTGGCTGATGGTGACACTGCATGAGAATAATTTTCCCACAGAGATGATGCCTTTGAAATTGTTCATTCATAACCACTCATTTGCTCTATAGAATTTGCCAGGCTCTGCCTAATTGTTGAGAGTACATCTACGTATTGACACAGCTCCTGTCCCCAGGGTAATTAAAACTTAACTTTGGAAAAATGATATGAATAAAACAATTTAATAATGCCCATAGGTAGCTCATGCCAAAAGCCAAATGACAGATACAGTCATGTATCCTGGACACGTTGTATGCTCACCATTTCAAGTATTTTGTTCCCGACCCCATGCACTAGCAAGACATCCTGCAAAGTCAAATTTTGGGGCATTCGAGCCATGTTTCCCATCTTTCACATCTGTCAACAGCACAGAACTCTACATTCACATGCCCCAATTTTGGGTTCAGAAATATAGCCTCTATAGATAGGTCTTTAATGAAAGGAATGATAAATTATCATCTAGTGGTGAAGCCAAGAAAGGTTTTGCGGAGGATGCGAAAATAAGCTGGGTCTAAAAGGATGAGCAGGGTGGGGCTTCTAGGAGAGAAATGGGGAGGGCAGCCTGGGGGGCAGAAAGGTAAGCATGTAGTCTGAGGAGAGCTGAGTCAGTGCTGGGAGAACGGCCAGTGGGACCTGGTAGGTCGCGCCGTAGAGGAGAAAGTCGGAGAGAAGAAGAGGTGGGGATTGCATTTGTCCACGTAAATCGCGGAGGACGATGGGACATGGGAGAGAAAATTCTGGCATGAGGATGATCCCGGAGAAAGCAGATCCTAGCAATAGCGCGCAGGACGGGCAGGGGGGGCGCGGAAGGGCTTCTCCCGAGACTTTGCTGTATCCCACGTCATTTCTGTTGCATTCGGTGGGAAGCCTTTGCTTTTCAGGGCCTTGAATCCCATATAAAAACGGTTCTGCAGTCTTGATCATTTTCCCTGGGACGTATGTTCCTTTTAGCATGCACTGCAAAACGCTGACAATCTCTCTTTAACCTGTGCACATTTTATCCTGCATTTTGGCCAACATTCCACGCACCACCCGCCCCCCCCCGCCCCGCCCCGCCCCGCCGCCATCCAGCATTCTCTGCTTGGATCAGTGTTCAGCAAACGGCAACAATGATTAGAGAGTGTTTAATAAAAAACAAACTAGCTTTATTGAAGTACAGTTGACAGACAATAGATTGTACAAATTTTAGGTGTATGATTTGGGGGCGCCTGGGTGGCTCAGTCCGCTCAGGTCACGATCCCAGGGCTCCCTGCTGGGAGGGAGTCTGCTCCCTCATTGGGGAGATCCAGCCCCACATTGGGCTCCCTGCTCAGCAGGGAGTCTGCTTCTTCCTCTGCCCCTCCCCCCCATACACACACTCTGTTTCAAATAAATAATCTTTTAAAAATATAAAGTGTGCAATTTGATGTTTTGATATATATGTATATATAATGGTTTTATATATATGGTATATATGTGGTATACGTATATACACATACAGAGCCATTACCACAACCAAGATGATGAACATATATATTATCCCTGGAAGTTTTCTCATGCCATTTAGGGGGCATTTTTAGCGGCATTTTATAGATGAGGAGACAGAAACATAGAAAGAGATTTTCTCAGGGGGCCAACCTGATTGGAAATGGAAATTGCTAAGCCAAAGACTTCCAATCTGTAATGTAATTTTAGGCTTTGGTGCCCCTTAAACTGTCATATGTTTAATTGTATAAGATACAAATCAGGCAATTGTTGTGTTTTAAAAAAATGTATATACTTGTATTTTTACTTGTCTTAAGCTACAAGTGTATACCTATAGGAAACATAACCACATAAAATAAGTATTAAATTTGGGCTTTTTGGATTGTTTTCGCTTTGTTAGGGAAAAGGGACTACTCTTGGAGCAGTGAAGCAGATTAAGGAAACAATGTTTTGATCATAGCCGTTTCACAGATAAATGATTTAGGAGAAAGTTTAGATTGGATTAGGCCAAGGATACTTTACATTTTTTTCCAGAAGGGAAACATTTCTACATAGATTGCCTATTTTATTTTTTTAACTCCAAATCAATTCAGAGTCCTTCTGACGAAGGCATTTATTACTCTGGGTACCGATTTAGCTTGTACAGATATTTGTAAGATTAGCTTGCGGATGAAAAGCACTACTTCCTTCTTAACCTCCTTCTATTATCATAAAAACAAAGTAAGGGCATAGAGCAGTAGCTTTTTTGGTAAGCAGCTTCTCCCCCTGTATGAAAGCTCTTGGTTTTGTTCCCTTATTCAGGCAAAGGCCACAGAGGAAGGTTCTAATTCAGCTCCAACACTAACTGGGTTTTTATAATGGCAGCTTTAAACCTTGTTAGACAGCTGTGTCATCTCAGTGTTGGTTTCTGTTGTCTTTTCTCAATCAAGTTGAGATCTTTGATGCTGAATATTTTTTTTTTTAATTGAAAGCGGGACATCTTGAGTATGATGTTCTGAGACTCTGGATCTTATTTAGATCTTGTGTTTTAGCAGGTCTTCGCTGATGCTGGTTTGGTGGAGGAAGAGTGGACATGGCCTATTACTGCCAGGTGGGGATGGAAGTACAGGTTCTTTCTCCTCCTACCCTCAGGAGGTACCTGGGGGGTGGGAGGAGAGACTCCTTGTTACCTCTGGACAGTGGTGGGAGTAGGCTCCCCACATGGCTTCCACTGGCACCTTGGGATGGGGGTTTGGGTGGTGAGCCTCATTATTGCTGAGTGGTGGTGTGAGCCCCAACTCTCCCCTGGTCCTCCTCTGATCCTCCAATAGCCCCCAGCAGGGAAGAGAAGGGATGCCCTTCTACCACCTGGTGGAGGTAGAAATCCAGGACCCTGTGTGGTCTCCACTGACCACTCCACATCGTCAGGGGTGCTCGATATTGATCAACGAGAATGAAAATCCCAGCTCCTCATTTGGCCTTCTCTGGCATCACACCGGTTGGGGGTAGGGGAGGAAGGGAATTGAGGGTGCCTTATTAAGGTCTGGCAAAAGTAAAAATCTAGGCTTTCCATTAGACCTTTACTGGTGAGGGTGGGGGTGAAGCTGCAATGTTTTTGGGATATTTGGTGGGAGCTGAGTGGTTTTTGTTCAGAAGTTTTCTCTTTGCTAGGCTGTCCCTTTCTTGGGGACAGGCTTTTCTTGGAGTTTTTGGAGTTCTGGGGGTGGGGGTGGGGTCTCTATTTATTGGCATTTCTAGGTTGCTAGCTTTTCCAGCGCTCAGACTGGAGGCAAAAAAGAAAACTCAGAGAACTCATCACTGTGTAGTTTCTTGGGTCCTGAGGTCCCCAGTCTGTCTTCTTCTAACTTTTAGACTCCTAAGTTTATTTTTTTATTTTTTTTAAAGATTTATTTATTATTTATTTTGAGAGAGTGAGAATGAGAGAGAGAGAGTACATGAGAGGGGGGAGGGTCAGAGAGAGAAGCAGACTCCCCGCTGAGCAGGGAGCCCGATGCGGGACTCGACCCCGGGACTCCAGGATCATGACCTGAGCTGAAGGCAGTCACTTAACCAACTGAGCCACCCAGGCGCCCTCCTAAGTTTATTTTAAGGTTGAGGGTTTTATCTGTACTTAGCAGGAAAAAGGGAAAAGAATGTCTACTCCATCGTTCTGTAAGTGGTAGTCTTAGGGTCAGTTTTTCTAGCAAACTGTGATCTTGGAGCCCTGGGAGATTACTTACGGGTTTGGTGTGCCAGTGGTGCCCAGGGGCTGAAAGGTAGCTCAGCCCAAATGAGTACTCTGCCCTGACTGTTGTGTGATCCTAGCCAAGTGACTGCCTCTCTCTGATCCTGGTTTCCTACGTGCCCTGATGTGGGTTGCTAGAAATATAGGGTCTACCAATTCAGAGCATTCTATTTTCTTTCCTTTTTGCTGTCCTTCACCATTAACCCTGGCACTGTTCCTTTTTATTTGCCCTCCTCTTTTGTCTTTTCCTTCTCCTCTTGTTTTCTTACCCCTTTTCATTCTTTTTTCTCATTTTTCTGACTTGACTTGTCATGTGGAAACAGAGTGTCAGCCACGCCCCTGAGAGAGTGCACCTGTTCGTCTTCTGGGGGTGAGTGGTGTGGAAGGAGGTTTTTTCTGTTGTGATGCTCATGTGCGTTCGGCCCAGTGTTTCAGGGTACTTCGCTGTGAGTGTCTTTCCTAGCAGGTGCTTACATGAGGTTGCCATGTTGAGACCTTTGGATTCCAGCGAAACAGGTGGCTGTACCCCTCACTTTGCGGAATATCGCCACCTTGTGGAGCGAGAAGGAAAGCCAGATGAGAGAAGGAAACTCGCGGATAGGATATTCAAGCATATGATAAAGATGTCCCTTGAGTAAACGGCCCTTCCTGCCTGATGACTTTCTTTCCTTGATGTTGTATAATCATTTTGACCAGTTTGTGCTTCTGATTCACATACAACCCTCTGGAGGGGAGTGCCGTGGGAAGCATAAAGAGTAGACTTTGGAGTTCCAAAGAATTAGGTTTGAATCTCAGCTAAGCCCCATAGGAGCTATGTGACCTTGAGAAAGTTACCTGACATTGCTTAGCCTCTGTAAAAAGGTGTGTGTGTGGGGGTCATCCCAGAGGGATTCTAAGAAGGGTCAGGTAAGGGGAAAATGCCAGGGAAATGTTAATTTTCTTCATGCGGTGATGAAAGAGCATTAAGAGAAAAGCTTCCATGTGGTTCTGGGGATTGTGGCTGCAACTGGATGCACTGGGTCAGAGCAGGAGGGGAGCTGACATTTGGTGAAGTGCAAAGTGCCAGTTACTTACTAAACTAGGTACTTCAATGCTTTCCTTGAGCCCCCCAACGACCCTGAGCAAAAGACCCTATTATCCTGACCTGATTGGTGCTGAAGCAAGCTTGTCAGGTTTTTTTTTTTTTTTTTTTAACGATTTTATTTATTTATTTGAGAGAGAGAGAATGAGAGAGAGAGAAAGCACATGAGAGGGGGGGGAGGGTCAGAGGGAGAAGCAGACTCCCTGCCGAGCAGGGAGCCCGATGCGGGACTAGAGCCAGGGACTCCAGGATCATGACCTGAGCCGAAGGCAGTCGCTTAACCAACTGAGCCACCCAGGTGCCCAAGCTTGTCAGGTTTTTAACTCAAAGTCTGCCTTCCCATCACCCACACTTTGTTACATTCATCTAATAAATGGACAAGGGTAGTGTTCTGTTGGATTCATCCTGGTTTACTTTCAGGCTACCACATACATCAATTTTAGAGTCCACGAACAGGTAAAGGTGAAGGGGCTAATAATGTGGTTGCTGCCCACGAGGTTCTATTTCTTCCTCCAGCATCTGGTAGGAGGGTGAAGTGGGGTTGTCTAATGAGATGTGAGCCCCAGGCTGGAGTAGGAAGGGAGCCATGGGCTGAGGAGCTGGGCTGAGCCAGAGATGCCAGAGAAGGTGAGATCAGGAGTGAAACTTGTTCAACTGGGGAGGCCTTTTGGAGATTAGGGCTGTTAGATATTCCCGGAGACCTGCTTCCATGCTTGGAGTGGCCCTGGGAGATACCGGTATATGAGAAATATTGGGAGTATTGTGACTTCAGTGGTCTAGGAGATCTTAACTGTACTGGGGGATGTTGGAACCACTGTTGTCCTTGACTGTTGGCTGGTTGACTCTACGCTTGGGACATTACACTGGCCGAGGAGGCCTGGGGGAAACTTTTAGGTTGAAGGGCGGGCTTGTTTCAGGGTCATTGCTGGAGTAATAACAGTGCGGGGAAGGGAGGGGACATTAGTTAGAAAAGGAATGAATTTTTAACATTTGGGTACCACTTGCTAGTTTAAAGACGTTCTTTCACGTCGATCGCTCAAGCTAGCATTTAACCATCAATGGGTGTTGATACATGAGAGAATTAGGTTTGAAACCCTGTGAATAGGGTTTCACATAAGGGATGAGATAGACACACCCTCTGCTCTCCCAGAGCTTACAGCTATCATTACAACTCTGTGATGTGGGCACATTATGTATGATCCCATTTTTTTTTAAAAGATTTTATTTATTTATTTGACAGAGAGAGACACAGCGAGGGCAGGAACACAAGCAGGGGGAGTATGAGAGGGAGAAGCAGGCTTCCCGCCGAGCAGGGAGCCCGACGCGGGGCTCAATTCCAGGACCCTGGGATCATGACCCGAGCCGAAGGCAGATGCTTAATGACTGAGCCACCCAGGTGGCCTATGATCCCATTTTCCAGGTGGGAAAACAATGTTGGTGACTTGCAGGCTAGTGCAGCTGAATTGGAATGTGGGTCCATATTTGAATGTCTTCACCATGTATATTCTATTTTTATTCCCTTCAACTATGTTCCAATAGCCTTTCCGGAGTGCCCCCGAGTCCGGCAAATAAACCACCTGTCCCCTCTTTTTCCTTTCTCTCTTTCAGTGTGAGCTGGGAGTTTCTTAAGCTGGTAGTGTAGTACAGAAAAGGACTGAAACCATAAGAGGAAAATAACTAATATATCAATGATATTTACTGATATTATCATTACAAAATTACCTGTATGTTTACATGTACACTCAAACACAAACATAAACAACATTAACTGGCTCTTGCACCTTCTCCAAAACTCAGGGCCCACCAACATCCTCTCTTGCACACACTCTCAAATATCTTGCCCCTCTTTTGCCTTGTTGTAGTCTCAGAGCAAAACTCTAACTTGGCTGAATGTAATTCTCTGTCTTCTCTAAGCTTGTTCTACTCCTGCAGTTGAAGATAGCTGGAAAAATACGCAAAACCATGCTGACTGGTCTCACTCTAAATTCATTACTGTTATTCCTGCTCTGCAATCCTGTCATGTTTTCAAAACGTTTCACTGTCCGTCTCCCACTTTTATAGGCAATATTTTGTTCATACTTTCTATTATTATTATTAAAGAATATTCATAGCAGATTTATTTGTAATAGCCCAAACTGGAAACAGCCAATATATCTATCAATAGACAAATAAAATGTGATGCGTTCATAGAAATGAAATACTACTTACTTATTGATAAGAGGAATGAAATATTAATATGTGTAAGACCAGGAATGAACCTCAAGGTAATCACACAGAGTGGCAGAAACCAGATAGTAAAGAGTAAACACTGTATACTTCTATTTCTGTAACATTCTAGAAAATGCAAACTCATCTACAGCGTCAGCATGTGAATCAGTGGCTGCCTGAAGGGTAGGGGGAAGACAGAAAGGGCAGAAGGGAGGTATTATAAAGGGGCACATGGAAACCCTTCCGAGGGCTGGATATATTCACTATCTTGATCATAGGGATGGTTTTATGTGAGTCTCATATCTTAACTGTTGGTGGGAATGAAAACTGGTGCAGCCACACTGGAAAACACTATGGAGGTTCCTCAAAAAGTTGAAAATAGGACTACCCTACAACCCAGCAGTTGCACTAGTAGGTATTTAACCAAAGGATACAAACATAGTGATAGGAGGGGCATATGCACCCCAATGTTTTTTTTTTAATTTTTTATTGTTATGTTAATCATCATATATTACATCATTAGTTTTTGATGTAGTGTTCCATGATTCATTG
>NW_027397072.1:24809242-24875616 GCF_003265705.2 Callorhinus ursinus | reverse complement strand
TTGCATTATTTGTTTCAGAAGTACAGATCTGTGATTCAACAGTCTTGCACAATTCACAGCGCTCACCATAGCATATACCCTCCCCAATGTCTATCACCCAGCCACCCCATCCCTCCCACCCCCCACCACTCCAGCAACACTCAGTTTGTTTCCTGAGATTAAGAATTCCTCATATCAGTGAGGTCATATGATACATGTCTTTCTCTGATTGACTTATTTCACTCAGCATAACACCCTCCAGTTCCATCCACGTCGTTGCAAATGGCAAGATCTCATTCCTTTTGATGGCTGCATAATATTCCATTGTGTATATATACCACCTCTTCTTTATCCATTCATCTGTCGATGGACATCTTGGTTCTTTCCATAGTTTGGCTATTGTGGACATTGCTGCTATAAACATTGGGGTGCATGTACCCCTTCGGATCCCTACATTTGTATCTTTGGGGTAAATACCCAGTAGTGCAATTGCTGGATCGTATGGTAGCTCTATTTTCAACTGTTTGAGGAATCTCCATACTGTTTTCCAGAGGGGTTGCACCAGCTTGCATTCCCACCAACAGTGTAGGAGGGTTCCTCTTTCTCCACATCCCCGCCAACATCTGTCGTTTCCTGACTTGTTCATTTTAGCCATTCTGAATGGTGTGAGGTGGTATCTCACTGAGGTTTTGATTTGGATTTCCCTGATGCCGAGCGATGTTGAGCACTTTTTCATGTGTCTGTTGGCCATTTGGATGTCTTCTTTGGAAAAATGTCTGTTCATGTCTTCTGCCCATTTCTTGATTGGATTATTTGTTCTTTGGGTGTTGAGTTTGATAAGGTCTTTATAGATTTTGGATACTAGCCCTTTATCTGATATGTCATTTGCAAATAAACCCCAATGTTTATAGCAGCAATATCCACAATAGCCAAAATATGGAATGAGCCCAGATGTCCATCAACAGATGAATGGATAAAGAAAATGTAGTGTGTGGGCGCCTGGGTGGCTCAGTTGGTTAAGCGACTGCCTTCAGCTCAGGTCATGATCCTGGAGTCCTGGGATCGAGTCCCGCATCAGGCTCCCTGCTCAGCGGGGAGTCTGCTTCTCCCTCTGACCCTCTTCCTTCTCGTGCTCTCTATCTCTCATTCTCTCTCTCTCAAATAAATAAATAAAAAATCTTTAAAAAAAAAAAAAAGAAAGAAAATGTAGTGTGTGTGTGTGTGTGTGTGTGTGTGTGTGTTGGAATATTACTCAGCCATCAAAAGGAACATAATCTTACCATTTACAATGACATGGATGGAGCTAGAGAGTATTATGCTAAGTGAAATAAGCCAGTCAGAGACAAATACCATGTTTTCACTCATATGTAGAATTTAAGAAACAAAACAGATGAACATAGGGGAAGGAAAGGAAAAATAAAGAAGAAATCAGAGAGGGAGATAAACCATAAGAGACACTGAACTCTAGGAAACAGACTGAGGGTTGCTGGAGGGGAGGTAGGTGGGGGGATAGGGTAACTGGCTGATGGGCATTAAGGAGGGCACTTGATGTAATGGGCACTGGGTGTTATATGCAACCGATGAATCACTAAATTCTACCCCTGAAACTAATGTAGACTATATGTTAACTAAATGGAATTTAAATAAACAATTTTAAAAAAGAAAAAAAAAGAAAAAAGTGAATCTCTTCCTAATTTTAACGTCTTGAAATAGAAAAAATAAATGGTTTTAGTATATAAAAAACTTATAAAATTGTACAATTTTTGAAAAAGATTTTATTTATTTGAGACAGAGATAGCAACAGAGACAGCGAGCGAGACAGAGAGAACATAAGCAGAGAGAGAGAGAAGGAACAGGAGGAGAGGGAGAAGCAGGCTCCCCACTGAGCAGGGAGCCCCATGTGGGGCTAGATCCCAAGACCCTAAGATCAGGTCCTGACCTGAGCCAAAGGCAGCCGCTTAACCGACTGAGCCACCCAGGCGCCCCTGAAGTTGTACACTTTAAATATGTGCAGTTGTTTACATATCAATCATATGTCCACTAAGCTCTTAAAATTTTTTTAAAACATAAAGACTAATAAGTCAGATTAAAAAAATCTACGTAACCAGTGTAAAGCCTGCTTCATGTTGACCCAGTATTTCTTTTCTGCATCTGCACAAGGAGCTAAAAGACCTTGACAAAATTTGACCTACCGCTTAGAAGTACCAAAATATACATTAATGGCTAGTTCTGGGATTCTTGTTTTTTTCTTTTGTTTACAATTTCAGTCTGACACATCGGAAAGAAAACGTCACATGATTTTGATAAAAGCCCCGGGAAACTGTTTCAAAACGAACTGGTATGAACAAGGCCCCTGTGTGAAGCACACGGACACCTGGGGGCCTGCGATCGGAAGCCACGGTTGCTACTGTACCCATTTCACAGCGCACCGAGGACAGAGAGTGCGCGGGTCCGGGGCTGCCGCGTCCCAGGCGCGCAGGGCACACTCACCTGCTCCTCTGCCACACTGAGTCCAAGCACAGAAACTTGCCCCGCTTCTCATTTTCCTGCTATGTCCTTGATGAAGATGCTTCCGTATCTCATTTAAATTTGGAGGTTTTGTCCTCCTTCGTCTCCCGGTTCCCGCATTTGGCCAGTTGCATGGATGTTTGGGGTTATTTCCGCAGCCAGGTTCGCTGCCCACGCCGGCCTCCGTTCACCGCCGCGTGGCTCGGGCCTGCGCCAGCGGCCGCATTACGGCGCTTTGCGTGCGGACAGGCAGGACGCGTGCCCGCGGCGCCCCGAGGCCGGAGAGCGCGCCCACCGCTTGGCCGGTGCCCCGCGCTTCCCGGGGCCGCGCCCCTCTCCCTGCGCCCCGGCCTGCGGGCGAGCGGCTCCCTGGCGGGGAGCGGGCCCGAAGACGCAGAGGTCGAGGGGGACGCGCCGCAGTGACCCTGCGACGTCGGAGTGGCGGGCAGCCCCGTGGAGGCGAGGTGAGTCCGGAGCCCTCGGGCTTCTGGACAGACGACGTGTGTGTGTTGGGGTGGGGGGCGTTGGCGGCCTCGGGTTTCCACACACCGAGGGGCGAGAGCAGGACGCCTTTGGAAGGCAATTTGTCCTCTGTCTCAATTGGGCCAGAGCCGTGTGCGTCTCGGGTGGCCCGCGCGGCTTCGGCGGTGCGGGCGCTGTGGCGGCTCGGTGACCCCGGGCATCCCCCCCTCCCCCCGCGTGTAAGGATGAGCTGCTCCGTGGGTAGGCGGCGTAGCACGTGCAGGCAGCGATAGCTGCCGCTTTGTAGGCTGGGCTGAGCTTGGGGCCTGCGGGCTGGGGCTTGGCGCTGGAGCCTTAGAGTCCGGGACTTGGGGCCTGCAGGCTGGGTCCTGCAGGCTGGGGCTTGGCGCTGGGGCCTTAGAGTCTGGGACCTGGGGCCTGCAGGCTGGGTCCTTAGAGTCTGGGCCCTGGGCCCTAGGGGCTGAGGCCTTAGAGTCTGGGACCTGGGGCCCGCAGGCTGGGTCCTGAGGGCTGGGACCTGGGACTTGGGACCTGGCGCCGGTGGGCTGGGGCCTCGGGGCTGGGGCCTGGAACCTGGAGCCTGCAGGTTGGGTCCTGAGGGCTGCCGCCTAGGGGCTGGGACCTGGGGCCTGGGACTTGGGACTTGGGGGCAGGGGCCTGGGCCTGGCCTGGGTACCGTGCTGGTGACTACCTCGCTTCTCTCCGCGGGATGACCTTTTCTATTATTTTTCACTTCCTGCTATGACCTGTAACACCACTTTCTTACACTCAAAGATCTCACCTCTTATTTCTGTGGACAATTGAAGAAATCAGAAGGAAACTTCCATCAGCACCCACCACCACATTGACCCTCCCCTGTCTGCCCCCTTATGCTGGGTCGTCCTTCCTGTTACTTTCATTATAAATCTCAGGCTCCTAAATTTGACCAACTTTGACATTCTGTCCTGTCTGCTCATGTCTACTCAGGGGCATTGCTTCTGCAGTTCTCCTTCATTTCTTTCTTTCCTCTTTTTTTTTTTTTTAAGATTTTATTTATTTATTTGAGAGAGAGAGAACATAAATAGAGAGAGGGAGAAGCAGACTCCCCGCTGAGCAGGGACCCGGATGCTGGGCTCCATCCCAGGACCTGGGGATCATGACCCGAGCTGAAGGCAGATGCTTAACAGACTGAGCCACCCAGGTGTCCCTATTTTGTTCATCTTCTGTCTCTATTAGAATATAAGCTCCAGGAGGGCAAGATGTTTGTGTATTTTGTTCACTATTATACCCGAGACTGTTGCTGTGGCACGTAAGCTGTGTAATGTAAAGCTTTCAGGTAGCTGTTAAGATAGACTTCCAAGCCCGTGTGTGGTGCAATGTGGCATTCCTGGCTATACCACTGTTAGAACACAGCGTGAACAGTTGCCATAAAACTTTGCCATATAGCATCTTGGTTGCATTCCCGAGGCTAGAAAGATGCCAAGTCATATGGTGGGTGCTCAAAAATATTTGCCGAGTGAAAGAAAGACTGAATGGACTTACATTGAGCTTTCTTTTATAGCCTAATAACAAGGTCTACTTTTGTAAATGTTACATATCTGCTAATAAAATTGTATTCTCTGCTGTTGAGCGTAAAGTTCTAAATGCATCCAATAGCCCAGCATGGCTGTATAATTTATTGTCCAACCTAAGGACACGCTTGAGAGTGAAAGGGGCCACTATGAATAATTAGCCAGGGCAACAGGCATTAACGACTACTGTCTGGGGCAGATGAGGGCACAGAGTCATTCCAATGATAGCTCATACTTATTCATTGTATTGTTCTGATCTTTCTATCTTCACTTATTTCTGTCTGCTTGATTTATCAGCTTCTGAGAGGGGTATATTAAAATTTCCAATGGCAAATGTTAATTTGTCCTCCCTATTTTGATATTCTTGTACTTCGCTATAGTGTTTGGTGCTCCTTGAACCCTTTCAAACTTGTTCATTTTCTTTCATTATAGGACATTTATCTTCATTATTTTTTCAAATCTTTCCTTGTCTTCTGGGGACCCTATTTTTCAGATGTTGGCTTACAATTATTATTTAGTAGATAGTTTTTTTTTTAATTTAAATCTTTATCTCCTTAATTTTTCCTGCTTGATTTTGGGACAGTTTCTCAATCTAATTTTCAAACTAACCAATTTATATTTTCAGTTGAATCCATCCTCCTGTATATTCTATCTATTGTGATTTTTTTTTGAAGATTTTATTTATTTATATGACAGAGACACAGCGAGAGAGGGAACACAAGCAGGGGGAGTGGCAGAGGGAGAAGCAGGCTTCCCGCCGAGCAGGGAGCCTGATGCGGGACTCGATTCCAGGACCCTGGGATCATGACCTGAGCTGAAGGCTGACGCTTAACGACCGAGCCACCCAGGCGCCCCTCTATTGTGATTTTTATTTCAACTATTGTAGTCATCAAATCTAATATTTCTTTTTTGTTTTTTAAAATAATTTCAAATTTTTGTTTTCATTACTAACATCTTATTATACTTGCATGCTTACTTAAAAAAAACAATAACCCCTAGTTCCTCTGTTTTAATATTTTTTTTTCATATGGTGTATGTTTCTTCAGTTTGTTGACTTTTTTCTGAGGTTGTTCTAACTCTCAGGAGTCTAGTTATTTTTGCCTCTGAGCTCAAGCTCCACTGGGAATATCAGCTGCTCTGTTTGGTAATGTGCATTTTTAAAGTGTTTGTGTTTGTTTGCTTTTGGTGTTTTTGAATTAATTGCATTGTGATCAGAAAATGTGAGCTATTTCAGATAGATTCTTTGAACTTTATAGAAACTTGCTTTATGGCCTCCTTAATACCTAGTCTATTTTTTTGTGTTAGTTCAACATGGAATTGAGAAGAATGCATAGTCTCTAATTATTGGGAGAAGAGTCCTATCACTGTCCATGAGATCTAGCTTATGAATGCGCTGTTCACATCTATAGCTTCACTAATATTTGACTGTTTGATCTTTTCAGTAACTGAGAAAAAGGTGCATTAAAAGATTTTACCATGATGTTGAATTTATTAATCCTGTCAGTTGTCGCTTGATATATTTTGAAGGTGGGTTATTAGCTACGACAAGTGTAGAATTGTTCTATCTTCCTGAGAATCAACATTTTTTTATTACTAGTGACCTTCTTTATAAAATAATGTTTTCCGTTGAATTGTGTCTTGTCTGATGTTACTATGGAGCCATCTGTCCGTTCTGTCAGTTAACGTATACATGGTATGCCTCAGTCATGGTGGTTTCTCAGTCTTTTACTCTCTAATATTCTGTGTCCTCTTTTATAAGTAGCACAGAGCTGGGGGGCGCCTGGGTGGCTCAGTCGTTAAGCGTCTGCCTTCGGCTCAGGTCATGATCCCAGAGTCCTGGGATCGAGCCCCGCACTCCCTGCTTGGCGGGAAGCCTGCTTCTCCCTCTCCCACTCCCCCTGCTTGTGTTCCCTCTCTCACTGTGTCTCTCTGTCAAATAAATAAAATCTTAAAAAAAAAAAAAAGTAGCATAGAGCTGGATTTTGTTTGCCATCCGAAATGATGATCTCTTTAACTGCTAAGTGTCATCAAGTTTTCTTCTTTATGATCACTCCTATATATTTATGTATCATTTTTGGGCTTTCTATTTGCCCACGTTTTCAATGCTTTTCCCTCTCCTTCCTTAGCAATCTTAGTATTCATTTACATTTTGTTTACTTCCATTTGTCTCTACTGTTTTGGAAGTTGTATGCTTTGTTTTTAAAACATTTTAATGGCTTAGATTTCTAACAGTTGCTCTTCATATTTTAATATACATGTTTAACTTAAAAGCTAAAATCATCAAGCACTTTTATAATTTTCCTGAAAAATACTGAGATATTTTATCTAAAATCTAGTTGCCCTTTCTTATATTAGATGATTTATGTAGTATTTTTTTTTAAAGATTTTATTTATTTATTTATTAGAGAGCGAGGGAGCGAGAAACAGCACGAGAGGGTAGAGGGTCAGAGGGTCAGAGGGAGAAGCAGGCTCCCTGCTGAGCAGGGAGCCCAACGTGGGACTCGATCCCGGGACTCCGGGATCATGACCCGAGCTGAAGGCAGTCGCTCAACCAACTGAGCCACCCAGGTGCCCCAATTTATGTAGTATTTTTAAATCATTTTAAAGCCCTAAAAATGAGATATTACTACTATTTTAATACAGATAATAATTGTGTAGATTTACCCATGTTTATCAATTTCTCCTCTCATTTTTCCTTTTTGTGACACAGATAGTTTTTTTCTTTCTGAAGTTTCTTTAGTGAAGATAGTCAATGATAAAAACTGCTAGTATTTATCTGAAAATGTTTATGGTGTGTGAGATGGATCAGATTTTTTTTTTTGGTATGTTTGTTTTGTATATGGATGTCTGGTTGTCCAGTACCATTTGTTGAAAAGCTGTCTTTTCTCCATTGGTTTGCCTTGACATCTTTATTGAAAATCAGCTGATCACATAAGTGAGGCTCTATTATGTCTCTTTATTGTGTTCCACTCGTCCGTATGTCTGTACTTTCACCAGTATCAAGCTGTCTTGATTACTTCAGCTTTATATCAAGTTTTGAAATCGGGTAGTGTGTGTCCTTCAACTTTATTTTGGTTAGGGGCACCTGGGTGGCTCAGTCGTTAAGCGTCTGCCTTCAGCTCAGGTCGTGATCCCAGGGTCCTGGGATCAAGCCCTGCATTGGGCTCCCTGCTCAGCAGGAACTCTGCTTCTCCCTCTCCCACTCCCCCTGCTTGTGTTCCCTCTCTTGCTGTCTCTCTCTCTGTCAAATAAATAAATAAAAAATCTTAAAAAAAATTGTTTTGGTTAATTTGATTCTTTTTGCTTTTCTATATAAATTTTAGAATCAGCTTATTAATTTCTGGGAAAAAGGCTACTAGGATTTTGATTTGGATTGTACTGAATCTATAGATGAATCTGGGGACACTTGACATCTCAACCATAATGAGTCCTTCAATCCTTAACTCACTTTTAAAGTGCCATTTAAGATAGCACTAAGAAAATGAAGTCATGAGATCTATATCTATTAACTCTGTGTACAAGATTTGTCTGCTATAAACTATAAAATAGTGAAGAGGAGGAATCAAAGAAGACCTGACTGATTGGGGAGATACACCCGTTATTTTAACAGAGAAAATTTAGTATGAAGTATTAACTAGGTATAAGTTTGTTGACTAGGTTTCTGAAAACAAACCAAAAAAAGGAGTCTCAAGTGTTAAAGAGGTAGTGAGTACAGATACCATTCCTGAAGCTGGAGGAGCAAAGGTAAGGGGCCAGAATTGCTAAAACTTGCAAGCGTGGAGGGGGGCCTCACGAAGCTGCAATGTAGACCTTCGGGGAGCAGGTCCTTACAGCTCATCTGGTGCTGGTGTCAGTGAGCTCCAGGGGAAGGGCCTCCTGGGTCTGAGATCCAGACCCCTGAGGGGGGGTCCAGCTGGCTGATGCTGGTGTCCCTGAGGGTATGCAATGAGGTTTGTTCTGCTAGAGCTGAAGTCAGCTGCTGCCTGAGTAAAGAAATGTGGCCGTTTTGTTACCTTTGCTTTCGTGCTGGGGCATCTCCCAGGCCGTCGTAACCTTCTTGAGCAGCAGTGATGGCAACCCTACTTCCTTGGTTTTCAAGGCCCTCTGGAGTCCTTATCTGGTTTTTCATTGAATGAGAGACGTTGTAGAAATAATTTGAGGCTGTGGATGATATCTTCCTCCGAAGATGATTCATTTTTGCTTCAGTCAGACTGTTGTGCTAAGTGAAGATGTAATTCATATTTTTTAAAAAAGATATTTGAGAGAGAGAGAGAGAGAAGCAAGACAGAGCATGAGCAGGGGGGAGAGGGAGAAGCAGACTCCTCGCTGAGCTGGGAACGGACCTGGGGCTTGATCCCAGGACCCCGGGATCATGACCTGAGCCGAAGGCAGACGCTCAACCAACTGAGCCACCCAGGCGCCCCGATTTAATTCATTTTTAAATTCAGTTGATTTGATGCTGGTTTTGGCCTTGGTGGGGGCTATCGCTCTTACTGTTAGGATGGAACTCTGCTAGGCTCCCACCTGAAAGCCTGGGGATAAGGTAGAGTGTTCTGAACTCCCCTGTTTATCTCCCCAGCCCACAAGACTGCCAAGAGTTTGGCTTAGCTTCACAGCTTCTTTGTTGCCAAGTTCTTGACAACCTCCCACATTCTCATTTGGTCACTTTCAGCAAATACTGTAAGAGGGAAAAGCGCAGCTAAATACCTGACTCTCATTTCTATGTGTCTTTTCTCTTTGAGGTCTTAGGTTTAAGATCTCACTGTTTTGGTAGCTCGCCAGTGTTTGTTTATTTTTTTATCTTAAAGATTTTATTTATTCATTTGAGAGAGAGTGTGAGTGAGCAAGCGAGAGAGCACAGGTGGCAGAGGGAGAGGGAGAAGCAGACTCCCTGCCGAGCCTGTCGCGGGGCTCCATTCCAGGACCCTGAGATCATGACCTGAGCCGAAGGCAGATGCTCAACCAACTGAGCCACCCAGGCATCCCAGTAGCTCTACAGTGTTTAAAAGTGTCTTTTTAAATAACAACTACATTCTCCTCTACTTTTTTAAACATTCTTGAGAGACGACTTGGTCTGATAGAAGCCTTAGCTTGAAGCAGAACCTGTTCAGCTTTTGAATTCAGTGATTATATATTTTTATTTCTAGAATTTCTTTCTGAAATTTTTTTCAGATGTTCTTGATCACTTTTTATGGGCTGGAACATGATTTCCATTTAAATATGTGTGTGTATATTTTATCAAGATTAACTAATACAATAAAATGCACAAATTGTAACAGTGCAATTTGATAAATTTCGATAATTGTATGTCCTGTGAAACCATTATCCTAATCAGCATTTGTGTATTTCCATAAATCCAGAAAGCTCCCCCATGTGTCTTTCCAGTCAGTTCTCCTCCTTCTCCCCCAGATGTTTTGATATTTATAAGAACCCATAGATTAGTTTTACCTATTTTTGGACTTTATATAAATAGAATCATACAGGTTGTATGTGTGGCTTCTGAATCTGCTTTTTCTCAGCCTAATGTTTTTGAGATTCATCCACGTTGTAGTTCATTCTTTAATTCATTTCCTTTTTTATTGTTGAGTAAAAATTTCCTTGAGTGAGTTATACCACAATTGGCTTATCCATTCTTATGGATGAACATTTGGGCTGTTTCCAGATGTTGGCCTTTATAAATAATAAAAAAAAAAAAAGCTGCCATGAACATCCTTGGACAAATGTTTTTGTTGACTTGTGTCTTCTATTCCTATTTTATATTTTGTATCTGATCATTTTATATGTGAGTCATTTGGGTTCTATCTAAATCTTTGCGTTGTTGTTGTTGATCCTTTCTAGGTAGTTTGTTTCTTAAGTTTTTGTAATTTTTTGATTTGATTATATTTCACTGACTGTGGGAATCCTGCGGGGTTTGAGCGATTTTGCCTTTGCATCTGCCAGGTACTGAGGGTGATTTTGACAGTGAAGCACTTGAAGTTAATTTTCCCTTTGGAGTCCCCTGCATATAGATAGTGTAGTTTCAAAGCCTTCCTATAGGAGGGAAAGCTTGTGCTTCTAAATTCCCAGTGAGCCTCTTTTTTTTCAACCCGGAGCTGTGCCTGAGACTGATTTGCCTCTCAGTCCCCAGGTGGACGTTTCCCTCCAGCGTGCCCCCCTCCAAGGGTATAGCTCTTCGGAGTTCCTGGATGCACTCAGAGGTCCCACTTCTAGCCTCCACCTGGGGTCTCTCAGCATCTGGTTTTGGATCTTCCCTGGGACCAATAAAACAGGGCTTCTAGGTTCCGGGCAGAAAATTCTAGAGTAGCCCAAGGCTCTCTCCTCTGTCTCCTTTCTGTTCCCACTTCATTTGGAGACCTTGTGGATTTCTCTCACTTTGCTGTGAGCTTAGCTGTGCATTGAAAGGATGTTTTTATCTCTTGCCCGTACTTTCAGATATTTATAGCATGAGTTCCTCTCCCCCACTGCCCACCCCAGCAATCTCTGGTCACCTTTTTGCCCAAAATACAAGTCCTTGAAATACTTTTTCAGACTTTGCTCTGCCTTCTGCAGAGAGTTTATCTCTGCTTCATGTTTTCCATTCTCCATATTCCTATTTTCGGAGTGAGCAGCAAGTCTGCTTACTCACCAGAAAATCCTGCATTGTCACGGGGTTTTTGGATAGCGTTTAGCATTTCTTTCTTTTCAGTTGACTTCATTTTGAAGTGGCAGGGCTGTTTGCTACCTGGCCTCACTGAGGGCTAGTGTTTTATAAAGATTTCTCACTCGGCTTCCTGTTTCCCCTGTCCCTTGGTGGTGCCAGTTGAGTTCCAAGAGGCCCTGACCTTGCTTAACTTAATGTTTGCTGGCTTGGCCTTCCGTGGTGTGTGCAGACTTCTCTAGAACTGTGCACTTCCCAAAGCCATTCTCTGCCTCCCCCTTTGACTTGGCCCTGACTGCTCTTACTCTCCATCCACTGGGCTTTGGGTTTTTGGCTGTTTCCTAGATTCACTGAAGGTGGATTTTCTTCTCCACTTTCTCTCCTTTTTGGAAAGGAGGGTGGTGTACAGAGGGTGTGCAGGTGAGAGGGCTTGCTGAGCTGTCCACGGCTGAGGGCTCGTGCTTTGCGTCTGGAGCAGAAGCGCCTCTGGGCCGTTCTTCATCCTCCCCTGGGAAGCTGGGCCCCTGCTGTACTTGGGTCAGCCCGTCACAGTCCTGTCCTGTCCCATCTCATCTTGCTCATCTGCCTCGCTGGATAGGTTACAGACCTCTTCAGGAAAAGAAAGGGCTGTCTTTTGTTCTCAGACGGGTAGTGCCTGGCACATGTGAGTGCTCCAGAAGTCTGTTTACTGAGTGACTGTGGGATTGCTCAGAGGCTGTGTCCCATTTAGTGTTTGGAGCTCCAGATGTGAGACTCCAGGTACCCCTGCTCCTGTACCTCCAGCATCTTCCTGGCCAAGTCCTGATGGCCTGGTGTTAAGGAATGAGCACTTAGGACAGGAGACCTAGGTTTGTAGTTAAATCTGTTAACTTCTCTGCAGCTTAATCTTCTTTCCATAAAATGGGGCTGACCTCTTGCCCTGCCTGCTCACTAAGGTTGCAGTGAGGATCAGAATAGGCAATGCATGCAGTAAGTGCTTTAGAGACGGTCAGGCTCTCTCTTCACAGCTGTCATCACGAGATGGAATTGTGGGCCACTCTGCTTCTTGGGGTCCAGCTAACTCATCCCTGTCACCTAACTCCCACCACCCCTCAGTCCGGCTTGCCCTCCTGACCTGGGAAGCCAGAGGGCAGCTCCGTCTGGGTCATGCCTGGGACCAGCCAGCCGTCTTCTGTGCCCTGAACAGAAAGGGAAGCTGTTGGGAGCCTGGAGTGATCTCTGTGAACACTGGGTGTCACTCTTGGCCTTAAAATATGTATAATCCACTGCCCTCTAAATTTTCCTCTTCCCCTCAGCCTTAGTTCTGGGTGTTGAGCGTGGCAGGTCTCGTATGTTCTGTGTCTTTCTAGTCTGTGACCCTCACAGGTTTTCAGTCCCTGGCCGCAACCCTTGGTGCTATCACCTGGCACCCATTTGCTTTTGGGTAGAGGGTGCTTGTGCAATTCTAATTTATTTTAATTTTCACCTAACAGACATGTGACCAGAAAGGTATACCCACAGCCAAAGTGTTTGCAAATTGGATTTCAGGACCCAAATCAGAAAAATTTTGCAAGTCAGCACATTTGGGATTGGTCACAGAAAGTACTCTGCCATCTTCCTCAACAACTTTGCTCTTAAAAAAAATGTTTAAAAACTGCTGCTTCGGGGTGACCTAGTTATTCTAGTAGCAGGACAAGGGAGGGAAATCTCTGACTTTGCCTCCATCAAAGTTATCCAGGTAGACAAAGCCAGTGATGCTCTCTAGTTTAGCTTCTGTCTTTCTGGAGCTCTCTGGGGGTGCTACTCTGTTGATTACTGTCCTCTTTTAAAAACTCTACCTCAGCTTGTGTTCATGTTTCTCCTGCTGGACTTTCTAGGTCTCTAGTTCTTTCTTCTGAGCTGTCTTGCTGGGCTTCTCTGCACCCATGCTCTCGTGGTTTCCGAGATGCACTGTCCTTGGCCTTTGTCCTACTTTATACCAGCCCCTCCCCCACTGTTTCAAAACCATGTTGGGTAGCTAGACTCCGCTCCCTGCCGTCTCCACCTGGCTGTCCCCAAGGACATTGCTTTAAAAAGTAGCTTTATTAAAAAAATAAAAATAAAAAAATAGCTCTATTGAGGTATTTACACACAATAAAATTCATTCATTTTGGGGGTATAGTTTCATGAATTTCAGTAACCACCACCTCAGTGAAGATATGGGCTGTAGAACAATGTACGGCTCCCATTCTGTGACATTTCCTTTTTGTATCTTAGCCTTGGTTCTCAGTACCTGCTCGCCCTGAGAACTTTTCCTGTGGTCCTTTGCAGTTGGTCCCCTGCCCTGACCCTTCGGCCCTGGCAACCACTGATCTGCTTTATGTTGCTACGTTGTTTTGCCTTCTTGAGAACTTCATGAAAATAGAATCAAATGGCATATAGTCTTTTGTGTTGAGTTCTTTCCCTTAACCTCGTCATCACTTTTGACAGGTGCAAAAACAAGCACCTCTCTTTCTCTGGGCTTCTTTGGTGATGGTGCCTCTACTCATTCACCTAATACCGAAGTCAGAGACCGGTGTGTCATCTTCCTGAGGCCCCTTCCTCTCACTTACCATTCCCTGCCATACCCTGCCGTGTGCAATTAGTCAGTGAGTCCTGGAGCTTCTTTCTCTTCTCTATCCCTGGGCCTGCCTTTCTCCTCATTCTCAAGGTCACTGACTTTACTGAGGCTCCATTTACTGCTTGCTTCTCTAACTGGTCTTTGTGCCTTCCACCAGGACCTCTCCTGTCTACCCTTCTCCCAGGAACCAGTGTGAACTTCTAAAACCCAAATCTTACCCCACCACTCCCTGACTTCAGTGGTTCCCCGTGGCTTCTGAGCTTAGCAGATGCCACCTTCAGGATTTGATTTATTTCTGCCTACATCTATATTTTATTTTCCAGAACTTCCTCAAATGTAGCCAGTGCTTGGCCATTCCTTGGGATTTGCTTGCAAGGGCCCTGCTCACTTATGCTTCTGTTCCCTTGACCTGGGAGGCCCTTTGCCTTCTTCATCTAGCTGACTCTAACTCACTCTTCAAGAGCCCTCCCATAGGACTCCTCCTCTGCAGTGCTCTCCCTAGTTACTGCCCCAGACTGGCTTAGGTGTTCCTCTGGCCTCCTGTCTATCATCGGTCTTATCAGACTCTGTCAGTTTATTGTTGAGTTAGTAATCTGTCCCTCCCACTAGACTCCTAAGGTCCTGAGGAGTTTGTGTTCTGTTTGACTTTGTATCCTCTGTTCCTAGCACAGGGCCAGGCACATGGGGTGGCATCCAGTGAATATTTCCTGAATGATTAAGGTAGAATGGAGAGAGATCTAGAACTTCATGTGGAGGCAGGGGCAAGGGTCAGGAAGACCTGCCCCATTTTAGGCCTCAGTCGTAGGTGAGTCTACCTGTCATGGCAGGAGGGAAGCATAAGGTGGGAGTCATCGGGGAGAGTGCCCAAAGGATGGATGGGAAGGCATATTCGAACATCTGGATCTCTGGGTCTAGTAGTGAAAGCGTCTGACTGGGGAGAGGGGCAGCTTCTTTGTTTTTTAGCAAAGAGTTAAAAAATATTTTAAGTGAGGGAAAGTCAAGAGGGAAAGAGAGCCTGAACTGTGGCAAAAACGATAAAAATGAGAGAAGAAACTATTCTTAGATTTCTGTGTGAGAGAGCAAGACTACCAAGGCCCAGACAGTGTGCTTTTTTGACAACATCACTCAACTAGGCTGGTCACAAGTGATGTTTTAGACTATAACCAGTGTCCTGCACTTGGCACAGTACTTTTCCAAACCTTGTCTCATTGTACCTGCACACCAACCATGGAAGCAGCTGGAGTTGACACGGTGAATCCCATGGAACCGGTGAGGAATGTGAGGCTTAGGGAGCCTAGCTGACTTACTCATGCCACAGGGCTGGCGCTCTGCCTGTCACAGCATCTGTCTCTAAGGTGAGCCCTTGGGCCGAGTGGCCCATATCAGGTAGGCTTAGAGATGATGTGTTCGAGAAGGCTTGTGGCTATTTGCAGACCTTACAATGAGACAAGAGAGACCTGACAAAGAACATCCAGAGGAGGAAGCTACTGTAGGCTGGAGAGCAATCTTCGGGTCAATGAAATGTTGGAACAATTTAATATTAGATTAACAGGAGAACTGTGAGTTCCCCAAAGTCTTAATGTCTTCCAGTTGCACAGCTGGGACAATTGGCCAAGGAAACTTTTGATTAGCTGGAGCTTTATGAGATGAAACATTTCCTATGACAGTGCTGTTATTTTTTTTTCCAATGAAAGAGAAATCATTCTCAAAAGGGAAAAGGGATGTTGTAAAAGGAAGCACTTTTATTTTTCCTTTTTAATAGATGTTCTTGTGTTAAATGATGTTGAGTCTTAATACCCTATTATCAATCTTTTTTATTTTTTCTTATTTTTAAAATATTTATTTGTTGAGCGAGAGAGTGAGCATGCATGCACGTGTGTAAGCGGGGGCGGGGGGAGGGTAGAGAGAGAGAGAATCCCAAGCAGACTTCGCACTGGGCACAGAGCCTGATGTGGGGCTTGATCCCATGACCCTGAAATCATCACCCAAGCCAAAATCAAGAGTCGGACGCCCAACCGACTGAGCCACCCAGGTGCCCCTACCAAGTTTTCAATCTTATCACAACATGAAACATGGGAAGTTTTTGTTTTGGGTGGATGGCTGGCATTTTTCTTAGTTGATATGGTGGTAGAGGTTAAGAGCACAGGCTCAGGCCTGATACTGTCTTAATTCAAATCCTGGCTGCAGCACTTAGAGCTGTGGGACCTTGGGCAATTTGCTGATTTATTCTGTGCCATTCTGTTCCTAACTCATGGGCTTACTTAAGTATTAATTGATATAGTCAATAGAAAACACTCAGCATATTATTGGAAAAATAATATAGTAATACCTCATATTTGCATGTAGCTGGGTTTAAAACATTTTTTTAAAGATTTTATTTATCTATATGACAGAGAGAGAGATCACAAGTAGGCAGAGTGTCAGGCAGAGGGAGAGGGAGAAGCAGGCTCCTCACTGAGCAGGGAGCCCCTGTAGGGCTTGATCCCAGGACTCTGGGATCTTGCCCTGAGCTGAAGGCAGATGCCTAACTGAGCTACCCAGGTGCCCCTGCATGTAGCTGGTTTTAACTTTTTATTTTATTTTATTTTATTTTTATTTATTTATTTGAGAGAGAGAGAGAGGGAGGGAGAGCACGTGCATGTGCATGCAAGCAGGAGGAAGGGCAGAGGGAGAGGGAGAGAGAGAGAATCTCAAGCAGACTCTCTGCTGAGCATGGAGCCCAACTCAGGGCTCAGTCCCACGACCCCGAGATCATGACCTGAGCCAATATCAAGAATTGGATGCTTAACCAACTGAGCCACCCAGGTGCCCTGGTTTTAACTTTTTAAAAGCCCTTCCATTTCATTCCTATAAAACCCTATTGAATAGACTAGGTGGGGATTATTGTTTTTTTGACACATGAAGAAACTGTGGCCCAGAAAGAATAGGTGATTTGTAAAAGGTCATATCAAGCATTGAAGGACAGTCTCCCAAGTGCCAGCTTAGACGGGTTCTTACCAGTCCACTTTTTACAGAGATGGTGGGGTTGGAAATTATTGCTGGGGGTGAAAGAGTGGGTATGTGGGGATCTTAGCCACTCTCTCCTATTCTTCTTTGTCTAGAATTTGCTTTCACTGGGCTTTAGATCTTAAGTAAGAGTCTGAACATCAGCTGAGGCTCTACAAATTAGATTGTTGTGTGTCAAATCCTGCTTACTGATTTTAGAATTGAAGCCGCTGTTATTTTCATTGATTTATTCTTGGGATTGTTTTGTATTCATTTTATTCTCAAGTTTAAACTGATTAGAGCCAGAGTCCATTCCAGTCTTTCAGTAAGTATTGGTTGAATACATGCTATGTGCCAGGAAATGGGCTAAGTGATTTCACATATATTTTATCATTTAATCCTCCTAGAAACCCTATACATCATGGTAAATTGTCTCCATTTTACAGAAAAGGAAATACAGGCTCAGATGTTGAGTAACATACACCCAGACCTATTAAGGACCATTACGAGAAAGGAAAATTACAGGTGAATCTTTCCCTTGGATAATGATACAAAATTCCCAATGAAATATTAGCAAACTGATCCAGCAATATATGGAAAAGAAGATATATCATGACCAAGTTGAATTTACATAGGAAGTCAATTTGCTTGATTAACACAATAATGAAAGTCAGTGATTAGTTTAACAGATGCAAGTCATACGATCACTTTCATAGATGAAGTACCACATTTGATAAAGTTTGGTACTCATTTTTTTAAAAGATTTTATTTATTTATTTATTTTTAATTTATTTATTAGAAAGAGTGAGCAAGCAGGGGGAGGTACAGAGGGAGAGGGAAGGAATCTCAAACAGATTCTGCTCCGAGCATGGAGCCTGACGTGGGGCTGATCTCACGACCCTAAAGTCATTACCTGAGCTGAAACCCAGAGTCAGACACTTTACTGACTGAGCCACCCAGGTGCCCCAAGTTCAGTATTCATTTATGTTAAAAAAAAAACTCAGTTACCTAGAGTAAAAGGAATCTTCCTTATTCTGATAATAGGAATTTACAAAAAATAATAAAAACCTACAGTAAACATAATTAATGGTGAAATTTTGAAAGTTTTCATGAGACAATCAGGGAGGAGACAGTGATGCCCCCACTGGAGCACCACTTTGCTCCAGCATTATACTGGAAATCCTAGCTAGGGAAATGAATCAGGGAAAGAAAAAGGCAAAATGAGTAGGGAAGAAATAAAATTTTCATTATTTGCAAATGCCATGATTGTGTCCACAGAAAGTTCTGAAGATCCCACAGGTGTAGGATTCAGATTATTGGGTGAGGTTGGTAAGGTCACTGGATACAAGGTCAATGGGCAATAGCAACAGTTAGAAAATGAAAATTTTAGGGGTGCCTGGGTGGTCAGTTGGTTGAGTGTCTGGCTCTTGATTTCAGCTCACATCGTGATCTTAGGGTGGTGAGATCAAGCCCGGTGTTGGGCTCCACGCTCAGCAGGGGGTCTGCTTGAGATTCTCTCTCTCTCCCCGCAGCCCCTCCCCTGCCCCTCCCCTCCCCCTCCCTCTGCCCCTCCCTCCACTTGCGTGCTCTAAGTAAAAATACCTTGAAAAAATGAAAATGAACATTTTAAAACAGCATCTGCAATAATGTCTAAACAAATATGAGGAATAAGTTTAAAGAAAGATGGGCAAAACCGCTACATTGGGTCTCCCTCTTGAAAATGGAGGATATCGTTTTGTTCCACTGTTTTCACTGAGGTACTTTGCTCTTTCTTTCCGGTGAGTCTGAGGCGCTCGGGAGAGCCCTGCTAGTTCTGTTACAGCAGCGACAACCCTCTTGCCCCCTCCCAGAGGAGGGAGGCTCATTCGCTTGGCCACTTGAGAGTGGCCTTCTTAGCTGCTTCCTGTCCTCCTTTCCTTCCTTACCCCGGCCATTGGTTTTCTGGTTCCTCCAAATTCAGAGATTTTCTGTGGTTCTGAGGTGAAAATTGGTTTGCTTCTTGGTGACTTCCCCCCCTCTTCCTGCCTAGTTTTCAGCTTTTTCCGTGTTACTAAATCCGCTATCACTTTTATTTTGCAGAGTCTTGTTGATGATGTCTTTGTCTGCTGTCACCCTCTCTCTCCATTTTGTCCTTATGGATTCATGCTTTAAAAAAAAATTCTTGCATTGTCATTTTAGTGGGGTTGGAGGAGGAAGCAGAGATAAATGCATGGGTTTAATCTGCCTTGTTTATAACCGGAAGTTCTGTACAAAGTTACAAAAAAGCCAAGTCACTAGGCAGTGTTTGCTCTTACAAGCCACTTAACACCTAACACTGCCTGCTTCCCCAGTTCTCTTAGCCGCTCCCCCACACAGGCATTGGGGTTTCCTGCTGCTAGACCAGCTGATCTCTGGGGCTCAATCCAGTCTTGATAGCCTGTCTTCACATTGCCTCCCAGATGGTGTTGCACGCCGTGAGGACCCTGGGCTGACTGACAGGAAGGAGACGGCAATCCCCGAGTTCCCAGCCCCTTACTTCATCCAGAGATTGTCTTCTGGGGATTGAAAGAACACAGACCGGCTTGAACAATGCCATTAATTAAAGCACATTCTAATTGATTGGATAATCCCTAGGTTGTTTAGGGAGGGAAGGGATGAAGGAAATGGGAAGAGAAGCAGAAATCAAGATAGAAAACTCTCCTTCTCTCAAGCTCATCCTCACTGCAAGCACCTGATGAAAAAGTCTCCTTATCCTGTAATTTGCTGAGTGAATGGCTCTCGTCCCTTGCCTCTTCTTCTGCCTTTCTCCTGTGTGCCACATCTACAGGGTCTCCTAACTGTGAGGCTGATGAGTGCAGGGATCAGGTGTGGGAATGCCTGCGTTCAAATTATGCTCCTATCCCTTCCTGGCTCTATGACCTTGGGCGAGTCATTTTACTTCCCTCTGCCTCAGCTTCCTTGTCTTCAAACAGGGTCGATAGTAATGCCCACCTCATATAATTTTTGTGAGAATCAAAGGTATTATTGTGTAGAAGTACTTAGAACTGTGCCAGCCAGAGATTGAGCACTTAATGCACATAAACTGTTATTTTTACTATGTGCTTGTCTTTACAAATGGAGTTGAAAGTCCTTTATCTCAAGAGCTGGCTGTCTGTATGAAGACAGGAGAGTATTTTAGTACATAGCATGCTCTGAGGGCAAAGAAGGGCAGTCATTAACTCAGTGGGGTTTGGTGACTGGTGGTTGTAGGAGGGGAGTGTGGAGGGGACCTCTGGGAAATTATTCTAGAGCAGGTGGAGATCCTTGAGCCGAGTGCCATGGGGAGAGAATGAGTCAGCCACCACGAGAATGTAAGTAGTATGAGGGCAGGAATTTATTCCCAGTGCCTAGCACAGTGGCTGCCACATAGTGGGTACTCAGTAAGCATTGGTTGAGTGAATGAATGACTGAGAAGCTGGAAGGATGGGTCAAGGGAGGGATGAATTCTAGACAGAAAAAACAGAGTGTGGGAAAGCACAGAGTTTGGAGAGCATATGACACACATTGGGGCAGGTGTCAGGTCACAGTGTAGCAGGAGCTCAGGATCTGTGTTAGAGAGTGGAGATCAGAGGGGAGACAGGCCAGGAACCAACGAGAATGTGGAGGAAGTGCTTCATATGATACAAAAGCGATGAACTCACTTCAGTGGTAGATAGGCCCTAGACCCACATTTTCTTAGACATAATATCTCAGTTGCAATACCAGTCCTAGATCATATCAATCAAGTTTACATTTTTATAATGCTTTCCACTGTACAAAGCAATGAAACACTTTCACATGTATTCTCTCTTTTAAGAATCACAATACCTTGTGATGTTGGTGATATCCCCATTTTACAGTGAGGAAAACTGAAGCTCAGGTTATGGGATTTACCAAGGTCACTCAGCTAATAAGTTACAAACCTGGGATTCATACTAGGACTTTGGAGAGCATAGAGTGTCACTGAGATTTGTGGTTGCAGAAACAAATTCATAGTAAGCTGAATAGTTTAAAAATAAACAGCAGGTCACTGTCAGCTAGGATAAGCAATGGAAACATTACCAGCCATTGTAGGAAGTCCCCATGTTTCCCACTCACGTCACAATGCCTTCCTCCCTCCAGAGGTAACATTATCCTGACTTGTAGGGTAATTAGCTCATTGCTTTTCTTTCTAATGGTAGCACCTAAGAATGCAGACTTGTTTTTTGATCAAGCAAATAATCGTTTATAATATGGGCATTTTTCTGTTAGCCTGGAAGTTCCTTGAGGAACCACCTTTGTGGCTTAATGCATAATTATTCTCTTGTTAAGTGTTTAGTCCAGCACAGCAGCTGGATTCTGAAGAGTTAGAAATAAAAATAGGCCCTGGCTTCAAGTTGGAACAACCTTATGGTCACTGATTTAATAATTTGTATGATTTTAAAATTAGACATAAACAACACCACCAGCAACAATGACCCTCAACAGCCCAGGTGTGCAAATACTCGATGTCATTTGACTTCACAGGTGTGCCTTCACCCCTGCTGGCCAGGTTGTGCCTTGCTCTTTTGTGATGGATAGTGGAGCACCCAGAACACCAGTTCCTTACTTGGACTACTTGCTATCATGTTGGCAGTTGGACTTTGTAGGCACTGTTCATCTTTAGAAATAAAGTTATTGTTCAGTGTTTCTCAAACTTGAAAATTTATAGGCTCCTAAGAATACATCTGCTTGTTTCCAGCTTGAGAGACTTTTTAAAAGTTAAGCACTTGTAGTTCTGGGTAATGACTTTGTGTCAGTATGACCAACACTCAGTTATAACACTGCCATTGAAATCTAATGGCAGTGATCAGTGACCATCCGTGAGCTACAGAATAAAGTTAGGTTAATTTTTTAAAGGTTATCATAAAAAATGAAAGTAGAAGAAAAACTCTTACAGAGCTTTGAATTCCTGAGGCTATATCTCTATTGACGCCAGTTTAAGCAACAGTGATGTACTTTATCGAAGGAAAGACATGCATTTCCACGTTGATTGGAATTCTAGATAAATGCATGACCAGTCTGCTGTTGGATGCAGCTTGATATGTTCAAAGTAGATCTAGCTTCTAGTTATGTTGATGTCACATTCTTGTAACACCTGTTGCCTCCAGAAGAAACTGCTGGGGGGCAGAAGGTGGATGACTCAGGGTTACAAATTGTTCCTGGATAATCTATGAGTCAAGAGACCTGTCTTGGGATCCCCAGTGGAATTTTATTTTAAAATTACCCTTGATGGACTGGAAGATGATCTGTTTTTTCCATCTGGTTGCCTGGTAAATCAAATGCTTCAGTTTTTGCTCTGTTATTTCTCTGACCACTAGCCCCAGTGGATAAAACAACTCACTGGGCCAGTTTGACCTGTGTCTGTTCTAACATATGGAGCAGATTTAATGAGCTTGTTATGACTGCTAGCAGGAACTTACAGAGTCCTGGAATTTCAGAGTCAAACAGAAAAGAACCAGTGTGGCTTAGCTGGATTGCTGCACGAGCCTCCCACCTTGTTTTCCTGCTGTCAGTCTTCACCTGCTCCAATCCATTTTCCACCCGGAGCATAGTTGCCTTCTGTTGGATTCCCTGGAAGCAGAGACTGAGCTGGGATGCTGGTGCAAATGATTTATTGAGAGTGTTCTTGAGAGAAGAGGAATGAGGGAAGCAGGCCACAGCAGGGGGGAAAACATGCAAGGACCAGGTCAGAGCTAGAGCCCAGCTTCAGCTTGATCCCACGAGATGGCTCTGGAGTGGGAATGGCACCACAGGGGTGTTCCCACCTTGGGGCAAAGGGACCAACCCTTCATACTCCATGGTAACCAGTCATTGGTTGTGGGTCCCCAGGCTAGTGGAGAGTGGGATAAGGGAGATTCTTCAAGGAAGAGGACAGCTGTGAACATTAGCACCCAGTACTCACAACACTGGGGAATCGATGCTGGTAGCAAACATGATCTGGGCTGGACACCAACATATCCCACCAGATAAACCTGACATTCACATTTGAAGCAGACAGCTGGTAAACCAACTTGCTTAGGGCACACATCTAGTGATTTGCTCATAGAGCCTGCGTCCTTTAAAGTTTAGCCTGGCTTATATGGTATTTGGTGATTTGCCAAAGACCCTATAGTTTATAGTTCAAATGCTTAATCTGAAATTAAGCTTTTTGTGGTGGAGCGAGAAAAAAACCCTCCAGATATTTCGTATAATTCAGGCAGGTTTGATGGCCAGACATTCTGGACTGGATTTGTCCTGCTGGAATGGACTAATGCCGGCATAGACTCCGGAGGAGGGTAGCCTGTCTATATCCCAAAGACTCTAATCCAGTGAGTTGGATGTCACAGTAGGGTCTCTGGAAAATGGCATTCTTACAGTCAGGTGGGTAATAGAATAATTCTGGAATAGGACACAAAGAGTCCAAACTCTGGACCTATGTCAAAACACCTAAACTGGACCCTATCCGCTGAGCATGATGGGACTTCTGGTATGCTCTTGTCTTGGTCATGGTTGGCTCAGTGATGGTGTGGGTCTGGGCCTCAAAGACTTTGTTGAACAGGACTGGCTAAAGCAGGGGCAAGCAGCAACTAACCTTTGTTTCAAATCTTAATAGTATTTCCAATTTGAGAAGCAGAGATGAAGAGCTGGGTCCCAAGGGGAACTGTATTATTTTGTTACAAGCTAGTTGTTGCTTCATTTTGGTGAGAATTAAGCTTTTCTCTGAAGTCGCTGAATGGTTTGATGATCTCCATAGTAATTATAGATGCGGTCTGGAAGCCGGTGCCAGATGAAAGGAGCTGTGTCCCTGCAGTCTGTATCCCTGTGTGCGCTATTGACTGGCAAATATGGCTCGGAGAATTTCAAGCATAATGATTGCTCAGCCAGCTAGCTCAAATCTTATTTCTAAAAGCTGTTTTCTTTCAGAGCTAATACGTTTGTTCCTGACTCATTCTCATCAGTGGGGCCTCGAGTTGTAAGGAACAGATTGGAAATTATTTTATTGATTCCCCCCCCCTTTTTTTATTTACCAAAGGTGAGAGTGAATTTCTCTTCCCTCAGTGTTTGTTGTTCAGCTATGAGTAAAGCTAAGGACATTAGGAGGTTTGGGTAGAGTCGATTTGGAACCATCACAGCCTGACTTTGGTGCATCAGCACATAAACACTTGGGAAACTGCCTTGTGGAGCAAAAGGGTGACTTCATTCTGCTATCTAAAGGCTAAGTCAACTTTTCGTTATGGCCCTGGCTGTGGTCGTCATTGGGAGGTCTCACCAGCCTCTGTAACCAACGTCCAGTGGAGGCCCTAGAGCCTCACAGACATACCTCGGAGATCATGATGTAGGACGGCAGAGGCACCCTCTTGGTTCAGGTTCTTTGGGAATTGTCTGATTTTGAATCTTCCTTTCCTCCCTGGCTCCCAGCCTTTCATCAGCAGGGAGAATGAGAAGAGTTAATTTCTGCTGAATCCAGGAGAAAGAGAGTTTTCCTCACCACTTGCAAGAAGGAGGTATTAGATAAGGAAGAGGAAGACATTTTTTCCCTCTCAGTTTTTTCTTCCTCAGGGACTCTCCCAATTTCCTTTTCCAAATTGTTTAAAAATTAGTAGTGAAAATCATGCCTAGGAATGCAAGTTGGTATAGCCACTTTGGAAAACAGTGTGGAGGTGCCTCAAAAAATTAAAAATAGAGCTACCCTGTGACCCAGCAATTGCACTACTGGGTATTTATCCCAAAGACACAGATGTAGTGAAAAGAAGGGCCATATGCACCCCAATGTGCATAGCAACAATGTCCACAATAGCCAAACTGTGGAAAGAGCCAAGATGCCCTTCAGCAAATGAATGGATAAAGAAGATGTGGTCCATATATACAATGGAATATTACTCAGCCATCAGAAAGGATGAATACTCAACTTTTACATGAACATAGATGGGACTGGAGGAGATTATGCTAAGTGAAATAAGTCAAGCAGAGAAAGTCAATTATCATATGGTTTCACTCATTTGTGGAACATAAGGAATAGTATGGAGGACATTAGGAGAAGGAAGGGAGAAATGAAGGGGGGGGATCGGAGGGAGAGATGAACCATGAGAGACGATGGACTCTGAGAAACAAACAGGGTTTTAGAGGGGAGGGGGGAGGGGGGATAGGTTAGCCCCATGATGGGTATTAAGGAGGGCATGTACTGCATGGAGCACTGGGTGTTATATGCAAACAATGAATCATAGAACACTACATCAAAAACTAATGATGTAATGTATGGTGATTAACATAACATAATAAAAAAACTAATGATGTATGGTGACTAAAAAAAAAGAAAATCACACTTAGGAGGTATTCACATGGCCTTTTGTTCCCCCAAATGATTTTTAAGTTATGCAAAATGAAAACTTTTATGTGCACTCCTGGCAAACAGTAATGACCTAGCACAGCACTGTGCTAAGTAGCTTTACATGCATTACTTCCTTTAGTCCTCAAAAGCTCTGTATGAATTAGGTTATCATAATTACCTTCCATTTACATAGCTGGAACTATTGAAAGTTGAATTCAAACAGAGGCATATTGCCTAGGACTTTAGGGTCCAGTGCTCTTTAGCATGAAGTTACATTACCTCCCAGCTCACTGAGAGTGAAGACATCACTAATTAGTGAGGCTTCTGTGGGGGCCTGGCTTCATGGTACAGTTGCACCCCCCCATCCTAGCCAAGGTCTTATTGTGGGGCCACCGTGGTGATCAGAATGGGCTGTCAGAACCAGGCACCCTCCCAGACGTGCCGCAAGTTCGTTTCTAACTTTTTACTATCCCATATGACATGCTCCATTGACTGAGAACAGGTGGTAAAAGTTGAATCTTAGATGTAAGGGAAGGATGCACACTGACCGGCAAAGAGCACTTCATTATCATAATAGAAGATGATGATTCATTACCTTGTTGGACTTGTGTATTACCTTCTGCCTCATGTTGACCAAAATTATTTGAGTAGATTTGTAGTTGTAGCTGCTTTGAACTCAGAGTCCTGGGAGTGGCAGAGTGTCTGGAACCAGTGTTGAAAGAAGTACCCTGCTTTGCATCCCCTGGGTGCTTAGACCCATCACAAGAGCAGCTCTTCAATGCTAAAGAAATGTTAAGATGTTACAGATGTGCTCCATTAAGTTGAATCAGTATCTTATTAGCTAGTGTGTGTTTGATGTGGCCTGTTAAGTGGATAAGCACTACCCATGCCTCACATTTAGGTAGAGACAGAAAGGTAATAAAGTAGTTCTCAACCCCGGATGCACATTAGAATCACTTGTAAAGCACAGCAATGCCTGGGCCCTACCCCAGACCAATTAAGTTGGCATCTCTGGGCGTGAGGTCCAAGCATCAGTGTGTTTTCAAAGCTCTCTAGGTGATTCTAATCTATCTGGGGCTGAGAACCACTGGATAAAGGCTAAGTCAACTGTGTAACTGTGCTAATAAACCGCGTCCTAAGTAAACTATGATGCGTGTGGGAGCTTAAGCATTAGTAGGCAATTCAATTGACCAGCCAGGAAGAGGTCTTGGTGGCGGCACTGGGGGTGCCCGCAATGATCGCTTTGTGGAAGCAAGGGAAGGGAACGGTAGAAAAGGAGGGATAAAGGGATGGTCTGGCACACAGCGCAGCAACAGTGTTGACCCCGTGGAAGAGCTCCCTGAGACCGCAGGGGAGGCAGTCAGGAGGCTGTAGCCCCAGTTACTGTGTGAAGGTGTGCGGGTGCAGGGGTGCAGGCACGTAAGGGTGCAGCAGCTCTGGGAACTGTGGCAGCCTCATGGAGCAAGATCATAGGCCTTGGGGCCACCAAGGGCTGTGGCAGCAATCACAAACCAGGAGCAGTGGGCATGATGCTCGGAAGGAGCCGGAAGCCCAGGCCTCATGAGTTTCCAGGTAGGTCAGACAGGTATACAGATGTCTGTCCTACCAGAATCCCTACTGAATGCTGCCTTTTGATGTTTGTGATATGAGCTCCTTTACTTAGGAAAGTGTCTTTTAGGAACATTTAAAACTGTACGTGTGCAAGCAATGGTAGCAAAGCGAGGACATTGTGAAGATGTATTCAGAATGTTTGTGTGCTCTGTAGTTTATTTACGTACAGTCCCCGTCCTACGTTCTCACCTGTAACAACAGTAACGGTGCACTGTAACTAGCCCAGAATGTAAGCCCAAGAGGAGGCCAAGGTTCCAAGGCTTCTAGAGGAAAAACAGGAAGGAAAAAAAAAAAAAGCCTTCATCCCTGAACCTAGATCGCTCATCTTGTGGAGTTGTGGCTCATCCAAGCCATCACAGACACAAGAGCTGGAATGGGGTGCAGAGATGTTGTTGGGCCTGTCGCGTGTATGAATGGACACTGGACATTCTAGCACTTGCCGTGCTTGGAAACTTCCAGGTCTGAGAGGCCCAGAGAGAGAGAGAGTAAAGCAGGTGCCATTATCATTTCTCGACACGATCCCATCTTTCATCACCACATCGCCAAATCTCACTGGGTGTCCCTTAACAGGCCCTCCCTCAAGAAGCCCAGGACCAAGTGAAGTGGATAATGTACACAGCCATCTAGAGGACAGTGCAGATCTGTCAGGTGAGGTGGTACTTCCGCCTGCATTCTCACCGTGTTGTTATGAGAGTGGGTTAGCTAACATAAGTATAACGTGCAGTAACAGTTAAGGTGTTAATATTATCAAAATTCAGGCTATTAAGCTATATTTCAGCTGTATTGCCATATTTTTCATGTCAGAACCTGATGTTTAATGCAGAATCACCTACACTTTAGCAATGAGGTGAAGCCTGAAGGAATGAAAGTTCTTGAGCGTTATGCCAAAAAGATGCCATTACAATATTTAATACATGCCCTGGTTTAAAGAAGCTCCTCAACTGTAATCTTCTTTCCTGCCTCCCTCCCCCAAGCAAAATGATGAGACAAACTCTGACATATGGAAGAATTTCTGTGGTGCAAATTATTCTGGAGGAAAAAAACAAAACATGATTTGCAAATGCTGTCAAGGAAATGTTTCTTTCCAAAGGCTACAAGCAGAACTGAGCCTGTCTCGGTGTATGAGGACTGGTGGCTGTGCCTGGCTGTGAACGAGGGGCCGTGGCAATGAGTGTGCCCGGTCTTCTCTCTGGGTTCTCCACCCAGATGTTTCGCAGTGATGCTCTTATGACCCCAGCATGGTCCCCTTGAAATCCTCCAATATCCAGGAAACGAAATCGGATATTTGAGGAAACAAAGTGCCTGCCCCTCTGTCTCCCATCGTATGGAGACAGGATGACCTGGATATCAGTAAACTCCTTGGCAGAGCTCTCTCGAGAGCTGTCTATTCATGGATGGCCTGCCGTATGGCTTTAAAAGATCCTTAGAGGGAACGTTTGGATTATGAAGAATGTCTCATTTTCCCTGCAGGCGCTCTCTGAGTGAATCTCTTCCCCATCCTACCGAGTGGGAAATGGCTTTGGAGCAACTGTCCTTCCTGAAGAACAATGGGGCTTTTATCTCCTAGCACTTCTAGATCGCTGGACCGTGTGTGGGCTAGAGGAAGCATTGCCCTGTTGACCTCAGCTGGTGTTGGAGAGTGGCAATGAACAGGGACCACATACACTGTAGCACAATTTTGCTACAAAACATACGAGAAGCAAAACAGTGTAGCGGACAGCAGCATAGATTTTTGACAAAATTAGCTCTTGACCTAGGGTGAGGCACCTGAGTTGTGCCAATTTTGCTGAGTTGTAAAATGGAGGGAAATAATGGTACCTGCCTCACAGAGTTGTTGTAAGGACGAGGGTAATAATGCAGGGAAAGGGCTTTGGCACAGGGCATGGGTTAATGATAAGCACGTGGCAAAGGTGCATCAGGTCCTGCTGAAGATCTGAAGATCGTGAGCCTCGAGCATTTGCTTTGCCAAATGATGTAATAAGTACCATCATACTTATAGCCGGATGGGGAGTCATAATAGGTATATATTCATGTATGACTGCAGCAAGGTATTCATATCCTGGTTTAAATGTGTGTGTGTGTGTGTGTGTGTGTGTGTGTGTGTGTGTGTGTGTGTTTTAAATGAACATCATGAAGTTGGGAACTCTCCAAATGATATACAGATGAGCAGAGTATATCAAAAACATGTAAAACTACTAGTGGACAACTTGCAGCTATCTTGCTAAAGTCAGAGCGAAGGCATTGCCAAAGGTGAAGTGGAAATAAAAAGTTCTGGGAAACCAGTGAATGGCTTAGTGGCTTCTTAGAAGCATAATTTTAATTTTTGTCAAGTTAATACATATGTATAATTTAAAAAGTCAACTAATACTACAAAGTTTATGTTGAGAAACTGTATGCCCCTGTTCACCCCATTCATCTTAGAGTTCCACCCACCATGGGGAAAGACTTTAAACTCTTTTCTTCTACTGTTATATTTATCTCCTGTTTCTAGGAACATACAATATGCTGCTCTTAGTGAGTTTTCAGTTTTACATAGTCTCCCTTTCCTCACATGTCTGGTGACTCTTGACCAGTCATTTGTATAGAGTGAGGCCTTAGAGAGTGGACTGGATTTATGTCCCAAGCAGGGAAAGTAGATCAATCTGAAGTCCAGATCAGCCCTGAAGGACTCTTACTTGTTGACTTGCTTTTCATCTTCAGAAAACTTGGTTGAGACTGTTTTCTTTGTCTTTGTGGGCCTATATTCTTTTTATTCCTTTATTGTCATTTTTGTGTGGTTTAAGATGGAATCAGAAATAAATGACAGGATTCTGTCTACCTGGAAAATTCCATCCATAGCTTGTCAGTAGCCTCTGAGAGGCTACTAAGTAGCAATTTAAAAAATAACCAATAGCAATTAAACATTCATCAGTGGTTTCTTCTGGGGAATTCCAAGGGGAATTCAGGCAGGAGTGAGGAGAGGGGATTTTACTTCTCATGCTACATACTTCTTTTAAATATATACGTGCATATTTAATGTATATATTTAAATCAAACCAGTCATGATAAAAACAAGGACCCTTCAAATAATTTAGTCATTTGTAGTAGTTGTTGCTCAAAAAGTTACACTTATACCAGGGGATAAGACTGGTTAGGATTGAAATTTTACTTATTTCATTCCCATTTTGAGTTCTTCAAAGTTCTGAGGAAGAATTTTTTTTTAGGTTATTTTATGCCAGCTTAAATGGCTGTGGGATGTTAAAAAAGATTTTTACTCAATTTGAACAAAAATTGATTGAGCCCCTGAAATGAAAAGCAGTATTTTATAGGATGATGTCTTCTGGATTCTAACTACATTCTGACTACGGAATGACTGAATAGATATTCCAAAAGTATGGAGGAAAGTAAGGTTGACATTTTCAGGAAGGCATGACAGATAAGCAGTTTGCCTTATCTGCTGCAGATGTCCTGAGTCCAAGAGTGGAAGGCATAAAGGCAGTAATATCAGCTGCAGTAACTCACCAAAAAACCCAGAGCAGGTGAGAGCCAAAGCCAGGAATGGGACCGCTGTGGGTCCATCTTGGTTGTAGCCAGCTTGCTAAGTACAGGAACTGAGTGCCTTGGAACAAAACTGAGAGATCTGAGGGTGCCATCTGTCTGGGATGTCTGGGGGAAAGCTTTATCAAAAAGGGACATCTAGGCTGGGTAACGGTTCACTGCTTATGGGGCAGGGTTTACTTAGGGCTATTCTCAGGCTTCCCTGTGTTTTAGAAGGAATGTTTATTTGTAGGAAGTGGAGGACTTGCTGGCACTGTTTTGTTCTTTGTTGTACATAAAGATATTCCTGATTTCCATGTGAGGAATGACTGTCTAGTTAGAAACTTAAAATCACTGTATGTAAAGTTACAGTGACCAAGTCAGCATGGTATTGGAATAAGGATAGACTCATGGAGTACTGACCCAGAATTGAGAGCCCTGTAACAGATCATCCTTAGATGGTCAGTTGATTTTTAGTAAAGATGTCAAGGTAGTTCAGTGGTGAAAGCATAGTCTTCTCAGGATGTGGTGCTTGAACAATTGGTTATTCTTGCTGGTGTTCTTTCTTTTTCTCATTGTTTGTAATAAAGCTATTTTTGATTCCATAAAAGAAATGACTCACTACTTAAAAATTTAAAATTACGGGACCACAATGGAATTAAATTAGAAATCAACACTAAGGAAATTTGAAAAACTCCCAAATATGTGAAAATATAAATAACACACTTCTGAATAATGTGTGACTCAGAGAAGAAATCACATGGGAAATTAGAGAGTATTTTGAACTGAATTAAAATGAAAATGCAGTGTATCAAAATTTATAAAATGCAGCTAAAGCAATGATTAGAGAAAAAGTTAATATCTTTAAATGCTTCCATTAGAAAAGCAGAAGGGTCCAAAGTCAGTGAGCTACTCTTCCACCTTAAGAAATAAAGGGCAGGGGTGCCTGGGTGGTGCAGTTGGTTAAGCATCTGATTTTTGGTTTTGGCTCAGGTTGTGATCTCAGGGTTGTGGGATCGAGCCCTGAGTCAGGCTCCGTGCTCAGTGTGGAGTCTGCTTGGGATTCTCTCTCCCTCTCCCTCTGCCCCTCCTGCTTGTGCTGTCTCTCAGATAAATAAATAAATAAATAAATAAATAAATAAATAAATAAATAAATAAATCTTAAAAAAAAAAAAGGAGAGCAAATTGAACCCAAAGAAAAGCAGAAGGAAGAAAAGAATAAAGAACAGATAAGAATTCACTGAAATATAAAACAGACAATAGTGAAAATCACTGAAATCAAAAACTCATTCTGTGAAAAGATGAATAAAGTCAATAAAACTTCAGAGACAGGGAGAGGGAGATTGAAAGTGAGAGAGCTTATGAGAGAGAGCAAGAGAGTAAAATTAGCAGTACCAGAAATGTAACAGGGACATCACTATAGATTTCACAAACTTTGAAAAGATAATGAAGTAACAGTATGAAAAATTTTATGGCAACAAACTCAACAACTTAGATAAAATGGATAAATTTCTTGGAAGACACAAATTACTAAAGTTCACTCATGAAGAAATAAAATGAATTGTCCTATATCTATTGATTACATTGAATTCTTTTTAAAAAAAGTTTTTGTTTTAATTTTCTTTTATTTTTAATTTTTAATTAACATATAATGTATTATTTGTTTTAGGGGTACAGCTCTGTGATTCATCAGTTTTACACAATTCACAGTGCTCACCATAGCACATACCCTCCCCAGTGTCCATCACCCAGCCACCCCATCCCTCCCACCCCCCTCCACTCCAGCAACCCTCAGTTTGTTTCCTGAGATTAAGAGTCTCTTATGGTTTGTCACTCTCTCTGGTTTCATCTTGTTTCATTTTTCCCTCCCTTTTCCTATGATCCTCTGTCTTGTTTCTCAAATTCCTCATATCAGTGAGATCATATGATACTTGTCTTTCTCTGATTGACTTATTACACTGAATTCTTAATTAAAAACCACAAAACCTCCAAGCCCAGATAGTTTTATTGGTGAATTTTATCAAATACTTAATGAATAAATAATACCAATCCTATACAAACTTTTTCAGAAAATTGAGGAGGAAGGACCACTACCCAACTCATCTTATGAGGCCAGTATTATTACTTAGATACTGGACTTAGATGAGACAACACAAGAATAGAAAACCACAGACTAATATTCCTCATGAATGTAGATTTAAAAATCTTGAAGTATTAATAAATAAATCCAACAATATGTAAAAATTATACCATGAGAAGTAGAGTTTATCCTGAGAATTCAAAGTTGATTTAACATTATTAAATGCACCATGTTAATAAAAGGTAAAACCCATTTAATTATCTAAATAGTTGCAGGAAATGCCTTTGAGAAAATTCAACACATATTTATGACAAAACCCTCAGCAAACTAGGAATGGAAGGGAACCTCCTCAATTTGAGGAAGGGCATCTATGAAAAACCTATAGCTTACATCACACTTAATGGTGAATGTATTCCACCAAAGATCAGGAATAAGGCAGTAATTTGCTCTCATGACTATTGCTCAACACTGTAATACAGGTCTTAGCCAGTGCAGTAAGGCAAGAAAAAGAAACAAAAGGCATAGTAAGGAATATCATGGAGGACATTAGGAGAAGGAAGGGAAAAATGAAGGGGGGGAATCGGAGGGAGAGATGAACCCTGAGAGACTATGGCCTCTGAGAAACAAACAGGGTTTTAGAGGGGACGGGGGTGGCGGGATGGGTTAGCCCAGTGATGGGTATTAAGGAGGGCACGTACTGCATGGAGCACTGGGTGTTATACGAAAACAATGAATTGTGGATCACCACATCAAAAACTAATGATGTATGGTGACTAACATAACATAAAAAAAAATTTTGAAAGGAAGAAATAAGACTTTATTTGTAAACAATATTAGCACGTATATAGAATGTTCTAAGGAATCTCCAGAAAAAAAAGTCACTAAAATTAATAAGCTAATTTAGTAAGATTGGGTTATATGAGATCCATAAACCAAAACTAGCTGTATTTCTATATGGCAAATGACAAACCAGAAATAAAATTATAGAAATACCATTCACAGTAGTAGCATAGAATTCTCAGAAATAAGTTTAACAAAAGATTTGTAAGACTCTACACTGAAATATATAAAACATTGCAGCGAGAAATTAGACAATATCTAAATGAATGGAGAGCTATACCAGATTCATTTATTAGAATATCCAGTAATGTTAAGATGACTCCTCTCCCAGAATTGAGTTGTAACTTCAGTGTAATCCCATTCAAAATCCCAGTAAGATTTTTTCTTTTTCTTAAGAAATTGACAAGCTTGTTGTAAAATTTACATGGAAATACAAAGGAGGACCCAGAAAAATCAAATAATTAAAAATGAATTGAAGGACTTAACATTTCCTAATTTTGAGAATTACTCTCAAGGGTGCTTGGCTGGCTGAGATGGTAGAGCATACAACTCTTGACCTTGGGGTTATTGAGTTCAAGTCCCACATTGGGCATAGAATTTACTTAAAAAAAAAAAAGAATTACTGTAAAATTGCAGTGATCAAGTCAGTATGGTTTTGGCATAAGGATAGAATTGTAGATCTTGGCACAGAATTGAGAGTCCTGGAACAGATCACCCTTATGTGGTCAATTGATGTTCAGTAAAGGTGTCAAGGTAGTTCAATGGTAAAAGGATAATCTTTTCAATGTGGTGCAGGAACAATTGATTATTTATTTATTTATTTATTAAAAGATTTTATTTATTTGACAGAGAGATAGAGCACAAGTATGCAGAGTGGCTGGCAGAGGGAGAGGGAGAAGCAGGCTCTCTGCTGAGCAGGGAGCCGGATGTGGGGCTCGATCCCAGGACCCCAGGATCATGACCTGAGCCGAAGGCAGCTGCTTAACTGACTGAGCCACCCAGGCACCCCACAATTAGTTATTTATATGGAAAAAATCAACTTTGACTAACTTCAGGCCATACACAGAAATTAATTAAAAATGAATTAGTTATTAAAGTCATAAAATTTTAAAGAGCAAACAAAAAATGATAACTTGGGTTAGACAAAAATTTCTTAGGACATAAAGTGTAAACCATAAAAGTAAGATATTATAAATTGCATTTCATCAACATTAATAACTTTTGCTCATATAAAGACAAGAAAATGAATAAAAAGCCACCGCTTGGGAAAAATATTTGCAAAATACATATTTGATAAAGGTGCAAACTGCAAAAGTACAAAGAGCTCTTGGAACTCAATAAGACAATTTTATTTTATTTTTTTTCATTTTTTATTGTTATGTTAATCACCATACTTTACATCATTAGTTTTTGATGTGTTCCATGATTCATTGTTTGTGCATAACACCCAGTGCTCCATGCAGAATGTGCCCTCTTTAATACCCATCACCAGGCTAACCCATCCCCCCACCCCCTCCCCTCTAGAACCCTCAGTTTGTTTTTCAGGGTCCATCATCTCTCATGGTTCGTCTCCTCCTCCGACTTACTCCCCTTCATTCTTCCCCTCCTGCTATCTTCTTCTTTTTTCTTAACATATATTGCATTATTTGTTTCAGAAGTACAGATCTGTGATTCAACAGGCTTGCACAATTCACAGCGCTCACCATAGCACATACCCTCCCCAATGCTATCACCCAGCCACCCCATCCCTCCCACCCCCCAACTCTCCAGCAACCCTCAGTTTGTTTCCTGAGATTAAGATTTCCTCATATCAGTGAGGTCATATGATCCATGTCTTTCTCTGATTGACTTATTTCACTCAGCATAACACCCTCCAGTTCCATCCATGTCGTTGCAAATGGCAAGATCTCATTCCTTTTGATGGCTGCATAATATTCCATTGTGTATATATACCACCTCTTCTTTATCCATTCATCTGTCGATGGACATCTTGGCTCTTTCCATAGTTTGGCTATTGTGGACATTGCTGCTATAAACATTGGGGTGCATGTACCCCTTCGGATCCCTACATTTGTATCTTTGGGGTAAATACCCAGTAGTGCAATTGCTGGATCATATGGTAGCTCTATTTTCAACTGTTTGAGGAACCTCCATACTGTTTTCTAGAGTGGCTACACCAGCTTGCATTCCCACCAACAGTGTAGGAGGGTTCCCCTTTTGCCACATCCCCACCAACATCTGTCGTTTCCTGACTTGTTCATTTTAGCCATTCTGACGGGTGTGAGGTGGTATCTCATTGAGGTTTTGATTTGGATTTCCCGGACGCCGAGCGATGTTGAGCACTTTTTCATGTGTCTGTTGGCCATTTGGATGTCTTCTTTGGAAAAATGTCTGTTCATGTCTTCTGCCCATTTCTTGATTGGATTATTTGTTCTTTGGGTGTTGAGTTTGATAAGTTCTTTATAGATTTTGGATACTAGCCCTTTATCTGATATGTCATTTGCAAATATCTTCTCCCATTCTGTCGGTTGTCTTTTGGTTTTGTGGACTGTTTCTTTTGCTGTGCAAAAGCTTTTTATCTTGATGAAATCCCAATAGTTCATTTTTGCCCTTGCTTCCCTTGCCTTTGACGATGTTTCTAGGAAGAAGTTGCTGTGGCTGAGGTCGAAGAGGTTGCTACCTGTGTTCTCCTTTAGGATTTTGATGGACTCCTGTCTCACGTTGAGGTCTTTCAACCATTTGGAGTCTCTTTTTGTGTGTGGTGTAAGGAAATGGTCCAGTTTCATTCTTCTGCATGTGGCGGTCCAATTTTCCCAACACCATTTGTTGAAGAGACTGTCTTTTTCCCATTGGATATTCTTTCCTGCTTTGTCAAAGATTAGTTAACCATAGAGTTGAGGGTCCGTTTCTGGGCTCTCTATTCTGTTCCATTGATCTATATGTCTCTTTTTGTGCCAGTACCATACTGTTTTGATGATGACAGCTTTGTAATAGAGCTGGAAGTCCGGAATTGTGATGCTGCCAGCTTTGCTTTTCAACATTCCTCTGGCTATTTGGGGTCTTTTCTGATTCCATACAAATTTGAGGATTATTCGTTCCATTTCTTTGAAAAAAGTGGTTGGTATTTTGATGGGGATTGCATTGAATGTGTAGATTGCTCTAGGTAGCATTGACATCTTCATAATGTTTGTTCTTCCAATCCATGAGCATGGAACGTTTTTCCATTTCTTTGTGTCTTTTTCAATTTCTTTCATGAGTATTTTATAGTTTTCTGAGTACAGATCCTTTGCTTCTTTGGTTAGATTTATTGCTAGGTAACTTATGGTTTTGGGTGCAATTGTAAATGGGATCGACTCCTTAACTTCTCTCTCTTCTGTCTTGTTGTTGGTGTATAGGAATGCCACTGATTTCTGTGCATTGATTTTATATCCTGCTACTTTACTGAATTCCTGTATGAGTTCTGGCAGTTTTGGGGTGGAGTCTTTTGGGTTTTCCACAAAAAGTATCATATCATCTGCAAACAGTGAGAGTTTGACTTCTTCTTTGCCAATTTGGATGCCTTTGATTTCTTTTTGTTGTCTGATTGCTGTGGCTAGGACTTCTATTACTATGTTGAATAGCAGCGGTGATAGTGGACATCCCTGCCGCATTCCTGACCTTAGGGGAAAAGCTCTCAGCTTTTCTCCATTGAGAATGATAGTGGCTGTAGGTTTTTCATAGATGGCTTTTATGATATTGAGGTATGTACCCTCTATCCCTATACTCTGAAGAGTTTTGATCAAGAAAGGATGCTGTACTTTGTCAAATGCTTTTTCTGCATCTATTGAGAGGATCATATGATTCTTGTTCTTTCTTTTGTTAATGTATTGTATCACGTTGATTGATTTGCGGATGTTGAACCAACCTTGCAGCCCAGGGATAAATCCCATTTGGTCGTGGTGAATAATCCTTTTAATGTACTGTTGGGTCCTATTGACAGTATTTTGGTGAGAATTTTTGCATCCATGTTCATCAAGGATATTGGTCCATAATTCTCCTTTTTTATGGGGTCTTTGGTTTGGGGATCAATTTAATGGTGGCCTCATAAAACGAGTTTGGAAGTTTTCCTTCCATTTCTATTTTTTGGAACAGTTTCAGAAGAATAGGTATTAATTTTTCTTTAAATGTCTGGTAGAATTCCCCTGGGAAGCCATCTGGCCCTGGGCTTTTGTTTGTTGGGAGTTTTCTGATGACTGTTTCAATTTCCTTAGTGGTTATAGGTCTGTTCAGGTTTTCTATTTCTTCCTGGTTCAATTTTGGTAGTTGATACATCTCTAGGAATGCATCCATTTCTTCCAGGTTATCTAATTTGCTGGCATAGAGTTGCTCATAATATGTTCTTATAATTGTTTGTATTTCTTTGGTGTTGGTTGTGATCTCTCCTCTTTCATTCATGATTTTGTGGATTTGGGTCATTTCTCTTTTCTTTTTGATAAGTCTGGCCAGGGGTTTATCAGTCTTGTTAATTCTTTCAAAGAACCAGCTCCTTGTTTCGTTGATCTGTTCTGTAGTTGTTTTGTTTTCTATTTCATTGATTTCTGCTCTGATCTTTATTATTTCTCTTCTCCTGCTGGGTTTAGGCTTTATTTGCTGTTCTTTCTCTAGCTCCTTTAGGTGTAGGGTTAGGTTGTGCATTTGAGACCTTTCTTGTTTCTTGAGAAAGGCTTGTATTGCTATATACTTTCCTCTCAGGACTGCCTTTGCTTTATCCCAAAGATTTTGAACAGTTGTGTTTTCATTTTCCATGAATGTTTTTAATTCTTTTTTAATTTCCTGGTTGACCCATTCATTCTTTAGTAGGATGCTCTTTAGCCTCCATGTATTTGAGTTCTTTCCGACTTTCCTCTTGGGATTGAGTTCGTTTCAAAGCATTGTGGTCTGAAAATATGCAGGGAATGAACCCAATCTTTTGGTACCAGTTGAGACCTGATTTGTGACCTAGGATGTGATCAATTCTGGAGAATGTTCCATGGGCACTAGAGAAGAATGTGTATTGCGTTGCTTTGGGATGGAATGTTCTGAATATGTCTGTGAAGTCCATGTGGTCCAGTGTGTCATTTAAAGTCTTTATTTCCTTGTTGATCTTTTGCTTAGATGATCTGTCCATTTCAGTGAGGGCGGTGTTAAAGTCCCCCACTATTATTGTATTGTTGTCAATGTGTTTCTTTGCTTTTGTTATTAATTGCCTTATATAATTGTTGGCTCCCATGTTCGGGGCATAGATGTTTACAATTGTTAGATCTTCTTGTTGGATAGACCCTTTAAGTAGGATATAGTGTCCTTCCTCATATCTTATTACAGTCTTTGTTTTAAAATCTAATTTTTCTGATATAAGGATTGCCACCCCAGCTTTCTTTTGGTGTCCATTAGCATGGTAAATGGTTTTCCACCCCCTCCCTTCAATGTGGGGGTGTCTTTGCGTCTAAAATGAGTCTCTTGCAGACAGCATATTGTTGGGTCTTGTTTTTTAATCCAATCTGATAGCGTATGTCTTTTGATTGGGGCATTTAGCTCATTTACATTCAGGGTAACTATTGAAAGATATGAATTTGGTGCCATGTATTGCCTGTAAGGTGACTGTGACTGTATATTGTCTGTGTTCCTTTCTGATCTATGTTGCTTTTAGGCTCTCTCTTTGTTTAGAGGACCCCTTTCAGTATTTCTTGTAGGGCTGGTTTCATGTTTGCCAATTCCTTTAGTTTTTGTTTGTCCTGGAAGCTTTTTATCTCTCCTTCTATTTACGATGACAGCCTAGCTGGATATAGTATTCTTGGCTGCATATTTTTCTCATTTAGTGCTGTGAATATATCATGCCAGTCCTTTCTGGCCTGCCAGGTCTCTGTGGATAGGTCTGTTGCCAATCTAATGTTTCTCCATTATACGTTACATATCTCTTGTCCCGATCTGCTTTCAGGATTTTCTCTTTGTCTCTGAAACCTGTAAGTTTTACTATTAGATGTCGGGGTTGACCTGTTTTTATTGATTTTGAGAGGGGTTCTCTCTGCCTCCTGGATTTTGATGCCTGTTTCCTTCCCCACATTAGGGAAGTTCTCTGCTATTATTTGCTCCAATATACCTTCTGCCCCTCTCTCTTTCTTCTTCTGGGATCCCAATTATTCTAATGTTGTTTCGTCTTATGGTATTGCTTATCTCTCGAATTCTGCCCTTGTGATCCAGTAGTTGTTTATCTCTCTTTTTCTCAGCCTCTTTATTTTCCATCATTTGGTCTTCTATATCGCTGATCCTCTCTTCTGCCTCATTTATCCTAGCAGTTAGTGCCCCCATTTTTGTTTGCACCTCATTAATAGCCTTTTTGATTTCGACTTGGTTAGATTTTAGTTCTTTTATTTCTCCAGAAAGGGTTTCTCTAATAACTTCCATGTTTTTTTCAAGCCCAATTAGTATCTTTAAAATCAGCATTCTGAACTCTAGGTCCAACATCGTACTAATGTCTGTATTGAGGAGTTCCTTTGCAGTCGGTACTACCTCTTGTTCTTTTTGTTGAGGTGATTTTTCCATCTTTTCATTTTGTCCAGAGGAGAATAGATGAATGAGAGAACAAAATGCTAACATGGTAACAACGTCCCCAGAGAATATACTCTAAACAAATCAGAAAAGACCTGAAACCAGGGGAAAAGAAAGGGAAAGAAAAGGAAAGAGAAAAGAAAGAAAAAGAAAAAGATAAAAACAAACAAAAACAGAACAAAACAAAAGAAAAAACTTAGAATATGATCAAATATGATCAGGCTGGTGCATAGATCATTGCCACACACTAGATTTTGAGTGTATTTTGATCTGTTAGAAAAAAGTGCCTCCCAAAATTTTAGAGAAAGAAAAACTTATATATGTACAAAAATAAGGGTTGATATGAAGGGGTGGAATATGATTGTAACAATGAAAATTATAAAAAATTTTATAAAAGGAATTGATAAGAAGTTGTTTGAAAAGAGAAAGAAGAGGATTTAAAAAAAAAAAGAAAGAAAGAAAGAAGAAAAAAGGGAGAGAATGTGATCAGGCAGGAGACTAGAACAAAGCCATATGCTAGAGATTTAGGGCATATTTTGATCTGTTAGAAGAAACTGTATCTCAAAATTTTAAAGAGTGAACAACTTACATATCCTAAAAATAAGGGTAACTACGGATAGAATGGATAGAATATGACTCTAAAAATGAAAAATAAAAATGTTTTTTAAAAAAGGGATTGATTAGATGTTGGTTGAAAAAGGGAAAAAGAAAAATTAAAAAAAATACATTTAAAAAAATTAACTTTGAAAGACTAAAGAATCATGGTAAAAACGCCATGAATTCTATGTGCAGTATTCCCCTAGTGCTGGAGTTCTGCCGTTCTCCTCGATCGGTAAACTTGGTTTTAGCTGGCTGTTCTTGCTGATCTTCCAGGGGAGGGGTCTGTTGCCGTGGTTCCCAAATGTCTTTGCCGGAGGCGAAATTGCCCCGCCCTTGCCTGATCCGGGCTAAGTAATCTGCTCCGGTTTGCTCTTGGGAGCTTTTGTTCCCTGCAAGCTATTGGTACAGCTTTGGAGGACGAGAGTGAAAATGGTGGCCTCCCAATCTCCACCCCAGAGGAGCCAAGAACTTGGGGCCCCGCTCCTCATTGCGCCCCCAGAGAAAATCAGTCAATCACTCCCGTCTCCCTGGTCTCTGGCCGCACTCCGTGCTCACCCGGCCTGTGACTGAGTGTTTCTATCTCTGGCACCCAACCCCGTGTGTAGTCTCCAAACCCAGCAGACCCCTGCGGGGCGCTCCCACGCCACTCCTCCTGGGGATGGAAGGGGCGTCTCCCCGGATCTGCCGCTTGTTGGGTCCCTGCTGGAGGAGCAGTGACCCGACTGTGCTGCGGATCACAGTTTATGGCAACCCCGAGCTGAGAGTCCGCGCCTTGGCTCCATCTCTGCAGCCGGCTTCCCCGCTCTGATACCCAGGAGCTCTGCCACACTCAGGCACCCCCGGTCTTTCTGTGACCCTGAGGGTCCTGAGACCACTCTGTCCTGCGAGGGTTCCACCCCCCTGCTTAGCCACTGGAGCGATGTCCCTCAGCAGAGCTGACTTCTAAAAGGTCCGATTTTGTGCTCTGCGGCTCTATCACTTGCTAGAAGCGGCTGACGGAGGCCCCCTCCCCCGCCGTCTGTCCTCCAGAATATCGCCTCGGATTCACTTCTCCACACGTCCTACCTTACAGAACGTGGTCGTTTTTCTGTTCAGAGAGTTGTTGCTATTCTTTTCTTTGATCTCCTATTGAGTTCATAGGTGTTCAGAATGGTTTGATCCCTTTCCAGCTGAATTCCTGAGACCAGACAAAATCCAGGTCTCCTACTCCTCCGCCATCTTGCTCTGCCCCCCCCCCCAATCTTAGGAGTGAGAGGGTTTCTCGTTGTTACTGTTATTCAGGAGCTCAGGAGGGTAGGAAGTTATTTTTCATAAAATTCAGAGATATTTATTTCTTCTTTATCTTCAAGTAATGATACTTCATACTCATTTAACAACCAACCCCTCTGGTGCTTCAAACATGCTGACATTACCCCACAATGATGTTTAAGACCAAATGAAGTGAGAGAGGCTGATATCCTCACCCACATGTAATAGGTGAGAAAATGGTGGAAGATGGAAAAGAAATTGTTGAAATAATTACAATGGAGTGTGGCAGCCAGAATTCTAAGGTGACCCCCCTGACCTTCAGTCCTAGCTTTACCCCTGTATAAGGGATTTGGTAGGTGTAATTAACAGTACTAGTCAGTTTACCTTAAGCTAAGGAGAGTATTTGGGTGGGCCTCACCTCATCACCTGAGCCCTTTTACAAGCCGAGTTTTCTCTGGCTCATACCTTGATTTCAGCTGTGCTATCTCGAGCTGAGACCTTGGCCATGCTGGTGTGGTCTTAGGACCTGCAGAACTGTGAGTCTTGTTTTAAGTTGCCAAGTTTGTGCCAATTTGTTACGAAGCAATAGAAAATGGAAATACAGAACTAGAAAGCCACCATGTCATTTGACCAATGAAGGAAGTGAAGCCTGTGGTTTGCCTAATGCGAGTGTCTTAAGAGGGTCTCTGAGGCCGACAGGAGTCCATCAAAATCCTAAAGGAGAACACAGGTAGCAACCTCTTCGACCTCAGCCACGGCAACTTCTTCCTAGAAACATCACCAAAGGCACGGGAAGCCAGGGCAAAAATGAACTATTGGGATTTCATCAAGATAAAAAGCTTTTGCACAGCAAAAGAAACAGTCCACAAAACCAAAAGACAACCGACAGAATGGGAGAAAATATTTGCGAATGGCATATCAGATAAAGGGCTAGTATCCAAAATCTATAAAGAACTTATCAAACTCAACACCCAAAGAACAAATAATCCAATCAAGAAATGGGCAGAAGACATGAACAGACATTTTTCCAAAGAAGACATCCAAACGGCCAACAGGCATATGAAAAACTGCTCAACATCGCTCGGCATCAGGGAAATCCAAATCAAAACCTCAATGAGATACCACCTCACACCATTCAGAATGGCTAAAATTAACAAGTCAGGGAACGACAGATGTTGGCGGGGATGTGGAGAAAGGGGAACCCTCCTACACTGTTGGTGGGAATGCAAGCTGGTGCAACCCCTCTGGAAAACAGTATGGAGGTTCCTCAAACAGTTGAAAATAGAGCTACCATAAGATCCAGCAATTGCAGTACTGGGTATTTACCCCAAAGATACAAATGTAGGGATCCAAAGGGGTACGTGCACCCCAATGTTTATAGCAGCAATGTCCACAATAGCCAAACTATGGAAAGAGCCAAGATGTCCATCGACAGATGAATGGATAAAGAAGAGGTGGTATATACACACAATGGAATATTATGCAGCCAACAAAAGGAATGAGATCTTGCCATTTGCAACGACGTGGATGGACTGGAGGGTGTTATGCTGAGTGAAATAAGTCAATCAGAGAAAGACATGTATCATATGACCTCACTGATATGAGGAATTCTTAATCTCAGGAAACAAACTGAGTGTTGCTGGAGTGGTGGGGGGGTGGGAGGGATGGGGTGGCTGGGTGATAGACATTGGGGAGGGTATGTGCTATGGTGAGCGCTGTGAATTGTGCAAGCCTCTGAATCACAGATCTGTACTTCTGAAACAAATAATGCAACATATGTTAAGAAAAAAGAAAAAGAAGAAGATAGCAGGAGGGGAAGAATGAAGGGGAGTAAGTCAGAGGGGGAGACGAACCATGAGAGACGATGGACTCTGAAAAACAAACTGAGGGTTCTAGAGGGGAGGAGGGCAGGGGGATGGGTTAGCCTGGTGATGGGTATTAAAGAGGGCACATTCTGCATGGAGCACTGGGTGTTATGCACAAACATGAATCATGGAACACTACATCAAAAACTAATGATGTAATATATGGTGATTAACATAACAATAAAAAAATTTTTTAAAAAGGAACAAAGAGCACAGATATGGTAAGTATAGAGATAAATCTAAAAACAAATACGGTGTGTATGATACATTAACATCTTTTGGTATCAAAAATAAAAAAGAATAACAAATTCATAACAAAACAAATAAGTCAAGGGAGAGGTGAGCAAAGTTAAACTGTTCTAAGGTCCTCTTATTTTTGTTCTAAATGAGATCAAAGATCTTGATATGCTTTAAATTTGATAAGTTAGGTGCATGTTAACATTTCTAGGGAAATGACTAAAAATACAAAGAGAAGAAAAAGTGGAATGAGAAACTACAATCGAAAGGAATGAAAAGAGAGAAAAAAATAAGGGCAAGGCAAGTAATATGATAGCAGTAACCGAAATTGTAGAAATATATCCAAATAAACTGGTGCTTACAATAAATGCAAATGGACTAAAATATTACAGTAAGAGACAAAGATTCTCAAACTCAATAAGATAACTTATTTATAACACTGTATATCAGTAGAGAATGGATAAGTTTTTTAATAAATATTACTGAAATAATTATCATCTCTATGGGAAAAAAGGAAATTGAAACTCAAACCTCCCACCACATAGAAATTCAATTCTAGTTGGGTTAAAGACATAATAGTGAAAAGCAAAGTTTTCAAAGACAGTACAGGAGGTTATTTGTATGTTCTCAGGGTAAGGAAGGAATTCTTGAAAATAGCACAAAAGCAAAATCATAAAAGACAAAATTTATAAATCAACCATATAAAATTGAATAACTTTTGATCATCAAAACACACTATAAAGGAAGTGAAATGATAAGCCTGCAGTTTATAACTCATATAAATTGAACAAAAGATTTAGAGGCCATATATATTTAACTTCAAACAGCAATAAGGGATAAGAATAGAGTAGAGAAATGGGGAAACTACTGAATGGGCACTGCATAAAAGAAAGCAGATTGCAATAGCTAACAAATAAAAAGATGGTCAACTACACTGGTAACCAGAAAGGTACAAAATAAATCATAACAAGATACCATTTCAGAGCCACCCTGTTGGAAAGCATTTAAAAATCTCTTAATTCCACATGGATGGACTTGGAGCAACAGAATGCTTTCATAGTGCTAGCTGGGGTGTAAATTATTACAACCACCACAGAAAACAATTTGGCATTATATAAAGATGTTCATATCCTATGATTTAGTATATGCATGTGGTCCAGGGTACATGTGCTCAGATATTCATAGAAGCACTGTTTGAGATAGTAAAAAATGTCCATAAGCCATTAAATAAATAAGTGAAGTATGGGATATTTTTACAACAATTATAGATAATATTTATATAGTGTTTATTATATACCAGCTACTGTTATAAACACTATCAGATTTTTAACTCATTCATAATACCCCTGTGAGGTAGGTGTTATTATGCTCACATTACAGATAAGGAAACTGAAGTACAAAGAGTTTAAACAATTTTCCCACTGTCACGTAGTTAAAAAATTGTAGACCTAGGATTGGAACAAAGACAGCAGGATGCTAGCAGCTGTGTGTTCTTTCCTTTACACTGGATTTGGGGTACTTACATGCTCATTGTATTTTTATTTTGTATCTCATACATATTTTATAGATATAATTTTGTACATACTCAATATCTAATAAAAATCATTTTAAATCTGTTTATAAATAAGATACAGAGAGGAAAAAAATCAAAAAAGCTTATCTATAAGTCTAAGTAAGTACTGATTATAAAAGAAAAAAGTTCTTAATAAAAATATGAACCCAAAATTCTAGTCAATAGCAACATGGGGTTTAGATAAAGGGGCAGCAAATAAAGAAATGCTTTTCAGTCATATTCAGAGAAAAGAATCTAAATACTAATTAACTCTACAATTCACTAGAAAAATATGCATTTATGTATCATGTCAGAATGGAAGACCTAGAAAACTTGAAATAAAGTGCATAACTTGCTTCCAATCAGTGGAGGAAATTTTTCAAGAATAAAATGTTAAAAAAAGAAGAAGAAAATGTAGCAGCATAACCATGTGATTAAAAACTGGAAGAAAATAACAAGAGAGAACTGAAATGACGCAGGGAAGCAGAAAATAGGAAGGATAAGCTTTAAAAAAGGCATTTCCAATTAGATACCTTACAGACTATCTTCCTTTTTAACACGTGTACATGTATAACTTTAATAAAAGTTAAAATTAAGGAATATGATTATTTCCAAAACTGCTCAAAAGGCACTTGATACAACTCAATACCTATTTATGATTCTTAAGACTTTCAGCAAATAAGAAATAGACATTTAAGTTCTTAACTTGGTAGAAACACCTATCAATATCATACAAGACAAGAATGTTCATTATCACTGATATTATTTAACAAAGTGCCAGAAAAGAAAAACCACAAGAAAGAAATATAAGTTATAGAAAAAAGAAAAGGAAATAAAACTGTCATTACCCACAGATAAGATTATATACCTAGAAAACTGAAGAAAATCAAGGAAAAAGCAACTGGAACCCATTAGAGAGTTCAGCAAAGTAACCAAATGCAAAACCACTACATAAAAATCAATGGCTTGTCTATAAACTAGCATTTGTCAATTAAAAATACTTTAGAAAAGAGATCTTTTGTCATGAGAAAAACAAAAGCTACCTATTAATAAAAATAACAAAACATGCAAAACCGGGACACTGGGTGGCTCAGTCGGTTAAGCGTCTGCCTATGGCTCAGGTCATGATCCCAGAGTCCTGGGATCGAGTCCCATATCGGGAGCCTGCTTCTCCCTCTGCCTGCCACTCCCCCTGCTTGTACTCTCTCTTCCTCTCTCTCTGACAAATAAATAAAATCTTAAAAAAAAAAATATGCAAAACCTTTTACAAAAAACATCATAGAACATTACTGAAAGACATTTTTTTAAAGACATAAATAAAGACTAATCATGTTTACGGATGAGAGATTTAATATTGTATTTCATTTCTCCCCAAAACAATACTCAATTCAATTCCAACCAGAATTTCAATGTGACTATATCATTCAGGGACCCAGCAGGAAACAAACAGCACATTCAGATTAGGATGATTTTGGAAGGTTTTAATAAAAAGAGCTATTTTTACACATGATATAGGTAGGGCCTGGGGAAATCACAAGGAAAAGTGCCATTCATATGCCAGAGCAAGCGACAATGGGGCCATTACCACCCCCAGACCTGAAGAAGCAAAGAGAGACAGCAATTAGCAGAATCCAGAAGACAGAAAAAGGAAGAGAACCCAAAATCCAGAAGGAAGGAGTTGGGAGAAGAGGAATTTATATGGGAATTTAATAAATAACAGAGGTGGCATTTCAAATAAGAGAAAAGATGGATTACTCAAAAAATGGTGTTAGAGCAGCAGGCTCTCTCTTTAGGGAGGAGGAACAGTTAGATAGCTATGTCATACAAATAACTTCTCAATGGAATAAATACCTAAAAGTAAAGTAGAAAGCTATAAAAAGAAAAAGGAAGTATAATATTTATTCATATAGGTAAATCTGACTTTTCCAAATGCTATATATTAAAATACAGTATTAAATAATTACAAGAAATAGAGATAAAATATTTTCAAGTATTAACAAACAAGTAGTATCCAAAATATACAAAGAACTTCTAGAAATCAATAAGAAAAGGATGAACTAATAGAAAAATAGTCTGGAATATGAATAGTTCATAGAAGATTTACAAATGACTAATAAACAGAAAATGCTCAATCTTGCTAATAGGCAGGAAAACATAAATTTAAATGATGCTATTTTTCATTCATCAGATAATCCAAATGTTAAGTGTTATAATATCAAGTGTAGGAAACAGGTACTATTTGCACTGCTGGTGGAAGTAAAAATCAGTACAACCACATTAGTGGTCAACCGACCATATCTGCTAAACTAAAAACATGCCAAAAAAAAAAAAAAACAACCTAAAAACATGCTTATCTATTAACCCTTCTTATTCCATTATGTGTCTTAGACATTACTTATGAGATTTGTTTCTATAAGAAACACTTATGAGACATTTGCAAAAAAAGAAGCAAACACAAAGATGTCCCTTATGGCATTGTCGTAGGTGCAAAAGCCTGAGAACAAGCAAACCTGTGTATTCATCTATCAATGGGAGAATGATCAGATAACCAACCAGTCATACATTCACACTGGAATACCACGCAGCACTTAAAAGTGATGCTCTAGGTCTGTATGCAACAACACAGACAGATTCCAAGATATGTGGTTGAGTTTTAAAAAAGCAAATTACAGAAAAATACAAATAATATACCATTTGTATTAAATACACAATCATAAAATATGCACACACAGGAAATGTTTGTGGGGAATACAAATCAAAGTTAAAACAACATCGGATATTGTTCTGGCCAATGAGAGACAAACTGCAGTCGGCTGGGGAATTCAGGAATGGTGTTTATTTTTGTATTATCGGTATCACTTCCTCTTGATGCGTCCCCATTCCTTAGCTGCAAGGGAAGCTGGACAATGTAGTGTTTATCCGGACACGGGGCTGTTGTTAGGAGGAACCTCACAGTGTTTCTCCAATACCTGCGACCCCAAGCAGTCACAGCAGACTCCTCATCCGCCTCCTCACACTGCTCCTCTCCTGTGCTCCCCATCCACACCACCCATCTAATTCCCATGCATGGGCCTCATCACTGACTCCTTCTCCTCAAATCTCACACAGGAAGTCACCTCGTCTTTCCATCACATTTCACACTTGTCCACTTCCCTGTGTCACCAGGCCCACGACCCTTCACCCAGACAGCTGCTAGGCTGCTCTATGGTCTCCTGACCCCTCTGTGCTAGTCTCTGCAATCAGCCAGAGGGATCGTTCTAAAAGGCAAAACATCATGAAATGGTCTTCCACTGTCTTTAGGATAAAGAGCAAATTTCCTACCGTGGCTTACCAGTCCCCCTAACTCTCTTCAGTGTCACTTATCAACACTCCCTCCTCCTCGTTTCACAGCCATTCTGAACTCCTTTTCCATTCCTTCTCATAAAATCAAGAATTTTTACAGGTTTTTTCCCCCTCACCTGGAATACTCCCCATTCACACCCTGTGTCTAAACAGTACTTAGACCATCTCCAGGGCTCAACCTAGAAACATTTTCCTCTGAAGGGTCTTCCCTACTTCATGCGTCCTATTAGAGGACGGGGGTGTTATTGATCAGCTTCCCTCCGTTAACAAACAGCCATAAAATCTCAGCTCATGACAACCAGCAACAACTTCTACTCACACCTGGTAGACATCACATCCTCTCACATTCTGGTTTTTTTTTTTAGAGGCAGGGAGGGGCAGAGGGAGGGAGAGAGGGAATCCTAAGCAGGCTCCATGCCCAGCAACGAGCCCGACACGGGACTCCATCTCACGACCCACGAGATCCGGGCCGGAGCCGAAACCAGGAGTCAGATGCCTCACCGACTGAGCCACCCGGGTGCTCTTCCTCTCACATTCTGTTCATCAAAGTATGTCACGTGGCCAAGCCTGCCGTCATTGGATTGGGGATGTATACTCCTCCCACAGCGAGACACTGTAAGTCACACGGAAATGGGGAGGGCTGCTGAATCCTTTAATAAGGAAGTGAGGAGAAAAGGATACAATCTACCACAACGATGATGATGACAGTGGTAACGGCGATCACTGTTGTGTGTACTATGTGCTGGCTGCATGCTAAATGCATTCACATAAATTTGTCACCGTATCCCCACAACAGTAGGTATTACCCTTGCCCCCTTCATGTAGATGAGAAAAACGAGGGGAAGAGAGTTTGGGTAACTTGCTCGTGGTCACACAGTGAGTAGTGAAAGCCTAAATTTAAAACCAATTCCAATGCTGTCTGATCATGATCCATGCTTGAAATCACTATGTATGCCTCCCCCATAGCTCCCTGCCCACTCTCAAGCTTCGCCCCTTCCCTAACATTGTAATTTCCTAGGCAGCCTCTAAAAGAAGATAAACGACTAGCACAGGGCCCGGCTTACAGTAAGGCTCAGCCAGTGTCCACAGAGTGAAGACACAGCTTCTGCAGCTCCTTCCCCTACTCTTCACTTCCCCTCAAACTTTTAATTTCAGTTTTAGATGTTAACTCCTTCCAGAAGCTTCCTCTGATCACACAGGCTGGGCTAGAACTCCTCTTCTGTGCTCCCACAGGGACTTGTGCATAAAGCTATTCTTGTTCTCATCATACTGAACTGTAATGATCTTCGTGACTCTTAAAAGCAGGGACTGCATCCCATTCACGTTTACCTCCAGAATCCCTGGAGAAGCCCAATCTCAAGGGCTCAATAAATATTTGATGAATGAATACATGAATATATGAATGAATAAATGATAAGAAGGCACCAAGACCACCTTGGAATACTTATACCCAGGTCCAGGCCTATGGAGGTGAAGCTAACACATCATTCTCTAAGATGGAACTCTTGTATCCACTGTCTTCTCTTACCTCCTCACCCTCAGAACCTATTTGTTTCCTGCTGGTCCTCAAATCCACAACAGTACCTTCCACATCTCAGGCCCTTTCCAATTGTTGGGACAGGGTGCTTTTTCTTGGGTGAGTATTCTAGGCCTAAGGGAGGCGGACTGGTGGAGGACAGATGGGAACTTCCCAGTGGCTGCCTACTTCACATAAGCCTATCTCCATCATAAGGAAGGTCTTCCTTCCCCAGACACATGCCAAAAGGCACAGATCTGCGTATGGACCTAATTACTGGCAGCCCCATGCAGGAATCCTTGAGAAGCCACTGAGATGCTCAGGGGAGAGTAAGAACAGAAGCAGGTCTGGGAAATGCTCCAGGCAGGCTCCCGACTAGCCTGGACCTTGTGCTCCAGGCAATCTGGTCTAAAACAGAACTGTGAACCCAGCATCTTTTCTTGCCAATGCCCATGGCTCCCCGGGTCTGAAACCTTCTTTCTCTTCCTCTGTTCCTCTCCTTCCCTCTTACCCATGGTTAGTCGCCTTGAAGCAGAGTTGTTATACTATCCAGATGGGAACTATTACATTCGCTCACTTTCTTAAGGGCCTGCTCTGCACACCAGGCAGTGAATTCAGTCTCCTTCCTATCATCAACACCATGCCCTTATAGCGCCCACAGCCTAGCGTGGGAGTGAGACAAGACACAAGTCATCCGACTGGAAGCCGAAAATAAGTACACACCAGAAGGTCAAAAACAAAGATCAATGGGATGCTGGATGGAAAACAGTAAGTCGTAAAGCACCTACTCACAATGGAATTGTCAGAGAAGGATGTTTTAAGGCCTTCATGTTTAAACTGAAACCTGAAGTATGAAAAGAAACCAGCCAGGCCAACACAGGGAAAGAACACACATGCCAAGCTGAGGGGACAGTACATACAAAGGTCTGACAAAGTTCACTGTGTTCCAGAAACCAAAAGAAAGCAGGTGGCTGGAACACGTGGGCCGCAGGGAGACATGGTGTGAGATGAGGCTATGGGGACAGGCAGAGGTGGGTCCTGGACAGCCTTGCGGGCCATGGTGAGGAATGTGGATGGGGAACCTCTAAAAGGTTTTCAGTATGGTAGAGATTGTCTGCTTTCCATTTCAAGACCTTCATCTGGCCACTGTAGAATAAAGTAGGAGGAGACCACAGCATTGTCAAAAAGATAAATGGTGGTGGTAGACAAGACCAGGGAAGGGGCCATGGAGACAGAAAAGTGGATAGATTTCATATGTAATATGGATTTAAACATGTTTCATGTGTGGTATCTACAGACATCCAAGTGAAACTGTCATGCAGGCAGCTGGATCTTAGAAGAGTTCATGCTAAAGGTATAATCTGAGAGTCACCAGCATACTGATGGGGTCTTAAGCTAAGGGGACAGAGGATATCCCCCAGGGAGACAAAGCCCAGGATCAAGCCCTAAGAACACCAATATTAAGAAGTCAGGAAGAAGAGGAGCTGGTGAAGGGGGTTGAGAAGAATGGCCAGGGAGGTAAGAAGGAAATCAGGAGACTCTTGTACCACAGACACTAAGATTAAGAGGTTTCAAGTACAAATGGACTGGTAAGGCTTAATATTTCTGCTCTTATGATAACTGGAACAAAAGAGGTTCTGAATAATCGTCAGGGCTTTTTTTTCCTACCCTACCCATTGATACTTATATATTAATGAAACTAAACTCTTACATCAAAACAATTATTCTCCATTTGTGGGATTTTAAGTACTAGCCTACACACAGGCACACTTAGGGGAACAGTGAGGATGAAAGTACATCCTTTATAAGGCCATATCTATTTGTTTATAAGTAAAACTTTTATTGCTAGGAGAGCCCTTAGAAATTATCTAGTGCCCTGCTTTATATAGTTAGCCCAGCCTGGGGACATCAATAATGAGTGTCACATGACAAAATCACTCAAGTGCTCATAATGTACCCATCTATGGTTGCTCTGAGGGATGGGGCCAGCCATCTGAGCTTCAACCAGCCCTCCAGGTGAGTCTGGGGCACACTCCAGTACGCGAACCACTGTATTACAAGAACCTTCTGGCCTGGTACTCCATTCCCAGATAACTGGTCATGCAATGGGCAGCCTGGAATAAATAAATCAAACTTGGTGTTGACAATCAGGCACGACCTAGCAAATCTTGGCAGCCACTGGCAACGGAACAAAGGGAGCCATGCTAGAATTTGTCCCAGGGCCTCGGCGGGGGGCATGGGCCCTGGAGGAAGGAGAGCAGCACAGGGTCCTGACTCCGTTGAACCACAGCCCCTAGGTTGTAATCCCTTCTCAAGAGTTCCCTGTCTCTGTAATGCTGCTATCCCAGAGACCGTGACCAAATGGAAATGCATTAAAATTTTAAGTCACTTCCCCCACCTAGGCCAAGAGAAGCCCTGAAAGATTTCATGGAAGTCTGACGACACCTGTACCTGTCACTGATGTACACCTCAGTCAAGACCACAGAATACAGATTATTCACCCCAAATATGGCCGCTCCATAATGAGCTCCTCCAGGGCTGGCTCCTAGTAGGGAGTAGGAAAGAGCAAGGCAGCTACTTACAACATATGTTTCCAAGAATAGCAAGGATACAGGGCGGGAAGCCTTATGCTCTCTGTACATGTTGATGGGCACACTGCTTTCATGCTGGCCCCCATTTCCTCAACTGGGCGGTCTCCAGTGCCTCTCAAACTTTAGCATGCATAAAACTGCCTCGAAAGGGGACCAATTCATCCTGGTGTTTCCAGGACTGCAGGGGGCGCTGGGACATTGGAGTTTCAGGACTAATACCAGGACAGTCCCAGGCAAACCAGGATGAGTTGGTCACCCCTACACCTGGAGGGCTTGTTAAAACCCCACCCCGCAGGCTCTACCTCAGAGATCTGCACTTCTAATAAGCTCCCCGAATGCACTGTTACAGACTAGATGGTGGGTGGCTCCTAAATGCCTTTCTGCAGACCAGCTGCGTTAGACATACCTGCGGAGCTTGTTACAAATACAGATTCCTAGGTTCTAGCACCGGAGAGTCTTATTATTCGGTAAAGCTGGAGCTGGGCCTGGGAATATGTGTTTTCACAAGCTTCCTGGCGATGCCCTGCAGGGTTTTTGAATCACTGAACTACAACATCTTGCAGGTTCCTTGCAATTCAAACATCCTATTGCATTTTAAATGTCTATGTCCACCCCCATTTAGTAAAAGCTCTCCATAAGAGGGACAGCCCCCTAGTCAACTTCTGGTGTTTGGATCTGTTATGCTGGGCATTTCCATTTCTTGCTGTGAGCAAAGGCAGCTGTTAGAAACAGCACAGGGGTCCCTTGGAGACAGGAGCACGTAGTCAGAGTGGGCGAGCACAGGCGCTTACTCATGGATGCAGATCTCACTTGCCCCGGGGGGAGACCCAAGCCTGCGTCACGGAGCTCCAGCCACGGACCTCCAGCAAGCTGCCCGGATATGAGCTGCTCACTGGGGCCTCATTGGGGATGAGTGTGCCCTGGTCCACATGTGTCATGCCAGGTGAAGTCCGCTGCGGGCAGAGGGGGGAGCAGTAAGTGCTTCCTGTACCTGGGGCTCAGCAGTCCTGCTGGCAGTCATGATCCAGCAGATCACAAACCACCTGCAGTGGCACGTAGCTAAAAAGTGCAAACGGGAGTGCGGCATGATGTCCAGCCCAGACCCTGTGGCCGTTGAGGCAGCCGCGGGCTCCGATCAGGACAGGTGCTGCCATCTCCTGGCCCCTGGCTCAGACTGAGCCACAGCTGTCTTTTTAGGTGGACCTGGAATCTCAAATCAGGAATTCTGGAGTGTCTGATCTAGAAAAGACCTCAGAGATCATCTAATCCCTTCTCCCCACTGTGCAGAAGAATAATCTACAAAGCAAATAAGCATCATATGGGAAAAGGGCCCTATTTCCCTGCTACCAGACCATGTGTAGTTCACAGCTCCTGTGTTGTTGTTCTTTCAGAGTTGTTTGGGACCATGGCAAACTCCCCCTGTAGCACGAATCAGCACCTGGAGAGAGAGGGTGTGCCCGGCAGTGCTCTTTATTGACCAAGGCTTGGGGACAAGTGAAATGAAAAAGAGGAAAAGGGGGAAGGTAAAGAAAAAAGAGGGAAAAGCAAAAGGAAGGAAAGGCTGGACAGATACCATCACTGAGCACCAACCTGGGCTGGAGGCTGCTGACCCCCACCTCAAGAAACCTCTCCCTCATTCATTCATCAAACGTTTTTGGATGCCTGCTCTGCCCAAGGCATCCTGCCTGACTCCGGACTCCACGAAATAAAGAATCACTTAACCCTGCTTTCAAAGATGAGGGAAGGCAGGCAGAAAAGAAACCGTACCAAGCAACTAGCAAAGCAGAAGGTGAGGGGTGTTACGATCAACAAGACACAATCCTGTGGCCACCCAGAGGAGGAAGGGGTGCTTCGTTGGGGGAGAGGAACCAAAGAAGGTGTCACTTCACCAGGGCTCTGGAACCATGGGAAGAAGGGGTGCATGCAGAGACGGGATTTAGGACACATGGAGAAGGAAAGGAAGGAAAAGCATGAAGGGCAAAAGGAGGGAGAGTGGGTGTGGGAAACGTGGTGCTTCCATCCGGCTGAAATGCCCGGTGCAGGCAGGGCAGCGCCGGCAGCAGGTGGAGAGGGCAGGAGACGGGGAGTCCAGGGCAGAACAAACTCCCATGCAGAGTCTGCTCAGCAGACAGGAGGGGGCCCTTGCAGCATCCTAAACAAGAGAGGGCCACGTGCCTGGGGCAAAGAGAGCCATCGAGCACGCTGCAGTATGAGGAAAGAGAGGGCGCGAGTCCCTGGGAAGAGAGGTCCCCCACCCACTGGGATTTTATTTTGCAATTCGACTGAAAGCACTGAACGATATGTCCCAGTGTTCATATTGCCAGGATTATATCCATCACTGACTGCTTCCTGTGTGCGCATCGCCAGGCTTGCTCCTCCATGAGCCACCCCAGAGAACAATAATAATATCTTCTGCTTGCCACTCTCCTCCATTCGGTTCTACTGGCTAAATGATGTGTTTGCCTTGGCTCCAGACTAGTTACGGGTTATGTGTCTGATTGATCTTCACCATCAAAGTCAAAAGTAACTGTGCTGGACCGGGTGATGTACGGAAACGTGGAATCACTCGCTATGTATTGTACACCTGAAACTAATATTACGCTGCAGGTTAGCTACACTGGAATGAAAATACAAACTTAATTTAAAAAAGAGAAAAAGGAACTGTGCTAGAGTATTTGGGTACTGTGAGGTGGGTGGTCTCAGGGTCAACCCTAAGGGGAGAAAGCCAGGGATCCCTTACTCAGAAGGAAAGCCCTGTTCGAACTATACACTGAAGACGCGGATGTCCCTGACTCCCTCCCCTCCCCAGCCCTTGTAAAACAGTGACATCGGACCATGAGGGCTATTAACAAGCACCTCAGAATGTACAGAGGGATGATGAAGGAAGCCTCACATTGCTGTCGCTCAGGGCCCCACCCACAACAACAGATTCATCACACAAACCTGCCAAATCTCTAAAGTTTAATTTTAAGTGACCAGGTCCCCTTGTTCACAACCAGATGAGCATATCCAGTATACTGGAAACATGTTTCAGTCTTTTCTGAGTTAGGGTTGTTGTTTTTTTTTTTTTCCCAATTTTAAATAAATAAGAGTTATTTCCGAGGCAGTTTTTCATTCCCTTTGCTTCACAACCTGACTAATGTGGCTCAGTGCCACAGAAAGCCAAGGGGAGTAAGAAAACAAATGTGAAAGCCCAGGCATCTCAGGGCTCTTCTGGCCTTCCCAGAGAGGTTCAGCACCCACCACTGCCCTGGAAATGACACTGCCTCGGACTGGGCTGGGCCACGTGGCAGGCGGGTGTGGGATAAGCCCACATTGTGGCTGAGCCCAGTATCCTCTCCAGTCTGGGCTAAACATGATCTTGAAAAGCCAAGTGGAAGTCACCAACCTCTCACCCTTCACACTGAATTTCTACCACGTGGTGGTGCAAGGAGCAATGGATTTGGAGGTGGAAAGCGTGGGCTTGAGACTTGAGTCTACTCTTGCCTGGAAGTGGGACTTTAGCCAAATCACTTCCCTCTCTAAACTTAGCTTCCTTCTCTTTAAAAAGAGGTTACTCACATGAGAGGTTACTGCAGGCTTGAGTAATATAAAGTGGGCAAAAGCACTAAGCACGACGTGGTGTAAAGGCTGACAAAGCGCACCATCTCCCTACCTGACCGTGGGTAAAGGGCTCTGTAGTCCTTACACGGGACCCTTAAAAGCAACATGCAGTGGCAGAGACAGCGTGGGACCTGGCATCGAGCAACCTCATTCAGAATCCTGGCCCTGTGGTGTGAACTTAAGTAACTCACTACTTCTTTCCAGGCCTCAATCTCCTCAAGTGTAAAATGGGGCTGATGCCCACTTCAAAGGGTTTAAAGGGCCTGGTACCAAATGTCTTTGGGAAAGACTCCTTTGTAGGAAAACTTCCCTGAGAAGCTCGCCTGAGATAATGTATGACCAGTGAGACATGGACAGAACTGGGACCAAGGGCTAAGGAAAGGGGTGAAACTTCTCTGCATGAGACAAGACATTTCTAAATGAAAAGGCAGACAAGAGCGTGAGGGAAAGAGGTGAGGGAGAGCCAGAGGTGTGAGAGGCAGATACAAGGTCCCAGCCCCCTCCTCCCACCCCACCCCACCCTCCTCATATAGGTAGCAAAATTACTGACTAATAAAACATGTGGGTATAAGCAGAGTGCATGTGTGAGGAAGCTGCATTTTACAGGTGGCCATCCTAGTGTGGCTTAGAACCACGAGAATAAGCCCTCGAGATTCTGCTTCTCTGCAGAAATTTCGAGGACAAGCTTGGGCCTTCTGCAGGCTCCGGAGACTCTAGCTGACATCAGTGTGGTCTTGCTATCATTGCAGTCAGAAATCAGTATGGGCAAATTAGGGACATTGCATTCAAAGAGTCAAACTTCCCAAGAAGGGGCTTTACACCAGGCAGTATTTTGATGGACTGTACTCCATTCTGAGCCATGTTCTGGTGAACACAGAATGGTTGGTCCACCCAACCTGAATATGGAAGAACAAGAAGTCCCCTTTCCATTTTCAGCCTACTATTAAAATCCAGGTGGGGTGCAGTGGGGAGTATCTGCTTCTGGGTCTTAAATGGTAAAGGGGGCAGAGCTTCCACACTGGGGGAAAAAGATTAAACCCATTTCACGAGGAAAACAATCTCCCTGGCAAGTTAGTTTCATGTTGCACCTGTTCTATAGGCCTTCTTACTTCTGTCTCGTGGCATTTTGCATATTTTACCCACAGTGCCTTGCAACAGTTTAGCTTTCAATAGGTTGTTTCTTAGCATTTCTCCTAACCTAATTAGGTATCTGCCTAAGCCAAGGGAGTGACACTTTCTGGCTGAAGTTGCCTTTCCAGGACTGTGAGCGCTCCCAGCACACACAAGTCCAGCACTTATGATGGACATCACTCACGCAGCTCGACAAGGAAGGCCCTGAAATTTCCTCTTTGCCTAATGTCTATAGTCTACTTGACTTCATCTGGGGCACATTATTCATGGTATTGCCTGGTAAATTATTTATCCATTGAGTTATTGTAGCAAACTTGTAAGCAGGTGGGGTTTTAGATTTTTCACCCTGTCTCAAAGAAAAATGAACAAGGAGTGCAAAATACCTAAAACCTCTCATCCATCATGGCCCACCAGCAGGTGATCTGCTTTTTAGCTGTCCGTGCTGTGCACATCTCCTGTGTTTCTCTCTTCTAGATGGCTACAAGGGAGAGATGTGAATCCACAGCAACCATGATGTCAGCAACACCCAGATGTGGGACCCACTCCTCTCCCCATGTAGGCCACATGTCCTGGCCTCTCCCGGCTTCCTCGACAGAGCCTCCGCACTGACGTTTATTTATAAATCCTGGCTCTTACTTCCCTTTGCCTTTCGTCTCACGTCCCCGATCCTGGCCTCACCTTCAAAGCTTCTTAGCACTCTGCTCTGACAGACCAAAATTCCCTTATTTCCATCAGGGTCTGTCTATACTTGGTCGCTAATTAACTTCTGGCTCTCCAAGTTACAGAGCTCATTTGCTGACTCACAAGAGACAACCAAAGGAAGCCCTTCATTAGCATTCCTGAGCTGTTCATTAGCCACTGGGAGAATCGCATCATCCAAACTGTCAAACCCACCTGACTGCAGGAAGGAAAAATGACTCTACCTAGATTAATAACACTGTACATCCACAAGCATTCACTGAGCATGTGCCACATCCGTGCAAAGGAAAACCCTGTCCTCAAGGTGATGGGGCCAAGACCCACATGCATGAAACAACTAAAATACAACATGAAACAGGAGTATAAAACATCAAGATAAAGGCAGTTTTATTTTGAAAAGGAAGATTGATTTAACATTTTGAAAATCTATCAGTGTAATTTTCCAATTTCATAGAAATATAATTTTAAAAAAAAAGGTTTAATAAATGAGGAAAAATCATCTGATAAACATCAACTCATGATTTAAAAGAGAAAACCTAGTTTATTACCCCCAAGGAGTAGAAGGGGACTTTCTTCATCTGATCTGGGATAGCCACCAAAAATCTTAATGCGAACACTGCATTTAACTTTGAATTGTTGTAAGTCTTTCCTCTGAGACTGGGAGTAAAACCAGAATGGTTACATCATCCCTTTACAGTTACTGGGTAAACTGGATATTCACGCAGGGAAAAAAAAAATCAACCCCTATTTCACACCATTCATAAAAATCAATTCCAGGGGGCTTACAGAGCTAAATACAAAAAGCAAAATGGTACAGCTTCTAGACCATAAACACAGGAGAATTAACCTTAGTGATAGGTGAGGATTTCTTACGCAAGACACAGACAGCACTAACCATAATGAAAACATTAATTAATTGATCTACATTAAAATTCAAAAACTGCTAGGGCACTGGGTGGCTCAGATGGTTGGGCATCTGCCTTCGACTCAGGTCATGATCTCCAGGTCCTGGGATGGAGCCCCACATCTGGTTCCCTGCTCAGCAGGGAGCCTGCTACCTCCTCTCCCTATGCCTCTCCCCCTGCTTGCACTCTCTCTCTCTCTCTCTCCTTCTCTCTCAAATGAATAAAATCTTTAAAATATATATGTAAATAAAATTCAAAACTGCTGCGCTTTAAAACACAACACTGATAGAGGAAAAAACATTACATATAACTGGGGGGGAGGGTTTATCCAGACTATATAAATAACTTTGGCAAATCAATTATAGAGACAACTCAATTAAAAATGGAGCAAAAGCCTTAAACAAGCATTTCACAAAGAAGGTATCCAAATGGCCAATAAACATATAAGAGTTTCTTAAATTCATTAGGGACCAAGGAAATGCACATTAAAACCACAATATGATATAAATGATTGAATTAATAAATGGAGAGAAGAAACAAATCTCCCTTGTATAAGAATTCCAGATAATTTGTATAGATACTCTGCCCTCAAAGAGGGGAAGAGTAACTCACTATTCCTTAAGTATAGTCTGAGTGTAGGGACTTCCTTTCAAAGAGTACAATAGTACAAAGGGGATGTGGGGGCAAGACTAACCTCACAGTTCAGAAACCTGACAAACACTACTTTGGCTGGACGGCCAAGGTTAATACCTGTGATAAATACACTGACATTATGTAACCTTGACATGATGTGATGGAAATGACCTTTGCCTCTGTAGTCTTCCTCCCAATGCCTTTCATCCTCCTTTCTAATAATGAGAAAATCGTTAGGATTCTGAGAGCCGGGCATCCCACAAAGTACTCATCAAAACTATCAGAGTTGAGCCAAGAGGAGCCTAAGGAGACATAATGTTATACCTCAATGTAATATGGCATTCTGGATGGGATCCTGGAAGAGAAAAAAAAAAGGGATAAGAGGAAAAAACTAAGGAAACCTGAATAAAGTATGAAATTTAGTTAGTAAGAATGCGTCAATATTTGCTCATTAAGTGTGGCAATTGTACCCTACCAATGTTAGAAGCTAACAATAAGGGAAACTGAAAACAGGATATATTGAAACTCTTCATGTTATTTTCTCAATTTTTTTTCTGTCAATCTAAAACTGTTTTAAAAATTAAATCTATTTTTAAACACACACTCATTCACACCACTACATTTCTTCCAGAATGGTTAAAATTTCAGGAGTTGAATCAAGGAGACATGACTGAAGGTTGGCCAAGACCTTTATGCTCTATTTCACTTCTGCTGCAGTACCCCTACCCCCCATAGGACCCTTTCCCTTGGCCTGTCCTGATTGCAATATGGATTCTTCCACCCAAGGCCTAAGGAATCTCCAGGCACCTCCCACAGCTCCAGCCCCCAGGGTGTTTTTGCCTTCTGCAGGAGCTCAGACCCTGCTGGGCAGAAGTAGAAAGTGCCAGGCCCGCCTTACCACATTCTCTGCGTGAGCTTGTCCTTTGCGTGTGCCCTGGTCCCCAAGACTCTGAGGGAGGATGAAAGAAGAGGGCACCATGGGCATTTGTCATTGACCCTCTTTTCTTCTATGTCTTTGGATGAAACCTTTTCTTTGGCAAACTCTAAAACATCATGCAGTACAGGCACCAGGAAAAGGTTTCATCCAAAAACCTTCAGTAATGACCTTGAGCTTTGGGAACTCAAGAGTAAAGGGCCTGGCAGAGCAAAGGAGACCCCCTGAACCAGGTCATTTCAAATCCACAAATCACGGGCCCCTGGGTGGCTCAGACGGTTAAGCATCTGCCTTCAGCTCAGGTCATGATCCCAGGGTCCTGGGATCGAGTCCCGATTCGGGCTCCCTGCTCAGCGGGGAACATGCTTCTCCCTCTTCCACTGCCCCCCCCTTGTACTCTCTCTGTGTCAAATAAATAAATAAAATATTTTAAAAAATAATAATTAAAAAAATTTAAAAATAAAAAACAAATCCACAAATCACGGTAATTCTAATCCTCGTGGACCTCTGCAGTCCTTAAAGTGCACTCAAATATAACCTTTTGTTTATTTCCTGAGTCACTTTGTAGACCTGACAGAGACTATGTTTTTTTCTTTTTTCTCATAATAAAAACAATGAACACTTATTCATGAAATCTGGAAAATAGAGGAAGAAAAAAAAGTACCTGTAGATTTTCATGCTTAACTTTTTTTAAAAAAAAAATTTATTTATTTGGGTGGAGGGGGTGGTGCGGGGAGGGCAGAGGGAGAGAATCTAAAGCAGACTGCCAGCTAAGCACAGAGCCCCGAGGCCACTGTGGGGATGGATCCCAGGACCCTGAGATCACAACCTAAGCCGAAACCAAGAGTCAGGCACTTAACCAACTGCACCACCCAGACGCCCTTCATGCTTAACATTTTTAAATAGTGTATCACATTCTATGAGAGAGTTCTGTTGAGTTTTTTTCCTCTTCATGAAGTCGTAATCATGCTAAATAATCAAATTTGCATAGCAGGGATTTTTAGACCCCTTTTAAAGATAAATAACCTGAAGCTGAAACGAGTTAAATAACTAGTCCAAAGACACAGGGCTATTGAATGAAAAGGCTGGGTCTAGAACCAAAAAATTCTGACACTCTATTCTAGTTTTTTATGAATTTGAGAAATAAGTAGAATCTCTCACTTCATTGTCCACTACCACCTCGGGCAGATCATTTCCTCTTTTATCTGCCCTTCCTGGCTTCCTGGCGGGAGAAGAAGAAAAAAACACGAAGTCTCAACCAAAAGCAGTTGCAGGAGGGTTGGGATCACTGGCAGCTGTAAATGAGGCACGGGGGAGGTCCCCCTTGGCTCCCACGACACACTGCTTCCTACGGACAGCACAGGAGTCAGGGCCAGGGCAGAAAACAGATGGCCCCTTCTAAAATGGGTAAAACAGGTTTAATGAAGGCACAGTTTATAAAAATGGGAAAAGAGCTAAGAGAATACACCAAAAAAGATGATAAAGTGTCCTGGGTCTAGAAACAGTGGGACTGGAAGCTGCAAAGAGCTGAGCTATGGGAAAGGAATTCCCTCCCCTCCCCAGACCCCTACCAGCAGGGAGGGAGCTGGGCAATAAGCTCCCCACCCCCCTCTCCTCCCATGTCCTGAATTCCTGCCAGTGCGTCAAAGACTCAGAAATCAACCAGAAGGCAGAGGGCAAAGGGACTGGATAAAGCTGTCCAGGCTCAGCTTCCTAGGACAGGGGCGGCATGCAGAAGCAAGAAGAGTGCATCTGGGCTAAAAAGAGGCTCTCCGGGATGAGCTCTCCCCTTGCCCCCCCCACAGGAGGCCAAACGGGGGCTGTTCCTGATTTAAGGACTTACAGGAATGACACATCACAATTCAGAGCCGCTAACGCATCTACAGCAGGGATAGGCACACTGAAGCCTGTGCACCAAATCCAGCTCCAGCCCTGTTTTTTGGAAATGAAATTTTATAGAAACACAGCCACAGTTATCTCTTTGTGTATTGTCTGTGGGGCTGCTTTCACGCTACACAACCAAATTGAGGCACTCTGATGGAAACTGTATGGCCTGCAAACCTTAAAATATTTACTATCTAGCCCTTTACAGAAAAAGTCTGCTGACTTTTCTTTTTCTCCTCTACAAAAATCACATTTCATTTAACATTCATTCTACAAGTATTTGCGGAATGCTTATGTTTTAGGCGTCAGAGATACGGCAGTGAACCAAATAAACAAAAAACTGTCCTTGTGGCATTTGTGGGAGGGGCTAGATATGAAACAAAATAAGTAGATGATACAGCATCCAAAAATTGACAAATGCTGTGAAAAAAACAGAGGTGAGTAAGGGCGACAGGACATGCTAGGGTGTAGGGGAGAGTTTGAGATACGATGCATTATCATACTTCGTCTAAATCACCTCACTGAGCCCCAACATAAGGCAATGAGGCAATATTTTCCCTACTTCTCAGATGAAAAGGATAATGACACTCACAACCTGGCCCAAGAACACACAGCTAATCAATGCTGTTGTTGGGATTTGAATCCATGTATGTCTGCTCCAAAGCCCTTGTTTATATAACAACCATGCCAATTCCTGAAAATGAGGGCACTGCCTCAGAAAAAGTAACTTCCGATTAAGTCTTCTCTTTTCTCTTTTGATGTCAGGCGATAGCCAGGACTAAGTATCTTCATCTTCCTGAGGATGACTTGCCCAAGCTCATACTGAGTTACTAGCCAAGCAAGTCTTAGAATCCAGATCTTCTGAAGCCAAACTCAGACATTTAATCTACAGTAGCCAAACTAAATTCTTAGCAAGAAATATTTTGAGGAGTTGATTAGAATTGAGAAAAGTTAAAACAAATGTGAAACAGTGAAAGCAAAGGAACAGTTTTGACACCATATACTGGGTTGCTTCGTGATATACTTGAGCAAGCAAGCACAGAATGGCAAAGCTACTAAACACACACTTCTCCAAGGACAGAGTAAGGAGTCTAACATCATAGCTATTAGCTTCCCAAAGTCAGACTTCCCTAACTATCTGTAATCAATTGTTCTCCCATCTTCCAAAGGTAAGATTACAATTACCTTGACATTACCAAAGATGTAGGTCTGGGTTGTAGAGAAGTGAAATAAATATCTAGGGATGTATAACAATAAAAAAAAGTTTTATCTCTCAAATGTCCATTCCAAGATGGCAGCCTCTCTTCCTCTTGGATGGTATGGCCTGGGGAGCTCTAAGTCGGAAGCCCTGGGTCATAAAGAGCCTGTCATTGATTCTGCCTCCAGTTAATTAAATCCCTTGGCTAGGAGAGCTACTAAATTTCAGTGACAAGTATTAGTGTCTCCTCCTGATTGTAGTGATTCAACAGCCCCCAGTGAGGGTGAATCACAGGAAGAGTTAGAGGGCTGAAGGTGGCCCTCGGGCCCAGGCAGTTGTCATGTTCATGGGCATCATCTGGCTTTTACATCAGCCAAACAGCTGGGCCCTTGGCACAAGTATCACCAGCAACATCCCATCCGGTCACTGTCCTTCCAGCCATGGCTATTTGGTCCTTGCCCTCAAAGCTAGAACACACCAAGTTTGGGGCTGCTCTTTGAACAGATGAAGAAAGGAAAGGTTCCAGGGATCATGTGGAATCATGAAATATGTTTCTGAAGCCTCCCCCCAACCCAAGATATTCTAATGCAAAGAGGAGACACAAAAGCATCAATGAGAAAGAGCTGAATTAAAGATTCACTGACAAAAGAAATTACATAAATGCCTTCTGGATAACAGGATTTATAAAGAATAGGAGAGAAAGAATGGGATCTTTACAATATGGTATATCTTGCCCAGGCAGAGGCAGTTTCTTAAAAGAGCTGCACCATACCAGGCAACAGCCACTCTCATTTGGCACTTGTCATAGTGATTTCCATAATATAGTTCTTTTTTTTAAAGATTTTATTTATTTATTTGAGAGAGAGAGAATGAGAGACAGAGAGCACGAGAGGGAAGAGGGTCAGAGGGAGAAGCAGACTCCCTGCTGAGCAGGGAGCCCGATGTGGGACTCGATCCTGGGACTCCAGGATCATGACCTGAGCCGAAGGCAGTCGCTTAACCAACTGAGCCACCCAGGCACCCCATAATATAGTTCTTAAAGTCCCCACCCACAAGCCAGGAGTGGACACCTGATCCCAGGTGCCTCAATGTTCCCCCAAATGATCAGCAATACCAAGTAAGGCAGTCAGAGATTGAGTCAGTCGCCCATGAGGAGCAAAGCTAGAGGTTGGTTAGGTTTAGAGGTTCCACCTTATGGAAGTCAAGATGGGCACTGGGCAAACAGATATAGGAATAGATGCTCAGAAGGGCAGGGAAGGGGCCCAAGCAGTCCTGGGGGCAGAGAACAGAGTAGGCTGATAGCACTAAGTTCTTCTGAGCCCAAGGAGAAGTCAAGTTCCATTATCAGCAGCTTCCTAGGACTCGAACTTGTTTGAATGAGTTTCTATTCCTTGAAACAGAACAAATCTAGACCAAAGCTTTATGACCTGTTAAAGTAACCAAATTAGGCCCAAGATGGAGTCACTCACACTAAATCCTATGTCAGCAAACCAAAACTCAACTAAGTTTCTATGCTGTGCTCTCCTAGGAAAAAAAAAAAAAAAAAGATAGGTCAACCAATCTGCACCTGCCTGCTCGGGTACCAGTTACCTGACTCAGCTCCAAGACTTCTCTTGCTCCATACAGGGACCATAACCATGTTTCAACCAACTAGCAAATGCCCATTGTAACTTCCTTGTTCCTGCTCACTTTGAAAATCTCTCACCTTTTATAGCTCTTCAGAGCTCCTTTTTTATCTGCTAGATTGGACGCTGCCTGATTCATGAATTGCTGAAGAAAAGCCTATGAGATCAGCGAAGTGTGGAAATTTTTCTTTTAGTCCTCTGCTCTCCTTTGCGGTTTTATAGATGAGGGGAAGAGATTGGCTTCTTTTTAGGAAAAGGAAGGAAGGACAGGAGGGAAGGAGGGAGGGAAGCAGAAGAAATGCTGTCCTGGAATCAGTGGGTCTGAGTTATCACACAAGTTCTGAACTATTCCACAGACAAATCATAACCCCTGTTCTGGTGTCAGTTTCCTCACCGATATAAGGTGCAATGGTTCCCAGCCCAAAGGCCATGAACTCATCCTAGAGGTCCTTGCAGGTAATAGCAGAGTTTCTCAATATCACGTATCACCCAAATTCTACTAGAACGCATACGTTTTTCCACCAAATGGATGCAGAGGACACCCCTTCATTACTGTGCACAGCTCTGTATGGTGCCCCATAGGCACCAGCTCTGTGTACCTGGCTATTTTCCCCTCCCCTCATCAGGCTGCTGAGCTCCCTGAATGCACACGCTATGAGTAATGAAAATGCTCTGCTAGTAAAGTTCCCAGGAGAGGGAAGAGTTTGATGTTAAAACTATTGAATATTTAGGTTGGAAGTGGCAAAGGGGCCTCAGAGACCCTCTTTTTTTTTAATTTTTTATTGTTATGTTAATCACCATATATTACATCATTTGTTTTGCTGTAGTGTTCCATGATTCATTGTTTGTTCATAACACCCAGTGCTCCATGCAGAATGTGCCCTCTTTAATACCCATCACCAGGCTAACCCATCCCCCTACCCTCCTCCCCTCTAGAACCCTCAGTTTGTTTTTCAGAGTCCATCATCTCTCCTGGTTCATCTCTCCGACTTACTCCCCTTCATTCTTCCTCTCCTGCTATCTTCTTCTTTTTCTTTTTTCTTAAAATATGTTGCGTTATTTGTTTCAGAAGTACAGATCTGTGATTCAACAGTCTTGCACAATTCACAGCGCTCACCGTAGCACATACCCTCCCCAATGTCTATCACCCAGCC
>NW_027397072.1:24716126-24789242 GCF_003265705.2 Callorhinus ursinus | reverse complement strand
CTCCTCCCAGGGAAGGAAGGGGAGTCTCCCCGGCTCTGCCGCTTGTTGAGTCCCTGCTGGAGGAGCAGTGGCCCAACTGGGCCGCGGATCACAGTTTATGGCAACCCCGAGCTGAGAGCCCGCGCCTCGGCTCCGTCTCTGCAGCCGGCTTCCCCGCTCCGATACCTGGGAGCTCTGCTGCACTCAGGCACCCCCGGTCTTTCTGTGACCCCAAGGGTCCTGAGACCACTCTGTCCTGCGAGGGTTCCACCCCCCGCTTAGCCACTGCAGCGAGTCCCTCAGCGGAGCCGACTTCTAAAAGGTCCGATTTTGTGCTCCGCGGCTCTCGCACTTGCCAGAAGCGGCTGACGGAGACCCCCTCCCCCGCCGTCTATCCTCCCGAATATCGCCTCGGATTCACTTCTCCACACGTCCTACCTTCCAGTAAGTGGTCGCTTCTCTATTCAGAGAGTTGTTGCTACTCTCCTCTTTGATCTCCTGTTGAGCTGTAGGTGTTCAGAATGGTTTGATCCCTATTCAGCTGACTTCCTGAGCCCGGACGAATTCTAGGTCTCCTACTCCTCCGCCATCTTGCTCCGCCCCCTCTTTGTTCCTTCTTATGTTCAGATCACTCTCCTTCACCTGAGGTATATTCTTTTGATTTTTTTTTTTTTAAGATTTTGTTTATTCATTCGAGACACAGAGGTACAGAGAGAGAGCGAGCATGAGCAGGGGGAGAGGCAGAGGGAGAGGGAGAAGCAGGCTCCCCGCTGAGCCAGGAGCCAGACGTGGGGCCTGATCCCAGGACCCGAGCTGAAGGCAGATGCTTAACGGTCTGAGCCACCGAGGCGCCCCTATTCTTTTGATTTTCATTTAGTGATGGTACCTAGTGTCAAACTCTCATCTTTCATTTGTCTTAAAATGTCTGTTTTTCCCTGTTTTTGAAAGATGTTTTCAAGGTAATTTTCTAAGTTAACAGATTTTTTTAGCCTGATGAAGATATTATTTCACTGTTTTCAGGTTTACATTATTGGTATTTGGAAGTCAGCTGTCAGACTAATTGTCATCCTTTCCCCATCAATCTGTTTGTCTCTGATGGCTTTAGGATCTTTTTTTCTTTGGGAGTTTCCATTTTATTATGATATATTTATTGGTCAAAGTGAGGAACAGGGACAGCCCACATACAAGGGGCTGGGAAAAAAAATCCACTCTTGATTGGAAAAGTATAAATTATTATACCTATATATATATATTTTAAGTTCTTTTTTAAATTTCCAGTTAGTTAACATACAATGTAATAATAGTTTCTTGTGTACAATATGGTGATTCAACACATCTCTACATCACAACAAGGGCTCTCCTTCATCCCCATTAGGTATTTAACCCATCCTCACCAACAACCTTTAGTTGCATAGGAACTACAGGGGCTGAGATAGTGCAGCAAGGTATTACCTCCCCTCTGGTAATCATCAGTTTGTTCTCTGTAGTTAAGAGTCATTTTTTTCGTTTGCCCCCCCCTTTTTTCCCCTTTGCTTGTTTTGTTTCTTAAATTCCACATATGAGTGAAATCACATGGTATTTGTCTTTTTCTGACTGACTTATTTTGCTTAGCATAATACTTTCTAGATCCATCCATGTTATTGCAAATGGCAAGATTTCTATCTTCTTATGGCTGAGTAATATTCCATTGTATATATATACCACATCTTTATCCATTCATCAGTCATACAGATGGCCAACAGACACATGAAAAGATGCTCAACATCACTGGTCATCAGGGAAACACAAATGAAAACTACTTCACATGTCAGAATGGCTAAAATCAACAACATGTGAAACAACAGGTGTTGGTGAGGATGTGCAGAAAGGGGAACCCTCTTATACTGTTGGTGGGAATGGAAACTGGTGCAGCCACTTTGGAAAACAGTATGGGGTTTCCTTAAAAAGTTAAAAATAGAACTATTATGCAATCCAGCAATTGTACTACTAGGTATTTACCAAAAGATTACAAAAATACTAATTAAAGGGATACATGCACCTTGATGTTATCGTAGCATTATTTACAATAGCCAAATTATGGAAACAGCCCACATGTCCATTGACTTATACCCATATATTTTTTATACCTATATTTTTTAATGTGTACATTTTATTAGTCTTCAAATGCACTTATCTACTTCTGAAAAATATTATGTAAATGTAGAAGACATATTCTTTTTTTTTAAAGATTTCATTTATGTATTTGAGATAGAGCAGGAGCAGGGAAGCGGGGGGGGGGGATGGAGAAGCGATGTGGGGCTCGATCCCAGGACTCCAGGATCATGACCCGAGCCAAAGGCAGACACTTCACTGTCTGAGCCATCCAGGCGCCCCTAGAAGACATATTCTATTTAAAGAGAATATTTGGTGTGCAGGTGGATTTTCAGAAAATTACCCACAGGTTAGGAACCATGGATGCAGGGGATACTCTCAAAGGTGACTTTCAAAAATAACTATAACAACAATAACCATCTATTGAGTGCTTATTCTGTATTAGGCACTATTCTAAGTGATTTTTAAAAAAAATTTATTTTGATAAAATTTTAGATGCACAGAAAAGTTGCAAAAAATTGTAACATACAATTTTAATATACCCTTTATCCCGCTTTCTCTAAATGTTAACATCTTATGCAATGATACTAGGATTCTCAAAATCATGAAATTGACACTAATGCGACTATTAACTAATCTACAGCCCTTATTTGAATTTCATCAGTTTTCCCACCAATGTCCTTTTTCTGGTCCAGGATCTAATTATAGGATTTACAGGATTTAGCATTTTACTGATTGGCACATCTCCCTGACTCCTTCAGTCTGACAGTTCCTTGGATTTTTTTTGCCTTTCATGACCTTGACACTTTAGAAGAATTCAGGCCAATTATTTTGTAAAGAATCTTTCAATTTAAATTTGTCTGGTGTTTTCTCTTGAATAGATTGAAGTTAAACATCTTTGTCAAGAATACCACAGAAGTGGGGTGCCTGGGTGGCTCAGTTGGTTAAGCAGCTGACTTCAGCTCAGGTCATGATCTCAGAGTCCTGGGATCTAGCCCCGTGCGTTGGGCTCGTGCTCAGCAGGGAGCCTGCTTCTCCTTCTCCTTTTGCTCCTCCTGTTCATGCTCTTTTTCTCTCTCTGTCAAATAAGTAAATAAATAAATAAATATCTTTTTTTAAAAATTTTTTTAAAGATTTTATTTATTTATTTGAGAGAGACAGAATGAGAGACAGAGAGCATGAGAGGGAGGAGAGTCAGAGGGAGAAGCGGACTCCCCGCCGAGCAGGGAGCCCGATGTGGGACTCGATCCCGGGACTCCAGGATCATGACCTGAGCCGAAGGCAGTCGCTTAACCAACTGAGCCACCCAGGCACCCTAAATAAATAAAAATCTTTTTTTTCTTTAATCGGTTTTTTTTTTTAAGATTTTATTTATTTGAGAAGGAGATTGAGAGCACAAGATGGGGGAGGGTCAGAGGGAGAAGCAGACTCCCCGCTGAGCAGGGAGCCCGATGTGGGACTCGATCCTGAGACTCCAGGATCATGACCTGAGCGAAGGCAGTTGCTTAACCAACTGAGCCACTCAGGCACCCCAAATAAATAAAAATCTTAAAAAAATACTACAGAAGTCAGGTTTTGCCCTTCTTAGTGCCTATCTAGGGGACATAGGGTTGATTTGTTTTGTTACTGGTAATATTAACTTTGACCACATGATTAAGAATGGTGCCTTCCATCACTATTTTACCATTATAATTGATAAGAATCAACTTATTAATTTGTGACTAATAACAGTCTTGTGGGGACATATGCTTCCATCTCTCATCGTACCTTTTAACCTACATATTCATTCCATATTTTCTGCTTTCTATCTCTCTGTTCTGAATCCTGGAAAATTGCTGCAGATTAACCTTCCAGTTCTCTAATTTTCTCTCTAGTTATGTCTACTCTGTTGCTAAATACATCAATTATATTTTTAATTTTAAAGTCTGTGATTGGTTCTTCAAAGAAATTACCCTTTTTAAAAATTTCTTATTCTCACTGAGGAAATTTTGTACTCATTTTTCAGAGGATTTCAACTATACCTTTGAAAAGTCCTTTAAAATTTTGTTTTATTACTATTTTCCCCACATGGAAGTTCTTTGCTTTGTTGGAGAGTTACCTCTTATGTTCATTTTCATCTGACATTTATGTAATTCTTGGTTCTGCATTCATTTTCAGTGACAGCATCCTCCCCAGTGACCCTGGGACGTGCTGGTTTTTTTCCAGGTGGCCAAATGTCCTCTCGTCATGTCATTAGTTGTTTCTTGGCATGGCAGGTGAGACAAACTCCTGTGCTTCCTGGCATGGTGACCCAGCAGTTTCCCATGTAGACCTTACATTTTCTTCCCATGGAGTGTCAGGAGATCCTGTGGAATCTTAGCTTATGTAACAAGCCTTCCTATCTACCGTTTTTGTTTTTTTTTTTTTCCCACTATGCCTCACAACTACAGATACACCAAAATTTTCTCTATTTATATGTGTTTATTAAAGTTTTAGAAGTTTGGGTAGTAGAAGAGGATAGGAAAGTTAACATTGATAAGACTCTTAAAATATGCTACCCACTGTTGTACGTGCTTAATGTATATTAACCTATTTACTCCTTACAACATTACTATGAGGTAGGTACCATTGCTTATCCCCAGTTTTTAGATCAGGAGAATAAGGTGCAGAGATATTAAGTGGCTTCCCTAAGATCACAGAACCAGAGTATTGCTGCATCATGGTCTTTTGAATCCGTTCTAAAACTTCCCCTGGCCCGCTCTTCCTTAAATCAGCCAGTGGGCCCAGCTTCTGCAGCTCTGCCTCTCCAGGGCAACAGCCTACCATTCAAGTTAAAGCCTGCGACCAGAAAGGCTGGGAATGTAAGAGTGGCGATTCATCTGCTAACACAACCCATGTGACCCTCCAGGCACAAGGACAGATTGGACTTTGGACCTTGTTCTCTATCCTGTCTCCTTGCGTCAACCACTCTTCCTCCAGGACTGTGTTGTTGAAGTAAGATTATTGTAGGAATCAATTCCCTGTGAGATTTTAGGCAAGTAGTGTCTTCTCTGAGCCTGCTTTTCCCACCTGTAAATAAGTAGAGGGCTGAGGGGGAACCAGAAGAGGGAATCTAGATTTTTTTTTTCTTTTCTAGCTCTGTGGAGTCTCTGAATCTATAATCCACATATGATCATATTTTCCTCATTTTCTTTCATTGAATTTTGACTTGTTTGTATCCCTCTTATTTACTTTTTTTTCATTTGAGTCAGTCTGAAATACTTGAATTAATACATGTGGTTGAAAAATTGAATAATACACAAGTGCTCAAAATGAAAGTGTCCTCCTTTTCTCCCCTTCTCCTCCCAAGTATTACTCCCAGAAGACAACTGCTCATGGTTCTCTCTGGTTTTAGTTCTACTGGAGGTTATTTCCGTACCTCTAAAGGATGTATGTATTGCCAGTACGTGATTTATGAGCTCCAGACACCATCCGTTGGGCCCTGCTGTGAAGGAGGAGGCGATAGCTCACTTACGGTGTAGGGGTGCGATCACTTGCCCCAGCTCTGTGATCTCAGCTCAATCCCAGAGGCCGTGCCCCTGCAAGTTGGGACGTTGCCCCAGGAGGGCTGCTCTGCTACTGGAAGGGCCTTAACTCGGGTTTGTCAAGCTGAAGATGGTAGCACGGGGAGGCGCACTGGAGACCTCTCGTGACTGTCCTCTGAGGAGGGGCTTTCTATTCTGGAGACAGTGGCTTGGTTTTTAAAGAGGTTAATCAAGGGGGAATACAGTGATTGTCTCAGATCAGCACATAGTTTATTGCTCCCAAGAGGGCCTTGTGGCATTGGGGAGCCAAGGAATAGGAGCTATTTTACTACAATTGATGTCTGCTGTTCCAGGCAGTGGGAAATAGCAAGGTCACCTGAGACAGAAATAGCTGAGCACCCAGAAGGCCTCTGGCCATGCCCAGGAACGGGCATAGGAAAATTTGGGAAGTGACCTGTGTCATCACAGCATCACAGCAGGGCAAGTTGCCTCCATCCTGCTGGGGACCCGGAGAGCATCATTTGGTCCCTTTGGGGGCAGGGACTATGGATGGCGGCTGGGAGCATGTGGCTGCTCTCTGATAGGTAGGTCGCAACACTGGAGGCCTGGGGAGGAGTGAGAGCCACAGAGAGGACCACCTGGAAAGTCTGATCATCTTTCTTACCCGGGTGGACCTGGCGGTTCATGCAGAACTCTGTCACATGCCTGTTCCTTGTGTCAACCTCTACCCTCCCTCAAGGTTCACTTTTCCCGTGTCTTTGGAGAAAGGGGGGTCTAATTAATAACTGCTACTGAACGCCCATTGGCATCCACTTCTCCGTGATGTGAGTGTCCCCCTCTCTTAACTCCATCATGGGTTCCCCTCACCAAACAGGGCCTGCAACTCAGAGACTGCCATTCCACACAGAGTGATGATCGGGGCAGCCCTGTAGGCCTCAGTAGAGGGACGACTTGGTTAAGGCCATATGTCCCTACACTGCCCTGCGCCTTCTCTTCCCCATCCCACCTCTGTAGAGGGCTCGATAGTGGAGGGCAGTAACTGAACGTAATTACAGAGTTGGAGCAAAAAAGGTGAATTCATGTGCACTTCACTTTTTCTATAGTCCAAGGGGGGAAAAACCCAAACAAATAAGTAAATTCTCCTTGGGTACACCCTGATACCTAACCTCCCTGTGCAAGGTGTGAAGTCTCTTCTTCACCTCCCTGATGAGAGACTTTGTCAGTTATCCAGTGTGGAAAACCTCCACCTTTAAAAAAACGAAAACTCACACTGCTTTCACAGTGGCTTGATCTCACCCCAGAATCCGCTCTTTTCACCACACCTCAAACTAGGACTATATCCCTGACAGCATCAAGGGGAGGAAGAGGGGTACTTAGATGGGATAGTCCATGGTGGGCTTTGGTACTCCAAGGCTTGATGCCCTTTGGGGATCTCTCTGTCAGTGTGAAGATAGGTTCCCTTCTTTATTTTATTCCTGGTCCTCACCCCCATCCCCACAGAGATACCTCACAAAGACTGTGCAGTTGACCCTTGAACAATGTTGGGGTGAGGGGGTGTACCAACCCACTGTGCAGTCAAAAATTGTGTATAACCTGATTCCCCTCAAAACTTAACTACTAATAGCCTATTGTTGACCAGAAGCTTTACTGGTAACCTAGGTAGTCGATTAACACATTTTGTATGTTGTATGGATTATATACTGTATTCTTACAATAAGGTAAGCTAGAGAAGAGAAAATGTTAAGGAAATCATAAGGAAGAGAAAATACATTTATGGTGCTTTACTGTATTTATTGAAAACAATCCACATACGAGTGCACCCACACAGTTTAAACCTGTGTTGGTCAAGGGTCAGCTGTATTTCTCTGATACAGTGGTATATGGGAGAAAAACATCATCTTTTCTGCAATATCATCTGCATAGAGTGTGCTGCCAGGAGCAGAGAGAAAGCAGTGTCATTTGTTCTTTATGCATTCTTCCATATGCCCCCCAGACTCACTGCTCTAAAAAGAAAGATGGTCAAAGACCCTGGACATTTAAAAAAGAATAGTCATTTTTCTTCCCCTTTGGCCCAAACAAATTGCCAGGCATGGTGTCTTTCTGCCCCAGCGTAGAGCAGTCCTCCAGAAATGGTGGTGGTGGCAGCCGTGGGGTCTTTCACCTACATACATGAGCTCATCTGGTACCACAACAATATTGGTATATTCCCTGGTTTAGGGATTAGCAAGTAGAGACTCACAGGGGCTTTCTGGTTTTCCCAAGGTCACATGTGGCTGAGCTAGGACTAGAGCCCAGATCTGATGAGTCTAGGCTTTGAGCTCTTTATATGACATTAAAATGGAAGAGAACATCACTAATGTGTGTCTCATTAAAACAGATTACTGCACTGGTAAAGGAGAAATTAGTGTGAGAATGTACAAGACAGGGGGACCCAGAGCTCAAAATAGATCAAGATATCACCTAATTTTATTTTCGAAGAGACTTAGGGAAGAAGAATCCTGTCTATAATCTTATTACAGGAAACCTTGTTTTTATTCTTCAGCCACATTTTCTATCAGCCACTTCAAGAGGATCTTAGTTTTTTTCATCTAAAGTTAGGAAATGTGGGATTATGATTAGCCCTTTCTAACCCCAACATTCTCTGATATAAAAAGCTAGTTATAATACACAATATGAAGTAAGAAGAATGTCTTCCTTTGTCACATGTTGACTCAGGAATAGTCACAGTAGAGTCATGTGGCAGTGTGGCTGATCTTATAAGGGTAGTGCATCCAAGGTCATTGAGTTACCTGGTCCTACGGCCACAGTGAAGAGAAGAGCTTGATTTCATGATTGTGAAAGATGATTGACTATTACCAAGAGCAAGGAGCTCACATCACATTCTCTGTGAGGTTAAACAAATCTTCAAATGAGATACTTGGCATGTAAAAGGAAGTTTAAGTGGGTCAAGAAAAAGAGCTGTCGGCTGACACTGAAGGATTCATGGAGGTCAGATACACGCATGAAGTGGGGGTCCGTCATCTGTAAGACTGATGAAAATTTGAAAAGGTCGGAAATTTGGTTTGTACAAATAGACAATTATCTTTGAGAATGATGGTTGAGGACTTAAATTGAGATGAAAGAACAGATTCATTTTGAGAGAACACTTGAGGAGGAGTTTCTGTGATGATCGTGCCTTGCATTTGATTAATGATCAGAAACAGCCAGGACTTGGCATCCATCTGGCTCTCTCAAGGGAAGCTGGACACGGTGAAGATTTTTGAGGAAAAAAGTAACTGGTCAAGCAATACCATCTATCTCTGGCTCACCTCTCTAGGTCTCCTAGTCACAATTCTTGACCTGGAAGCACTCATCAAAAAAAAAAAAAAAAAAAAAAGGGGAAAATATCCATCTTACGGATTGTTGTTGAAATGAGATTATGTTATCACTCTGTTTTAGGGGGACTAACAAGGAAAGGGGGTGAGGACGCAGTGTGATATCTTGGTAAGAGCTGTGGTTTTGGCATCAGGCAGCATGGGCAATAACCCCTGCTCTGTCACCCATGGATAAATCACTTAACACTAGAGTCTCATATTCCTCATCCATAAAATGGGGCTAACAAATCCCACACTTGCACAGGTGTGTGATTTAAAGCCAAAATGAGTGAGATATGGGAAGACTTGGCAAATGCTAAAGCACTATGTGAGTGTGAAGAATTACAAATATGATTATTATTGTTTGGGTCCCCAGGTTGTGGGATTGAAATTCAGCTGCCCCAGTGACAGATGAGTGGGAATGCATGAATGATTACCCCCAAAGTATACTTTTTCTCTTTACCATCTATCACCAATAAATATTTGGTTTACATTTGAAATCTGGCAACCTTGAAAGCCATTAATCCAAATAAATACTCAGCAGTCTGCAAGGCAAAGTGTTCCCCATCCAGAGCCTCCACCTGCTCTGTAATGCTTGCCTTGCACACATGTTGACAGACTCATTCACTGCTGATGTTGTCTATAATGACTCACCCATCAGTCAGTCAACAACCTGGAGTAGGTGGCCAGTGTGCATGGAGCAGCTTGCAGGGTGTGTAGGCAATTGTAGAGGAAGAATAAACATTGATCCTGTTGTGGACAACTGTTGTTTCTGCCTGTCCAGTCATTATTTTCCTTCTTCTGGGAGGAAAACCTCAATTTTCCTTTTGTTAACCACCGTTACCCAACTCTTATCAGTATGGTATTTGGGTGAGGCTGATTTCAGCCTCCTGTTCATAGAAGCGGACACACAACCCAGGCCTTCTATCCAGAGAGAGCCTGGGCACTTGGTTCTGGCATGGGCCATTGAATGCCAGGTCCTGAGCTCTTGCTCAGATACTGAGACAGAAGTTTTTTCTAAGATTCAGGATAACCATATATTTATGGCAATATTCCTGAGCAATATTTCTGAGCACCTGGATCTAGCTAGGTATGAAGTGTACATTGGATTGGACTCTGAAGCTTACTTTAGACCTTGAAGCTTGCCCCAGCCATTGAATTTCTTTTGTTTGCTTATTCATTTGTTTGGTCTTGTGAAGGCTGTGCATAGCCATATGACTAGTTATGGCCGTGCTCCTCCCTTTAGTCCACATTCCTCTTATTGGTGCCTCCATGCGTCAGGACCTGTGAAGTGAGTTTTGCTGGCTAAAACATGGACTTTCCCCTCATGGAGCTTGCAGACGAGTAGGAGAGACACAGAGTGTTAAAACACAATACAGTAAATATAATGAGTGATATATGGTTGAGACATTAAACAACATGAAACCCTTAACTTATCTAAGAGTAGGTCAAGTATGAAGGATCTGGGCAGGTCTTGTACCTTGAGGAAGTAAACCTTCAGAGGCTACTTAAGGGCCGAGTAGGAATAATCCAGGAAGTGATGGAGTTGAAAGGAGATACATGCTTGTTCTTACCTCTGAGACATAGAGAATGGTTGTGTGTGTGTGTGTGTGTGTGTGTGTGTGTGTGTGTGTGTGTGTGTGTGTGTGTTTATTTATGTATTACAGCCTGGGGACTACAGGGGAACTATAATCAGGTCCTGGTTTCTGGAATGAAAATGCAAAACGTCACTGACAGATGAGTGAGGGTGAAAGACAGTGAAAGTGATGGGTGGGTTAATAATGGAAGGAATCAGGATGGCGGGAGGAGTCCTTTTAGCCATGGATGTCTCTTGAGTTTTGACTTCATCCTCTAGGTCAGCCTTGAAATGTATGAAGCAGAGAATGTTTTGAAAGGTCATGCTAGCTGCTGTATGAGGAATGGACTTGAGAAAGGTATGCATGGAAGGAAGGGAACCAGTGAAGAGGTTTCTTAGTGTTCTTGCCCTAACCTTGGTGAAAAGCCTGCTCAAATTTGGAGAGAAAAATACGGACTAAAGAAATCTTTTGTACATAATATTTGTAGTATTGGTGGCTAAACGTGGGGGTTAGAAAGAGTCAAAGAGAAAAGAGTCAAGTTTTTTTGGCTTGTGTGACTAGTGAAGATAGATAGATTGCCAACTGAAATGTTTGTTTTGGACCTGCTGAATTGAAGGTACATGAGAGATGACTAGACATATACCGTTGGACATTTGAGCCTATGGCTTGATAGAGAAGTCTAGGTTGGAAAGAGAAATGTAGGAATCATTAACATATAGTTAAAATCATGATATCAAGGAGAAAAGTAGAATATAAAGAGCAGAGCATTCAGGAAGAGCCTTGAGTATACCAATACTGAAGCACTGTGCTGGGGTAGAAAGAGCCCTCAAAAGAGGCCCTGAAAGAATGGTTTGAGAAACAGGAGAAGAGCCAGGAGTGTGTGGAGTCCTGGAAGTCAAGGGAATAGAGGTTCAGGATGGAGGGAGGGATCATCAGTAGTATAGAAAAAAAAAAAAGGTGCCCCAAACTACCTATAGTATTTGAGAGTTAGGAAGTCACCTAGTAATCATAGAGTGGGGTCAGTGGAGGAGGGATGGGGGGGGACCAAACTGGAGTGGGTTGAAGTTGACAGAATAACTGTGGCCCCTCTTGGAAAAGTTTACCTGAAAAAAGAGGAGAAAGATGGGGTAGTAAATAGAAATGGACCCAGTACGAAGGAAAGTTTTCTCTTAAGGACAGAAGGCATGTAAGCATATTTTCAGGATAATAGTTAAGACAGATTTACCAGAAAGGGGGAAATTGAAGATATAAAGTGAGAAGGTTTGGAGATACATCAGGACCTTAGAGCCCGGAGGGAGTGTGGACAGGGGCATCAGGGACAGACTGGCCTTGGAAAGGAGGACGGTATCTCATGTTCCAGTAATGGTAGGAAGGTTTTTAGGATGGGTATGAATTTTAATAATTGGGTTGGGGGAATCTTGAGGAAGAACACATATTTATAGCTCAGTTTCACAGAAGTGGGTGGTAAGAGTGATGGGAGGAGGGCAAGGTTGGGAACATGAGAAGGTAATACCAGATGACTTTTTGTCTGTGGATACCATCCAGGTGGTCAGGAGTGGAAAATGATGATAAAGTGTAGGTAGCTGAAAAACACATGGCCCAAAGGCGGGTGGCCTTTTCTTTCTCTTTTCTTTCATTGAGATATAATTTATATACTATAAAATTCACCTTTTAAAAGTGGTTTTCAGTGTATTCACAAAGTTGTGCAATCGTCACCACTATCTAGTTTCAGAACATTTTAATCACCCGCCCCCCAATAAATCCCATACCCAGTAGTGGTCACTACCCATTTCCCCCTTCTTCCAGTCCCTGGCAAGACCAGTCTACTTTCTGTCTCTCTAGATTTGCCTCTTCTGGACATTCTGTGTAAATGGAATCATTCAACATGTGGTCTTCTTTGTTACTAACTTCTTTCACTTTGTATGATGTTTTCAAGATACATCCATTTTGTAGGCTGCATTAGTACTTTATTCCTCATTTTTGCTGAGTAATACTCCATGGAATAGGTATACCACATTTTGTTTATCCATTTATCACTGATGCGTATTTGATTTGTTTCACTTTTGGGCTATTACGACTAATGCTCTATGAACATTTATTTCTGTACAAGTTTTGTGTGGACATGTTTTAAATTCTCTTGGGTATATACCTAGGAGTGGGATTGCTTGGTCATACAATATTTATGTTTAACTTGTTGAGGAACAGCTAAACTCTTGCCCAAAGCAATTGCACCATTTTATATTCCCATCAGCACTAGAGGGTGTCAGTTTCTCTATATCTTCACCACGCTTGCTGTTATTACTTTTTTTTTTTATAACCATCTTAGCGGCTATGAAGTTGTATCTCATTACAGATTTTATTTGCATTTCTCTGATGGCTCATGATGTTGAACATCTTTTCCTGGGCTTATTGGCATTTGTATATCTTCTTTGTAGAAATATCTTGCAAATATTTTGTTCATTTTTCAATTAAGTTGTTTTTATATTGTTGGGTTGTTATATGTATATAAAATTAGGGCGCCTGGGTGGCTCAGTTGGTTAAGCGACTGTGTTCAGCTCGGGTCATGATCCTGGAGTCCTGGGATCGAGTCCCACATCGGGCTCCCTGCTCGGCGGGGAGTCTGCTTCTCCCTCTGACCCTCTTCCCTCTCGTGCTCTCTCTCTCTCATTCTCTCTCTCTCAAATAAATAAATAAAATCTTAAAAAATATATAAAATTAGACCTTCAGATATGATTTGCAAATATTTTCTTCAATTTTGTGGGTTGTCTTTTCACTTCTGGATTGTGTCATTAGAAGCACAAGTCTTTAATTTTGGTGTAGTTCAGTTTCTCTGTTTTCTCTTTGATTGCTATGCATCCGGTGTCCTCGCTAAGAAACTGTTACCTGATCTGAGGCCAGGAGGATTCAACCTGTGTTTTCTTCTAAGAGTTTTGTAGTTTTGGCTCTTACATTTAGCTTTTTCATTCACTTTATGTTAACTTTCAGACATGATTTGGGACTGAGGTGCAACTTCATTCTTTTGCATGTTACCATCCAGTTGCCGTAACACAGTTTGCTGAAAAGACCATTCTTTCCCCCATTGGATTGTCTTGGCCCCCCTTGTCAAAATCAGTTGACTATAGATGTAAGGGTTTATTTGTGGATTTGCAGTTCTATTCCAGTAAGGCACTTGGGCAAGCTCCGAGTCAGGTCAAATAATGATAAGCCTTGTGAATGGGATCTTCCAGGGAATTTTAAGACAGGTCAAATATTTGCAGTCCTCTGGAAATTAAGCTCTGCCCTGCCCCTTCTAGTGGCTGCCAGCATGCTGGTTTCCATTGTGAGTGTAGGCTGTTGGGTCTGTGGACAGGGGATATTGCGGCTATTGTTGGGCTGGGGCAGGATGGAGGTTGGGAATAGGGCAAGTTAAAATGCCTTAATACTCATTGTTCTTATTGAGCCTTGCTCTTTTTCCTTGAATAAGTGCTTCCTGGAATGTTTTTTCATGTGTCCCGAAGAAGTTAATTCTGACAACTTTTGCCAGTGTTCTAGTTAATTTTATGGAGGAGAGGATTTTTAGAGGTCCTTACTCTGCCAAATTTACTGACATCACCAGATGGTTTTTTCATAAGGTAGAAATAAGTAGAGTGATGATGAATTCCAAGGAATATACCACAAGGAAGAAATGGTTATAGTTCAGGAGGGGGTTAGTGTGTGGGATGCCTTAAACAAATTTTAAGAGGGAAGGCTTATATCTAGATAGAAAAGGGGAAGGAGCTTTCATGTGATTTGAGAGGCATTCAGACTCCCAGGCTCCTGAAATGGAGAATGTCATCTAGAGAATGATGGTGAAACTTGTCATCTTGAAAATATATTCCTATCCTTAAAAGAAAAACTTCCTTGATGCTATATCTCCTTCCAGTTACTATTTCATGTTTCTCTTCTCTCCTGTATAGTTCTTGGAAGAGTAATAGTATCTTTTGCATTATATGTCATCTTCAGCCCACCCCACGTTGGCTTCCCCTTCTGTCCAGAGGGGCTAGAGAAGGAAGTCCCGAAAGAGTCATTCAAGCTCGGAGTGGTTCCAGCAGAAATTGGGGATCTGGGTTCTGGACGTGGAGTGAAAGGGATGGGACTGAGGATTCTCCGAGGACCAGTTGGCCTGATTCAGAGTTAAACCACCTGAGGAAAGAGAGAGGTCTGGCTGGTTCTTAGTGAAATGGAGCAAGAGGGACAAACAAGTTAACTAACATGCATTAAGAAATGAAACCAAGGAAGTAGTATTCTCATCTGTACCCCTTGAGTACATTGCTGTTCATGTTTTCAACTGTGGGTCTTTTCTGAACCACGGCACAGATTGGGAGGACATCTCTTTCTGCCTGCCGCTATGGCCAGGATGAGATCAGACTGAGGGTCAGAACAGCCTGGATATAAGGGACTGAATGGAAACTTGTATTCTTGCCGACAGGTAGTTGGATAGGGGCCGATGTTGAACTCAGCCCAGTTCCTGTCATCTCTTGTTTCCCATTCTGCCTCAGCTCAGGCACAAGGTGAACTCGCTTTTCCTGCACCCCCACTGTATGTCAGGTATTGGGCTAAGGTGCTCTAAGTGTATTCCCCAGCAAATCTTCACGTTAAACCTAAGAGATGGGAGTCATTGTTCTCACTTTATGGATGTGGAAACTCAGGCTTAGAAAGATTTTTATTTGCCCTAGGTCATACAACGAATAAAAAAATATAGCAAGGTTGTAATTCTAGGGCTGACCTCTTATTGCTTGCTTGCTTGCATTTTTTTTTTTTTAATCACTTTTTGTTTTCAAAGAGTGACTCTATGTCTGATGCCACGGATGCAAAAAGTGCAAAGATAAATAAGATAAATAAGGTCTCTGCACTCTAGTCTCAAGGAGCTAACACATTAGAGAGGGGAGGAGACACGGAAATAAATGAGCTAGGGTAGTACAGGTTTAGGCCTACGTACCTGTCCTGGGACAGCTGGGGTGCAGAGCTGGGGGTGAGGAGTGTGGTTAAAAGGGGAAATTCACTCTACAGTTAGGTGCTGTCAATAGGATCTGAGTTTTACTGGGAAAATAGGTATGCCAGGGTGGCCTAGTGATCATTGTGGCTACACGAATTTGATGCACACACTCCCTTCTGTCTGTGAGGGCCATAACCCCTTCTTTCTTTTTGATTTGAATAAAGGGAAGAACAGTTTGGGGTCAATTTCCTCTCTGTCTCTGTTCCAGGCTCAACACAGAGCACTGCAGAGTTTCATTGCTGGAAGGAAGAGCTGGTACATTTAGACAAGAATAGAGAGACTTTCAGACTTTCAGAAGTGTGGAGGAACTAAGGTACAAAAAGGACCTACTGGATCTGTCTTCTCCATGGTGGGCAGTGGGCACAGAGCCATCACAGGGTCACAAAATCAAGTGCCCCCAGGGTAGGTCACAGTGAGAAACGCAGGCAAGATACAGAAAGCATGTGGCCCACTTGAGCCATCTTGGTTTTCGCGCTTTTTGTTATACACATGGGGTCAAGAAATATATTATTCTCTTTTCTCTAAGTAACAGATCAGGTGCAATGATATGTGGCAGTGGACTCCCGGCTGCTGTTGTAGGGAAGACAATAGGACGAGGTGGGGTCTGTAGTCAGGGGGAGCAGGTGCCCCACCTAGGTTGGCAGGTGTATTGGCCCAGTCGGTGTGTTGTCATGTAGAAATGTGGGCCCAGTTTTCCCAAATCTGATTTTTCAGGAGAGGCTGGGAAGCTAGATTTTCAAGTGAAATTACTCAATTTCTAAGTGTGCACTCAATTCAAAAAGAATTTTTTTAAAGACTAGGAGGGCTATTGATCTGCAGGCCAAACATAATAAATCTGCCTGCCACTAGTTGCGACTCTCATCAAATCATTTTGCAACCAAGATCCAACCATTTCTGGCCTTGGGGAGCCCACTTTCAAAGCATGTAGGGATCTAGGCTACTTCTAGGCCTTAGGGAGCAGAAGAGCACCCGTGCTGGAGTGGTAGTCATTCCTCCTATCAGGGGTCAGACTGACATCCTCCTACTTGCTATTCCTGACTCCTGTGGCATGCCATGCCTTAGGCTTCTGGACCCCCAGAGCCCTCTCTTTCTTACTCACGTGTACACCTGAACCTCAGGTATCTGTAGAATGACTGGGGAACATAAAAGAATGTGACTGTCTGGGAATCCCACCAGAACAATGCTATTCAAATGGTAGTCACTGGGTGATTGTGACTACTGAACAATTGAAATGTGGCTAGTCCTAATTGAAGGGAGTTGTAAATGTGTAATGTATACAAGACTTCAAAGCCCTTGATAAAAGAAGATATCTCGACTAATTTTTTTTTTTATATCCCTTACATGTTGAGATGACATTTTGGATGGATCAACTTACATATATTATTAAAATTAATTTGCCTGTTTGTTTTTACATTTACTTAAATGTAGCTACTAGAAAATTAAACATGACACACATCAGTCACATTATATTTCCATTGGACAACGCTGTACTAGGCCCCTCCATTCTGAATTGGGAAAAGATGATTGCTGATTCTGTTCTCATCATTGTGAGCACAGCCACTCAGGCGCATGGGAGCTGGTGGGGCTGTTGTGAGGGGTAACCAGGCCTAGCCATGTTGGGCACCATTCTAAACATCTGTGCTTAAGTGACCACTGAACTCTTAAAGGAAATGGCAATCTGCGGGGACAGCTGTAGGCTGAGTGAATCTCCATAGGTCTGCTACCCTTTATTTCCTTTTATTTCGACTCTGACCCTGGATTGTAGCTCTCACTACTCTCTCAGGATCTGGCATTAGTCACAACCCCGCATGTCTGGACTTGAGGGAGTGGCCAGGGCCATTTTGAGTAATAGCTCTTCTGTTCTGCAGTCAACACTGAACTGAGTTGAAGGCTGTTTGAGTATGGGTAAGCAGGTTCAGGGATAAGACGTCCTTCTGTCACCTCGTGGCTAGACCACCAGCCAGAGTGCCCTTTCCTAGCTGGTGGTGTAGGCTGGATAGTGGCCCCCAACCACTCTGCCTTCCAATGAGAGATTTATATACCCTTAGACTCCTGACAGAAATTTAGGAATCTGTGAAGTAGAGACCCTACCCCTCCCCACCACATGGGTCAAGGGGTATCTGGAGGATACCAGTAGAAGCAAAGAAAACCTAGAGCCAGAGTATGCTCTGTTAACTGGGAGCGCTTGCTGAACACGAGTGCTGAATCCTGGGTGTGCCAGTGGGAATTTTAACCAGAAGAGGAATCACAGCAGTAGGGACAAGGGTGCAAGTGTTGGATGAAAACATTAGAAATCACTTTGAAAAATACTGTGCTGTATGCTACTACCAGCATTGTCATAGAAAGGTTTGCCCTCCTTCTCTCTCTCTCTTTCTTTCTTTGTGCTGGGGCATGAACCTGCCAACATATCTTTGCAGTCTATCAGAGCCCTGATTTATGCCACTCAGAAGTTTTGCATGGCTGTCACCTCATTAAGGTATTTATGTCCTGGTAGAGCCTGAACTTGAATCTACCTTGAAGGTGTAATTGTGTGTTGCTAATGTAATGGCTAGAGTTGCCCATGCAAAGAGCAACATGAGAAAGGTCATGGGGGAGGAATGCAAGGTCACAGAGCCACCTGAAGCGTGCTCAGGGTTGATTTGCTCATTTCCTCCAGTCCCAGGGAAGAGAGGTCTCATGACAGCAGGTGGAGTTTGCAGAAGGGAATGACTGCAGCATGGGCTTGTGCATATGGGAACGGAGAGGAGTTTGTTGTGCTCTCCAAATGGCTAAAAGCTTCGCTGACAATCTGAGCACACACACAGCAATAGCCCTAACCCAGATGCCCACACATATAGATAAGTCAATGGGAGAGGTGGTTGCCTCGCCCCTAAAGGTGGCATGCAGTTTCCCCGGTATTAGCGAATTTGTCTGCAAATAATATAGGACAATATTTTTCTTTTCGGAAATAAATACAAAATCCAGGCTTGTTCTCTTGCATTTGTTCTACTTCCCAGCAAGAGTCCTTTGGTTATGTGGCCTAAGAGATGTGGTTAGATGAGCCATGGTCATGCTTCTCCTCCTACCACACTGGAAGGGGTGGCTAACTGTGCCACAGGGACCTCCAGCCCCCTAGGTTATATCACGGTTACAAATTCAGCAAATATCGGGCGCCTGGGTGGCTCAGTTGGTTAAGCGACTGCCTTCGGCTCAGGTCATGATCCTGGAGTCCCTGGATCGAGTCCCGCATCGGGCTCCCTGCTCAGCAGGAATTCTGCTTCTCCCTCTGACCCTACCCCCATCTCATGTGCTTTCTCTCTCATTCTCTCTGTCTCTCAAATAAATAAATAAAATCTTTAAAAAAAAAAAAACAAATTCAGCAAATATTTATTAAGTACCTGCTGTGAGATGTGACCAATGCTGCAGATACAGCAGGGAGCAAGACAAACATGGGGGCTGCCCCTGTGCTCACTGATGAGCTGAGGATGCGTGCACCTGTCGACAGTGTGCTAAATGTCGGCCCGAAGGAAAAAGCAGGGTGCCCAGGCTACATGGAGAAGAGACATTGCACCCAGAGTGGGTGGCACAGGGACACCTTCCCAAAGGCACAAGAACCTGTGAATCCTACTTCTTAGAATCATGGAAGAGACCTTAGAATTCATCTCATTTCTACTGTTCATAACAATGAAGAAACTGAGTCCCATAGGAATGAAGTAAAACCCCGAGTTTATACAGCTGGTAAGTGAAAGACCCGCTGAACTCTGGCCTCTTTAGTTCAGTCTGTCATTCTATCCCACTGAAGTTAGGTAATTCTCTTTCCAGAATGTTGGGTGTTGAATGAATTGAACTTTAAGGCATAAATGGGAGAGTTGATGGGGACGAAAATATAGCTGTTATTAATCATAGAACTGATCCTGGAGAATATGGCTGTGGTCTTAGGCAAAGGCTGAACCCCAGGATTAGGCAGACCCATCTGCCCTGTCTCAGTGGTGCTGGGGCCAAGGGAACTCTTGCACTTGTGGACAGCTCACTTTGAAGAGAAAGAGGAGAGGAACAGTCTGGGCTACCTTCTCCAGCTTTGCCTTCCACATACAGTGAGCAAGTAAGGCCATAGCGAGGGGGAGGAGGGGCGGAGCCAGGGGTGCTGTTCATGAGCTCCCTTCACAAGGAAGAAACGCCAGGAGAGAGGAGGAAACACACCCCAAAACTCACCTTCCTTGCTCATTCATTTGTCCATCACACATATTTTTGAGCACTTTCTCTTTCTCTTTCTGCTAAGGGACGAGGATTTAAAGATGTCCTGGCAATCACAGAAGGCGGTACCTGAGTAATGAATGGTATTTTCCCTCAAGTTCGACATGGGAAGAGGAGGGGCTATGAAACATGAATTTTAAGTGACACAGTCAGTAGGCCACAAAGTGCCTTTTTCTGTCCTTTGAGTCAGGAAGAAAATCCATGTGGTGTCACTTGCTGTGATAATGCTCTCATCTTGGCTTCGTATGATCCACATCACCATGGGGTGGTGAAAAGGGGCTGAGTTCTGTGTTTCCATGGATTGAATGGGACAGTTGTCCTCTTCCCTGTGGCTGCCCGGGGTCCTGACCTGCGGTCACACCCTGTGTCCCTGCCTGCCCTCATCCCACTCCCTCTCCAGCATCTCTTCTCCTAATAAAGTTCTACCAGCCTTTGACTCACCTGTTTTCCAAAAGTTCAATGACTGGTCTTCTCAGAGTACATTCGACTGATGTCACAGACTCCTGAGTTTGGAGGGGTCTCAGTATAAGTGGGCATTGAGCTTAGCATGAGTGAGTTTTCTATTGTCTTCCTTTTGGTTCCTCCAAAAGGAAACCCTGAGACCAGTTTGTGGGGGGGCAGTTCCAGGAAGTGCCAGTAGGGGGGTGAGGAAGTGTTGGAAGAAAGGGTACAAAGCTAGCCAAGCCTGGGTTACTGAGCAGGTTACTGCTGTGGGCATCTGGGGCGCTATTCCTCCACGGAGCGCGCCTGTGTGCAGCATGGCTCAGGACTGCCCGGAAGGGTGAGGCAGTTAGGGTGTTTACCCACCAACTCCCATCTCTCACTAGATAGCAGTTGTTCCTGGGGCACTGACTCCCTGGGACTGCTGGCTTCCCCCAGAACAGACCGGAGGGCGGAGAGTACCCTGAAGCAGAGATGGTGCAGAAAGCCATGCACAGGCTGAAATGGTGTGTGGCCACCTCCAGGTCAAGCTGGGGGTGTGGGAGGGGCACTGACCACCTCGGTCATGTCTCTGCTAGTCTCTTAAGCCACTCTTTTTTTTTTTTTTTAACTTTACCTATCACACTTTTCAATTTTGTATTAATTCACAATTTTATAGTTCTAGTATCCATCTTATTTATTACTGTATAGCCAGTATCTAGTTCAGTGCCTGAAACCTAGGAGATCCTCAATAATTATTTGTTAATTGAGTGCCCGAATGAATGACTCAGTGCCCCTGCATCACCTTTCTATTTTGGGGGCATGTCTGGGACTGCCTTTGGGGCTTTAGGTACTGGGAGGGGGGAGGGGAAGGTTAGAAACTATTCCTGATTCTGGGTAGTTCTTTGCCCAAGAATCTCTATAGGAACAGGGTATGGCAATCATTCAAAGGATGTCCCCTCCCCACTCCTGGAGCTTAACTTGTGTGGACATGCTAAGATCCTTTCAATGGCTCACTCATTCGATATCAGGTACCTACTATGGGCAGTGCACTATGTTCAGAGCTATAAGAAATACAAGAAAGGTACAAGAAGAAAGTTTTGTCCTCACAGAGTTTATAGTTGAATTGAGGGTAATAAAATAACCCACGTGAATTACAGAACAGCTTATAATCAAGTGATGGAGTATCTCAGGCTAAGTACTTGTAGGGTTCAGAATCACAGAGGTGAGGGATTCAGTACAGCAAAGGGGAATGGAATAAGCTGTGGATTTAAGGTGAAGAGACCTGGGTTTGAGTCCCTTCTCTGTCACTAGACCCTAAGACTCTTGAGGGTACAGACTAGAGTTGATTCAATCTGATAGAAGAACTAGTCACAGTACTTAGAGCCCACAGAAGCCACCTTGTTCTCAGCCCCAAGGTTGAGCTGTATAAATTACCTTAATGGTGCTGATGCTCTGGTTTCTGGTTGGGTTTGACCAGTGGAGAACCTAGTTAGTGGAGAGTAAGGCTGGGATATTGGCACTGAATGCCCTCTTCCCTGTGGTCACTTCAGCCTGGCTACTAACTCTACCCTACTCTTTCCTTTTGGGATCCATTTACCTGACCCTATCTCATCTCTGGCCTTTTACTAGCTCTAGATTCCCACACTGTCCATTGATGTTCCCTGTATCTTTCCCACAGTTTTGTAAATTAGTCCCTTGGTAAATAAATCCTCTTGGCATTATCCAGTTTCTGTATGCCTTCTGTTTCTTATTGGGACCTGATCACTACAGAAGGACTCAGGTCCTGCCCTTAAGAAACTCACAATCTAACAGGAGAGATGGTTCCAGACAAAACCACTCCTATCCAAAACCACTGCAAAACCAATCAGAGGCCAATTGAAGGCAGTATGCGGGTGGAGAGGGGAAGGTGTGATGGTTGAAGTTATAGGAAGTAATCTGTTAGATTTTTTACCTTTTTAAATGTACTTTGGAATGTACAGGTGATAAGAACCCTTAGAGAAGAGGTTCTTTCCTATAATTACACTAATTTAACTGTGGCAGCATGGTTTACTGAAATAGCAATTGGGGCTTTGTTGTTAATGCAACAGAGCTGGGATTTCCGTACTCCACTAAGGCCTCTGTTCCATTAGAGGGAAGCTTCTGCAGGAAACAGAAGTTCTCAGCACTCCCAGAAGACAATGCCTCTCCTGGCTTTTGTTTTGCCAGAGTCTGTGCTCTGGAGGAGATTGTGCTGAGTTGCAAGGGAAGACAAGGTGGAGGCAAGTGTTTAGCATCCAAGAGGCTCAAGATGTTGAGCCTGCCATAGGAGACGGAGGATTTTAGAACATTCCCTTAGACTTGGAGGGAAGGAAAAGTTCTCAGGTTCATCGGGTTGTGGGCACAAGTGACTGGCCCCTGAAGATAACTGCAGGGAAGTGGCCAGATCTCAGGGGAAAATGACTCCTCGGGTGCTCCAGGGAAGCTGGACTTGGCACCCTGTACACTCAGCCTTGACCGTGAACCCAGGACAGAGGAAATGCTCACCTTTGTGGGATTTCGTGGATTTGGACAATACCATATTAGTGATAGATCATGGATCAGAGAGCCATTCCTGAATGGTGCCTGCTGTGCCAGGTGTCTGGGAACATTACCAACCCTGAGGGAGGAAAGTACACTCCATTTGTGACTCAAGTTAAATTTGTTACCAACCCAATGCAATGGGGGCTCAGAAAAGATTACATTTTATTTCAAGAGATAAAAATAATGTGAAATTTATTATGTTAAATCTTATAGAATAAAATTCATACCTGCTACATGTAGGGACCTCATCTAGGACTGCTAAGAATCCAGGGCAGAACATACTTGTCCACAGATTTATTACCGTCCTAGTGGTGGCACCAATTGGTTTTGAGGAAATGATTGTTTCTCTATTGGAAAACTGGTGGGCAGAGATGAGTATGAACTCTCAGAAGTCACAGCTGATTTGGGGAATACCATGAGCTGCTGATGAAACTGAATTTGAAAGAGTACTATAGAATGCTTTAAACTTCTGTGTTGATACAGGTGGCTAGTACAGTATTTGGAAGGAAGAAAATGCAAGTATAACTTTGTTAGATTACACTGACAATATTAATATTCCTGAAATCCCCAAGGGAAGACAGTGACAGTTTAAATTCACAGAAGGAGAAATTTAAGGCCTTATTTCTGATTTTATTTAAAAAAGAACACACACTAAATTTAACCTTTTTGCAGGATAGAGAGACATCAGAGACTGGTATCACCAGAGTCCCTAGTAGGAGAACTCTCTATTTCCCAGGGGTCATGGCAGGTGGAGAACAGACATCCTTACATGATTCTAGCAGCAGTCTTCCCAGTGGGGGGTACATGGGATGTACCTGGCATGTGTGGGAAGATACTCAACATCGTATGTCATTAGGGGATTATAAATTAAAACAACAATGAGATCTCACTATACACCTATTAGAATGGCTAACATTGAAAAACTGACAACACCAAATGCTGACGAGGATATGGAACAGCAGGGGCTCTCATTCATTGCTCATGGAAATGCAAAATGGCACTCACTTTGGAAGACAATTTGGCAGTTTCTTTTTTTTTTTAAGTTTTTATTTCTTTTTTTTAAAGATGTTATTTATTTGAGAGAGAGAGAAAATGAGAGAGAGAGAGAGAGGGAGAGCACAGGAGAGGGGGGAGGGTCAGAGGGAGAAGCAGACTCCCCACCGAGCAGGGAGCCTGATGTGGGACTCGATCCAGGGACTCCAGGATCATGACCTGAGCCGAAGGCAGTCGCTCAACCGACTGAGCCACCCAGGTGCCCCTGGCAGTTTCTTACAGAGCTAAACATAGTCTTGCCATATGATCTAGTAATTATGCTCCTAGGCGTTTCCCCAAATAAATTGAAATTTTACGTCCACAATGAAAACCTGCATATAGATGTTTGCACCAGCTTTATTCATCATTGCCCCAAACTGGAAGTGACCAAGATGTCCTTCAAATGATGAATGGAAACAAATTGTGGTACAACCATACGATGAAATGTTATCTGGCAATAAAAATAAATGAGCTATCAAGCCGCAAAAAAACAGGGAAGAAACTTAAATGCATGTTGCTTAGTGAAAGAAGCCAGTCTGAAAAGGCTACATACTGAATGTATGACATTCTGGAAAAGTCACTGTTTTCTAAGGAAATCCCAGCTACTTAGAGATGTCATATGATGGTATTCAAGCCAACAGTACCAGCTAATGTCCTAGATGACAGACAGCATCAACTCCTAGACATATGAGTACATGAACCTTCAGAGAATTCTAGCCCTTAGCTGTCAAGATGCTCTCAGCCTTGTGGCCTTCCAGCTGAGGACCCAGATATCATGAGCAAAGGCAAACCATCCCCACTGTGCTCTGCCTGAACTCTTGACTCCCAGAGTTCATGAGCATAATAAATGCTTGTTTTGTACCTCATTTGTTAACAAAAAAACAAGTTAACTGAATTCGTGTATTAGTTTCCTATGGCTGCTGTAACAAATGACCAAAAACTCAGGGTCTTAGAACAGCACCAATTTATTGTCTTGAGTTCTGGATGTCTGAAGTCTGAAATGAGTCCTACTAGGCTAAAACCAAGGTAGCAGGAAGGCTGCATTCCTTCTGGAGGTTCTAGGGGAGATTCTGTTTTCTTGTCTTTTTCTGGCTTTTCAAGCCTGTCCACGTTCCTCTGCTCATGGCCTCATTCTTCTTCCATCTTCAAAGCCAGCACCATCAGGCCAAGTGTTGCCCATGCTACTTTCCCTCTGGTTCTCCCTCTTTTGCCTCTCGCACTTATAAAGGACCCTTGTGATTTCATTGTCCCGCTCCCCATGTCATTCAGGGTACTCTTCCCATCTCAAGGTCTGCTGATTAGCAATCTTAATTCCAGCTGCAACTTTAATTCTCCTTTGCTGTATTATATTCACGGGTTCTGGAGTTTTAGGACTTGTAGACATCTTTGGGGGCCACTGTTCTGTCTATCCAAAGTTCCAAACTAGCTTTATTATCACTTATGGGATAGGCGTTTTGGTAGGTATTTCCACTCCCTATACTGGTTGAGAGTATGTTTCACACACTTTTGTATGTCTCTGCAAACTTTGTATGTAATAGATTCTCAGTAAATGTTTGTTGACTATCTCCCCTTCAAAAAAAAAAAAAGTGCAGGTAGAGAAAGTAAGTATATTCACATACCAATTGAATTGTTCTACGGAGGAAGAATAATAAAGATGACAGGCAGAGCAATCTGAAACCCATCTGGGATGCATTAAACCTGCTCTTCTTGTTCTGGTTTAGCTCACTGAACTCTTAGCATAACTTTGTAAAGTAGGTGGGATGGGTCTGTTACCCATATTTTACAGATGGGAGAGGAAATCTCAGGAGGGTGAATAACCTCTCTGAAGTCACCCAGGAGTCACTCTAGAGCCAACCTTGAGGTCTGTCTGATGTTTACAGATCCAGTGCTTTTCTCTTATCCACTCCAGTGGCCCAGCATCCCCTGAGCCTCTTCCTGGGAGGGTGAATTTCCTGCTTGTGTCAAAATCTTACGTTTGCTTCTGCCTTCCCCTTTTCTTTCTTTCCTAGCCTCAGAGATTTCTGTTTTCCCCACTCTGTCCTATGATTTCATTTCCAGTATGTTCTTCACGTAAAGCTGCATGTTTTGGGCCATTCTCAGAGACTAGCCAAGGAAAACCAGTAAGAGCAGCTATATGAGCTTGTTATCTCTCCCTGTCCTCTACTGCCTGCAGATGCTATACTTTCCATGCTTCTGTACCGGCGTGTTTGGACTGGCAACAGATGATGAAGTCTGAACTCGCTCTCGAGCCATGATCAGACTTCCAAGGGTCCTTTAGGGTTGTCAGGGCAGAGAGAGCCAAAGTCACTGACAGCTTCCTCAGTTGAGCATTCATTAATTTAACCATCCATCTAGCTATTTAAAAATATTTATGGCCATATTTGGAGAAATGGAATTGTTCAAGATTTCTCAGCCAGTCAGTAGCAGAGCTGAGAGTAGAACCCAGTGGACTTCCTCAGCTATACTCACTACCATTATCAACCCATTCACAGACAACAGCATGGCAAGGTGGCATGGTCAGGCTATGAGGTTGCTTGTCTCCCATCAGTCCTCAGCTGCCATTTCCTGAGCATTTCCAAGTTCAGAGATTTATTGGCTGGGAGACATCAGGGAACAGCGGGAAGGAGAGAGCTTGGAGTGACATTGGGGTTTGAATCCCAGCTCTAGAAATGATCAGCTTTGTGCAAATAAGTTAAATAATTTTGAACCTTACTGTCTTCTTTGTGTAATGAGAACAATGATACTGTCTTTCTAAGACTTGTGAGGATAAATATTATGGTTCATATGAAAACATGTGACCAAGTATATGACCCACAGCAAGTGCTCAGTAAATACCCACTTCTATGCTTCTTCCTGTCTGCAGTGCATTCAGCTACTCCTCTGGGGTGTCCCTGAAGAAGACACTAAGAATAGGTAAGCCATACCTGGTAACTGAAATTATACTCTTGGTTCTGCTGTTGCCCTGGATAAGATGCAACCAAATTCTGTATATTGCTTTTTTTTTACATCCATAAAAATGTGCTAACCTTATGAGGCTTGGTGACTGTACTAAGCTTCTAGGACTGAAAAATCTATATAATAGTAAATTTGTAAATTTATAGAAAAACAGATTTCGAATGTAGAGAACAGTGAGAAAAAGGAGGCTCTCCGCCTCTAATATTATGGTACCAGCGAATGGAAAGTAACCAACCTGAGCAACCTGCCAACAGTTGGAAACTGTAAACATTTCAGGATGAAACGGATTTAGAATTGGTCAAAAAGCGTTTGATTAATAGCTCCAGGGACTGAAATTTTTTATCAACATAGTTACTACGGTTAATAGACATGTATTGAACATTCCCAGCTATGCTCTAGGCAAGCCGTAAATAAGAATATGTAAACATAGCCCCTCCCCAGTGTCTACAATTAAAGGAGATAAAAAACAACCAAGCTAAGCATGAATAAATGAGAATTGTGCTAGTGGGAGAAGGGGGCGGAATTAGACTTCATCAAGAATCAGGAGAGCCCCTGAGCACTACGTATGCCATGGGGCTCAAAGCCTGAGAAAGAGAGATGGGTAACTGGTCCAAAAGAAAGCAATGAAAATGACAAAAGGAGCTCTGAAGGAAGGTTAAATACTTTGGGCTCATTCCTCTGCAAAAGTAAAGGTTCAGATTTATGAGGCTCCGACTGTCCGTTGCACACATGTCCATCTGTCCTCCTCTCAGCTGTTTGTTTCTCTTCCCTTCCCAGCCTTTGTGGTCTGTCTCGTTTTATCGGACCACGAGTCCTCCGAGGACAAGAATCATACCTTGTTTGTCTCTGAATGTCAGTCCACTGGTGTTCATACAGAGTAAAGTGCTCACTCACTGCGTGTTGAGTGTTGAGTGACTGGGAGGCAGGATGGATATAGAGTGAGCTGGCCAGAGCTGGCTCAAAGGAGTGAGGAAGTGCAGGCTGTTTGTCACTACTCAAAAAGTTTCTTGACACGTTTGTTGGGAGGATAGCTGTCTGGATGTCGTGGTGGATGTCTCTTGGTTGCTCACATGGCATCCAGGGCTGCCTTCCCCTCTTTCTGACAGCACACAGTTTCCTTTCGGTGGCCAAGGTGGGGATTACCCCACCCTCAGCCAATCAGTGTATCTTCCTTGCCTGGGTGTTGGTCTAGGGCCAGGTGATGACCCAGGGCTGCACTAATCAGCACAGGGATATATCTGGGCCACTCTGATTTTTTTCAGGTTGATCTAAATCAGAGTGAAACTTATTGGTCTGCTCCAAGTTTTGGAGAAGAGAAGGTTCATGTCTCTCTCTTTCCTCTGGATGATGTAGAGCATGAATATTGTATTGGAATCTCTGTAACCGCTTTGCTTTCGTCAGAGATGAAGCAAGCGCATGGATAAGGGCAGAACCAGAGAAATGGAACACAAGCCTGACTCAAACTGCTCAGAAGACAGCTCTACATTGTGCATTTCTGTGGGAATCAGTGCATTCTCTCTGTGTGGAAGCCAGTCTGGTTTAGATTTTATTACTATTCATAACACAGTACACGTTGGGGGAAGCAGCTGTACTTGGGCCGGAGATTGAGAGTCAGTGGCATGGTGGTTAGGAATTCAGGGGTCTGGCTCCACTGCTCCCTCACCAGCTCTGACCCTGGGGGAGTTGTTTGCACTTTGTGAGACTCAGTGTTGCTCATACGTAGAGTAGGGTAAGGCAGGATAATAGGCTTTCGAGGATTAAATGAGATAAAGCGTGTACACCGCTAGGCATGTAATGAGAGCTCGAAGAGTGTAGCTTGACAGTACTGACATAAACAAACCTTGATGGGTCCTACGTGAGATTTCAAGTATAAAATGACCTACCCTGAGTCATAATTGAGCTTTCTCGTCACAATTCTTTCTTAGGCTTGCTCAGCTTAAGTTCTTTGTGTCTGTTTCTTAGAAGGTCAAATTAACTTAAATGGCTTCTCTGTCTTTTTTTTAAAGATTATTTATTTATTTATTTATTCATTTGAGATACAGAGAGAGAGCACATGTAGTGGGAGAGGCAGAGGGAGAGGGAGAAGCAGGCTTCCCACCGAGCAGGGAGCCCGACGTGGGGCTTGATCCCAGGACCCTGGGATCATGACCCGAGCTGAAGGCAGATGCTTAACGACTGAGCCACCCAGGCGCCCCACTTAAATGGCTTCTTAATAAAGTCCATTGTATTGCGCTTTACTCATTGTATTTTAGTCAGGGATTCTCTAGAGAAACAGAACCAATAGTTTATAGATAAAGAATCTAGATACGTATCCATATCTCTATATTTATATAAATCTAACGAGATTTTTTTATGAGGAATTGGGGTTGTGTGTGTGTGTGTGTGTGTGTGTGTGAAAATTTCTTCTTAATTTAGCAAGTTCTTGCTCTTTGTTGTCTCATTTAATCCTCAGAATAATCCTGTGAGGTTGTTTTGACAAGTGTTCTATTTTTGCCATACGAATTGGAGACACAGAGAGATTAATTTGTTGACTTGGCCAAGGTCACAGAGCTCCTCAGCAGTAGAAACAAGATGAGAATTGAAATCCTCTGAATCCAACGTAATGCTGTTTTCACTCTACTGGATTTTTATATACCTGTTTACCTGTAGAGAGCTGCAAAGTTGAGAAGAACCCATTTACAGAATTACCTATCTCCATTTTCTGCAGTGTGTTTAGGGACAGACAGTGCAATATGAATTGTCAGATTATGTGTAATTACTGTTATTACTCATTCGCCAACAAAGTCTAACAACCTTGTATGCCTTTGTCCAATGAGCAACTGCATTTGAGAAACATCCTTGTGTTGGCATCAGTTGACCACTTAATTCTCAACATGAGATGAGCTCTTGCTTCGTTTAATGGCTTTCAAAATGTTGACATGCACGGGAGCACAAAACAGCACTCTTTCTTGTTTTTCCCTCCTTCTAAAACCACAAGAAATTATTTAAGGAAGTTTTACTGAAATGCATCTGTCACTTATTAAGATGGATGGCTGGAGTGCAGCTTTCCATTACTGGAAATGGCAGAATCAAATTAGGAAATAACACTCCTCAGCATCTTCTCCAACTGGCTTTTGCATAATGTGTTGGGAAAAATGCCACCTTGGCAGAAAGCAGCTATTGTGAAGGCCAGGGTTCCTTCCCCAAAGGGGTTGTGTTTACCAGTGAGATTCCTCTTCTCCTTCAGTGAGTGAAATGGCTGGGTTTGAAAGTGAAGTTTCCTTGCCCAGGATACTTTCTGGTGTTTGGAGGTTGAAGGCTCTGTCTCATAGTCCAAGAGGCTCAGAGAAACTCTTACGCTGTATGCTTCTCCAAGTCAGAAGCTCTGACTTTGGTTTGGCTTTCTAAGCATTAAATTTCTCTTATCTTATTGGGCCCAGCAGCATCCGTTCAACAAATAGTGGATGTCTATTGTGTGGTCAGCATTCTTGATACTGGGGTTACCAGCAAGAACAAAACAGTGTGCCTGCTTTATGTAGTTCCTATGGTAGATGGGGACACAGCAAAAAAGTTCATAAAGTGTTTCATGCTATGAAGGTAATAAAGCCAAGCCACAAAGTAAAGAGTAGGTGGAGAAGGGGTTTATTAGAGAGAATAAAATCTCTTTCACAAGTCATGAAACCCGGCTCTTATTTCAGGATAACCATTGTATTTTTGTTTCTCTGGGGGAAACTGTGCAGCTAGCATTTTGTTGTTGTTGTTGTTGTTGAAAAGGATTTTTGAGGTCATTTAATTCATTTCCCATCTAAACACAGGAGTCTTGTTTTTCGACAACTCAGAAATGATAGTGGACTAGTCACCTTTTCCTGAATACATCTAGACTCAACTCTTGTTTCCCTAGGAAGAAGCCAAATTGACTTAAGTGTTTGTTAATCCACGTTATTTTCGGTATCCATTTATGGAGCCTCTACTATGTGCCAGGCATGTGTGAGGTCCTGGGGAGAGAGCAGTGAACAAGGTACAGAATATCAGCAGCACCCCGTTCATTTCCATAGCACCTTATTGTTAACGAAGGACTGTCATGCATGGGATTTTATCCTTCCAACCATCCTACAGGGTTGGCAAGACAAGTGTAATCAAGGCATTGAAATGTCTGATTGTCATTAGCGCTATTCTCTACATATTTCTGGCTTTCTGTTTTCTGAGCACAACCCTTTAAATAGTTGTACCATGTAACATGCTCTGTCACATGAAATATGAGGAAGGATCTTGTCACCAATGATCAGAGACTCTAAGAGGACCATTCCCTTTTCCACTTTTGTGGCTATGATGAATGCTCATGTCCCCATCACCAGCTCACTGAGGAACCAAGTGAGCAAAGACCCCTATGTTCCATTGGATGTGTAGTGTAAGTGATTAAACTTTTGCCATATTAAGCTATTGAATTTTGTGGCATTATTACTGCTTCATCAACTGACCCCAACTAATACAAGGATCCGTCTAATCACCTTTCCTCACTTGGGAGCTTACTATCATGTGGAGGCACTTTGCATCTTAGAGGGGGTCCATTCCATTGCTCATTGTTGGGAAGTTCTTCCTTCAAAATGGAAATAAAATCTGCTTTTCCATGATTCCCTCTGACTCCTCACTCTTCCCCCTGGAATAATAAGGGAGACAGCTACATCTCCTTCTACATGGCTGCTTTTCGTATAATATGACAGCTGTCGTGTCTCCCCTCAGAGTTCTCTTCTCAGGAGGAATGTGACTGATACCCTCAAACTGATTCTTTGATGACATGGTTCCCAGATGCCTCATTATTCTTGTTTTCAGTCTCTAGATATGCTCTAACTTACCAATGTAGCTTTTATATGGGGGAAATCATAGTTTCAGATGTTTTATGACCATATCTACTACAATGAAACCTCTATTTTTTTAAAGTCCAGATATTTAAGACTAAAAAATAGATATATAAAGATTTAGTCATCTTTTAAGACAAATTTAGTCTTACACTTCCTGCTTAAAACTCTTAACTAACTCCCCAGTGTTTTTAGGAGAAAGTGCTTATGAGACCCTCAGTGATCCGATCATAGCCTAGTTTTCCAGTTTTATCTTTCCCAGACATCCTTGTGTTAGTCATTTGTCTGTTTTCCCTCTGATCCATTCCTCTGCTCTACATCACAGTGGGACAGAAAGAATACATTCCAGGACTCCCCTATTGGCTGGATTTCAGCTAGGTTTGGCTCACTGAAGGCACTTGTGGGAGATGAAGGGTGGGAGAGTATTTTTACTCTCCCACCGCTCTGCCTCGGATGATGTTCCAGAAATGGCTGTGTTTTCTCTGTCTTCTGTGGCTATAGCTCTTACCAGGCTGCTGTGTCCTCTGTAGCTCTATGCTTGCCAGGCAGTCACCCCCAAGCTGGTGCCCTGACAGATGGCTCCTGCTGTGGGCTCCGGTAACCCCAATCCTCCCCAGCTTTCCTGCTGTCGCTGATGGCTGAGTTGCTGTCTCATCCTGCTTATCTTCTCAACGATTCCATAACAGTTGTAAAAAATTCCCTCTATTAAATTTTCCCTATTTGAGATACCTTGAGAAGTTTCTGTTGTCCTGACTTACATCCATCTAGCATTCTACTCTCAACCACAGTGGACATCTTTTCTTGGAATAAGCCATGTTCTCTCTTGTGGGTCTGAAACAGTTCTCTCTCTTCCCTCCTAAACATGACTAACTTCTGTTCATTCTTCAGTTCTCAGTGTAGGTGTCTCCCTTCTGAGCTCCCATAGCACTCCATGCTCACTTTCATCAGTAACTTGTTTACTGTTGACCATTTCCCTTTGGAATTAGGCCACATCAGCCTTATTCATTGTGTTCCCAGGACCTAACATAGTGTCTGGCTAATAGAAAATGCTCAATGAATAACCGAAGAATAAATGAATTAGTAGTATATAAAACATAGTTATGGACCCAGCATTATATATTTTGAAAAGTGAAATGAGTGCCTTGGTAATTATCTGTAATGTCTGGAACTTTGAAAGTGATGAGGAGTGTTTTAGTGGGGACCTGTATTGTGTCTCTGATATGTACAGGGACATGTGTTACCTTGATTTATATTTTGGATGTCTGTGAGGAAAGAAATCCCCTAATTTTTTTTTTTACCACAAAAAGTGTAACTTGGATAAGGAATTGCTGTTGCCATTGGTTGTACCAGATGACCATACCATTGGCAGATGTGCAGATGAAACAGTAAAAATGTGCAGATGAAACCGATTATTGGCCAAGCCAGTGCTAAGACAACCACTGGATGTTTGGCCATTTGTGCTTACCTTGGGTCCCATCCTTGATTGGAGATGTCCTGGTTAGGGAATGGAAAACACCAGCTCTTCAGTGGGCTCTATTATGTGTGGTCGTGCCACCACCATACATATTATATGCAGACATCCTTTACTGGTCAACTCAGTTGATTCCAAGGGGCTCTCCGGGTGGCCTGTGGGTCTGGGAGAGGGGGTGTCCACCTCTAACACCATTGATTCTGGCGAGAGATTGAGGACAGGGGAGGCCATTTCCTCCCATAGGCAGGATATGCCAAGGGCCCCAGGTTTGGCTGTAACTATTCTATTTTAATAAGGAGGCCTCTTTGGCCATGCTGAGCCTGTGGATTCCTGCCTCCGTGACCCAAGGCATAATGGGCAGCTGGATAAAGACTGGACTTGGAAAGCTGGGCAAGGGCTGGCCTTAGGGACTGTGAGAGCTTCCATACGTCTCCAGAGGAGCTCAATATGTGGCCAGAAGTTGCTGCTTTATTTTTTTATTTTTATTTTTTAAAGATTTTATTTATTTATTTGAGAGAGAGAGAATGAGAGATAGAGAGCACAAGAGGGAAGAGGGTCAGAGGGAGAAGCAGACTCCCTGCTGAGCAGGGAGCCCGATGTGGGACTCAATCCCGGGACTCCAGGACCATGACCTGAGCCGAAGGCAGTCACTTAACCAGCTGAGCCACTCAGGCGCCCTGGAAGTTGCTGCTTTAATATACACTGGAAACCCATGAGCAATTTATAGCCATCACAGGTGGGTCCAGAGACTTCAGGAGGCATGGGAGGAGGTTGCTAATGTTCTACAGTGCAGGAGTCTCTAGGGAGCACTAATGGGATTGCCTGTTGCATTGCAATTTGGACAGATTTTAGAGACTTTTATTCCTGGGGCAGGGGGCATTTTAAGGTGGACTGATTTATGCATAACAACAAAATGGACTTAAGTAGAATTTATAAGTGAGGAATATGTTGCCTCCCAATCCAAATAGATCCAGTGAGTTGTTGGGCTTTCCTTAAAGCAGTGATGCCACTAAGGTGAGGAGTTGATTCCTCGATCAAACAGTGCCCAGGAATGTCATCAAAGTGGTAGAGCCTTGAATCTTATGGGGAACAGTGGCTCAGCCCTAACTGGAAAAATGCTATGCTGAATGTTTATACATCCTGTGTGAGTGTTTGAATCTCCTCAGAGGAAGATATCATCAGTGTGATGTCATACTTGTTGTCATCCTTGTGTTCCTGGAGAAAATTGAATGCAGTTAAGAGCCGCCCGCAAAGACTGAGTGTGATGGCAGGGCTGTTGAAATACCCCATGGGGAGGCAATTACTGTGTTCATTCAAAAGTGAAGGTAAATTTCAATTGAGATTCTGTCAAAATAGGTACCAAAGAGAACATATGAGCCAAATTTATGACAAAAAAAGTACTTTTCAATTGCTGATTGGAGGGAGTCAGTAATGTCAGTATTTGGTATGGGGACTTTAACTGAGGGTATCGTGGCATTATGGTTACTGGTAAACCACTGTTATATATCAGTTATTTTTACCAGGTTTCAATGAGCACTGGCAAATTGGGTTATTAAAGAGGGAGTCTGTAGGAACTATGATCCCTTCTTTCAGTAAGTCTTATATAATGGCTCTTAATTCCTGTAGGCCTTGTTTCAGAATATATTGGGTCATCTGAAGTATTTTAACCAGGTGGAAGGGAGGTGTGGAGAAGGTCTGTGGGATCTCATTTTGTGAAACCGACTGTAAGTGCTAAATTGTTCATTTTATTCACATTTACTGCTTATTGTGTCAGGGTGTCCAATGCCCACTGTGGGCTCTTGTAGGGTAGTGAGTACTATAACCATGAGGGATTTAGTTAGGTAGGGTAATAGTGCTTATGGTTAAGGGGAAGTATACCTGTTTGCCCTATATTAATGTTTCATAACTTCCCTAAGAATATAGGGGTACCTTGTTTAAATTTTGTGGAATCCCAGGTATAATTGTAACTTAGCCCAATATTAAGGCCATGAAGATATGCTAATTGTGTGAAGACCAATGAACCACCAGAGAGGGATAGGGGCAGTTGTCCCCAGATGGTGGCTGCTGCCTCTGGGAGATGTGAAGTTGCCAGCAGGCTTGTGATGGTTGCCTAAAATCAGGGTTCTGGATGGGAGCACCTTCTGAGATGGCAGGGGCATGAGAGACACAGAGGTCTGGAGGCAACTTGCTATATACCCGATGTGGCCTGGCACTGGGGGCCTTGTAGCTTTCCCATAGTCTGCTATAATAAAACTTATAACTTTTCAGGGATTATGTGCCAAATTAAATGATTTGAGAAACCCAGATTTTAGAGTCTCCAATATCAGGCCTTTTGATGGGGACGTTGGTTTGGGGGAGGTTGGTTGCCTGGATGTCCTTTCTGAGGACCATCGCTTCCCTTGTAATTCTTACTCTCTTGATTATTTTCTTGATAGGCAAACATTTGGGCTTCATCATCTTGTTCTTCAGTGGCAACTAATAACTGTAGGCCATCTAATGCTTTCTTAATAGTGGCAGCCTGGCTAATAAGGGGAAGTAAGACTGTTTGATACTTTGGAGGTGCCCTTCTTAAGGTTAATTGCCTTGTATCAACGTCAAAAGGTTCTGTATGGGACTACTTAGGGCCTATGGTCCATTGGGACGTTCAATAACAATAAATCCATTGCACCATGCTAATTTCCTCAATAGCTGTTGTCCTTCCTCCAAGGTTTTCCCACAATTGGAGGCATCATTTGCAGTGATGGCAGTGGGATGGGCTGCTTACCATGCCATGAACCATGCCATTCTAGATGAGCTCTAGAATGCTCCTGGGGGTGCATTATTATGGGTCCATTTTGAGAGATTAAATGGGTTTCTTAATAAGTTATTAATTTGCAGATCATGAGATATAAGTGCCAATTGGCACATCTCAATAGATGTTAAAATTAATTCCAAACTACTGTTGCAGAGGTGCAAAAGCCGATTGGTTCCCTTTTCATCTTCCCATTAAGTTCTTTTAATAAATTTTGAATTTCCAATCAGGTCAAATCATGGACCTCTGTTTTAGTTTCTGTTTCCTCCTGAAAAAAATTTTTTTTGAATAGTGATGAGGAGCACTTCAGGGGAGGTCTTGCCCTGCCCTATCTTTAAGCTTCTCTGTCTAGGGAATCCCAGTCAGTGTCATCAGATTCAGGAATTCTACTCTTCCCCGCCCCCCCCACCATAATGTCACCCCACAGTACCATCTCTTTTGTAGCCACAGTGGAGTTGGAATGGCCTCTTAGCATTCTGATAGGTGGTAGCACCCAGAGTCTTTGGTGATCACTTTTTCAGTTTTCCAGTAAATGTATAGTTTCCTCTGGCCCCTTTGGGGAAGCTTGGGTGAAACACTCTGGTCCCCTTTCATTAGGATCTTTGCCTTGGGGCATCAGGCATATAATGCTGAAGATCAGGATCTTGTGTGTATTTGTGTGTGTGTGTGTCTGTGTGTGTGTATGTGCATATTTGTGTGTGTGTGTGTGTCTGTGTGTGTGTGTGTGTATGTCTAATAGAAGCAAAGTGGCAACAACAGCAGTGGCACTTTCAGCCTGACAGAGATCTGGGGAGCCAGGTGTCCTGTGGAGCTTGTATCTCACATAATAGCTGCTTTCCCCATATGAGTGGCCACCCGATGGCCCGTATATTGCACACGGTATCAGTTTGTCCCTGAGTGTTCTATAGAACAGGGGTCAACATTGGGTGGTACCCACAAAGAACAGTCATCGGGCAAGAGTCCTTCCCTGAGCCTAGAGTCAGTCCGTCCTGGCTTATGGTGAAGTCAAGACATGTGATTCCGTCTGAGACACACAGATAGATGCAGGCCATGACACACTACCCAGGGTGACTGTAAGGAGGGCCCTAATCCTATATAGGGACTCTTGTGTCTAAATGACAATCGTCGAAGCTTCTGGCTTAGATCAGGGAAGTGTATGACAGTCTCAGTAGGACTCACTGCTCAGAGTGCAAGCTTACCAGCGGGCAGTAGCACAGCTCACAGAGCATGCTGGCCGGCAGACAGCGGCTCAAGTGCATACGTGCCAATAGGCCACTGAGCTGGTTAGCAAGCCAGTACCAAGAGAAAGATTCTTGGTGGTGGTCATCGCCTAGACCATCCTGCTTATAGTGCCTGTTGTCTGATGGTTGTCCATGGAGCATGGGGCCAATTCTTCACTAAAAATTTGCTTGGATGTCAGGACTGATGATGCCACACCTGCACCAAGAGAATGTGAAAATAATTCATTACTTATGTATTGAGGCTTTCTGGAGGGAGCAGGGCATGTGCCATGCTGGTCTGAAATGGCTTGAGTGAAATAAGGGGATAGTGGCTTTGGTTTTTATTGTGGTTGGGGGGGCAGGAACAGAGTGAGTATTTCTGTGTGTAGCCAGGGCTTGTGAGGTTTGAATTGCTCTGCTGTCACCCAGGGAAAGAGCACCGGGGCTTTCTTAGCAGCTTGCCCAAACTTGGGGCAAGAGGAAAGGGAGAGGGGTGGGGCCTGTCAAGTCTAAAAAAAAAAAAATGGAATCAGAGTCTTTATTACGGTGATACAAATGTTTATCAAAATTCTAATTTTGACTTAAAAGCTCAAACTGTATTATTGGCAGGTGAGTATTGTCAGGTGTTTTCCAAGAAGTGACAGTCTCATTTTGTTTGCTTTTGACCAAGTGTCTGCTAAATCCACAAGTCTGAATAACCATAGTTGGGGCATTTACGCAGGCATCAAGATTTCATAAAATTAATCCTTCTTATTGCTTCATCAAGGACATTTGTAGAGAAACTGGCCTCTTCTTTGACCAGGAGTGCATGGTTATCAAGAACACGATGACTGCTGGTACACTTTGGTGGCTTGGCTTTGACGCATGCTTAGGCACGGGCAGGTTGGCCCAATGTTGCCTTTGCACCATCAGTAAAAATATCACCTCAGTGTAAAATGCAAGGCATGTCTTAGTACTATTAAGAAAATTGTTTTGACCTCATAGCCCTACTGAGAATACGTCAGGGACCACACCTTTCAGATATTTGCATTACATACTTTGAAAATTGCTGGCCAGGGTCAAAAGCAAGGGGCAGGGAAGTGGCCTCTGCCCTCCTTGAGGCCATACTATAAGGGTGCTGCAGGGGGTTGAAGAATTAGGACCAATGATTCAACCTACAATGATGGGCATCTTATCAGTCAGTCTCAGCTTATCTCGAAGCAAACTCGCTTGCTTAATTTACATTATATTTGAGGCTCTGTTTGGAGGAATCAGTAACAAACAATAAATAAGATTTGCCTCCTGACATGTTCCCAGATCAGTATAGGCTAGACACACTGGGATGGATGGTTATAAAGCCCTTATCATCAACAGATCTTGCGATAGAAGTACATACTACATACATGCTAAGGGAGCACAGTAACTAAATCTTTACATTGGATTCAGAAAAGACTTAACTAAGGTCATTTAGGCTGATCTTCAAGGATAGGAGCAGTAGTTCAGGTGGGAAAAAGAGAATAGGAGCTTTCAGGAAATGACAGGTTAATGACACAAAGGCCACACAGTGAAACCTGCTTACATTTGTCAAAACCAGCTCCAACTTTGGCCTTCTCTGACAATCTCAGCGACCCCTTCATTCACTCCCGATCACAACCTGAGCCTTATTCTCATCTCTGCCTTCTCCTTTTTAGCCATTCATTCATTCATCAACTTTGTATCAAGCACCTATTAGTCATTTTTGGAGAGTTGCCTCTTATTCATGGGTGGGGCTCCAAAGTTTGAAGTGGTGAAGGCAGAAAAGTATGTGGAGTCCCAGTTACCTCTGAAAACTCCTTAGATCATCCATAAAGCACATTATGTATGTTTTTGCGAAGACTTGATTTGGGGATACATGCTAATGTAAAAAAGGATTTCGAACATTAGCCATACATGGGGAGCTTGAGAGCAAGGGAAGGGATGAGCTTCACAGGGTCTGTCTGGTGCTCGCTCACTCCCTGAAGCATGACCACTGAGCGCAGTAGCCGGCAGATGAGTCTACACAGTCAAGATTGCTCTTCTGTCTACGTGCACACACGTTCCCGTAGCTGAATCTGTATAGATGAAAGGCCCGTACGGCGGGACTCCCTTCTGTTTCGTCCCTGGTCATGTTGGCATTTGTCACTTTCTGCCGCCACCATCACCACCCTGCATGGTGGGGCTCCTCAATAGCTGTTAGAGTTCTGGATAGCCGGCCTCCTCCTCTGGTTTTTGCAAGATTCCATCCGTTCTCAGCACTAGAGTCATGAAGCTCCTAAACCCTCCTTGACTGAAAGCCTTCTGTATGTTGCTCCGTTGCCAAGCGGACACAGCACAGCTTGGTAATTTTTTTTTTTTTTTTATCCCTCTGGCTTTCCCACCACCCAGAATGTGAGGTCTTGGTGGCTAAGAGTCACTTCTCTAACCTCTGTATCCTCATAGACTCTTCCCACAGTGGGACCCCCATGAATTCTGATCTTTTCCATTGATAGAGAGGATGACCCTGAAGTGTACTATTTTGCCCCCTGTATGCAAATTGATGTTCACTTGGCTTTGTTTTTTCCTCCCATGTCCACAGAGCTTCCCCTTACATCTGTCTTAATATAATTAATGATCTGACAATGATTACTCGCTTTCTGAGCTCTGCTTCTGGGAACCTAAAGCTGTCAGTCATTTATCTTTTGCCGATCTTTTTATTTCAAACCTGATTCTCGTCAAGTCCAGCCAGTTTGTAAGCATGTACAGCGTCGTTGTGCATGGGAGCAGTCACTCCCTGCCACTCCTTCTGACTGGACGAACTGTGCGTGTGACGGAATAGCGCATGCGTCAGGCGGCTTTTCCATGGGTCTTATCCAGCTGTGCTAGAGAACGGGGGTGGGGGTGGGGGTGGGGGGCTCCCGGGGCGGGGGGGCTCCCGTCCATGCGACACTGGATAGAGTGCAGTTCCATAATGTTCCATAAGTGTTCCTTATTATCTGTGCCCAGCTTCTTGCTAAGAAGAATTCTGTGTAGTTTGCCAAGAAAAATAAATTAACCATAAGAAAAAAAAGAGACAAAGAGAAAAAAAAAGTTTTCAACTTCATAAGATGCAAAAAGGTCAGTGAAAAAATGCATACCATGAAAACCTCTGCACTTATATAGGTGGGTCAGGTATTTGCTCCTGCCTTGCTTGCAATACCCTGCCGTTGGAACTACTCTAGAGTTACAGTGCCTTGAGGTGAAAACAGTGCCATCAATTGAGAGAAGCACAATTCCTGTTATTGAGTCCAGAGAGAACTTCTCCCAAAGATTTCCATCAACAATTGTATGGTAAACAGTGTCCTCAACATGTTTTTACGATGGATGCGGTAGAGGGTTTCTTAAGACTGTTTCTTTTTTTATGTATTTTTTTCTAGTTTTAGTGAGAAATAATTGACATACATCACTGTATGAGTTTAAGGCATACAGCATGATGGTTTGATTTACAAATATTGTGAGAAAATTACCACAGTAGGTTCAGCTAACATCCATTAACTCACATAGATACAGTAAAAAAACGGAACAGCAGAGAAAAGAAAAAGAAAAAAATTTCTTCCTGTGTTCAGAACTCTTAGAATTTACTTTCATTACTTTCCTACTTCCTTTCAGTCAAGGAGGGTTTAGGAGCTTCATGACTCTAGTGCTGAGAATGGATGGAATCTTGCAAAAACCAGAGGAGGAGGCCGGCTCTCCAGAACTCTAACAGCTATTGAGGAGCCCCACCATGCAGGGTGGTGACGGCGGCGGCAGAAAGTGACAAATGCCAACATGACCAGGGACGAAACAGAAGGGAGTCCCGCCGTACGGGCCTTTCATCTATACAGATTCAGCTACGGGAACGTGTGTGCACGTAGACAGAAGAGCAATCTTGACTGTGTAGACTCATCTGCCGGCTACTGCGCTCAGTGGTCATGCTTCAGGGAGTGAGCGAGCACCAGACAGACCCTGTGAAGCTCATCCCTTCCCTTGCTCTATATCACACAGCAGTGTTAGCTATAAGCATGCCGTGCATTACATCCCTAGTACCTATTTCTTGTAACTGGAAGATTGTGCCTTTTAACCACATTTTTCCAATTTCCGCTCCCCAGCACCCACTTCTGGTAACTACAGTCTGGTCTCTTTTTCTGAGTTTGGCCTTTTTTCTTTCTTTTTAAAATTTAGATTCCACATATAAGTGAAATGACACAGTATTTGTCTTACTCTGCCTGATTTAGTTTACTTATTAAGGCTGTTTCTTATAAAGTCCTCAAATATATAGGGAGTAGGATGTCTTGGAAAAAAGAGGTTTCCTTCCAGCCTGGGTGGTGGTGGGGGGGTGGTCCTGAACTAGATCAAGGTAGGGCTGACAGGGCTGGGCAGGATACGGTGGGGCAGGGTAGGGCTAGGCCAGGCAGGGCGGGTGGGCAGGGTTGAGCGGAACATGAACTGGATTGAGCAGGGCTTAGCTTGGCAAGGCAGAATTGGGCAGGAACAGACAGTAGTGGCCAGAGCAAAGCATGGCTGTCTGGTCTGGTCTGGGCAAGGTCTGGACAGGGCAGAAGTCATCAGAACTGGGCAGGGCTCAGCAGGACTGGGCAGCTCAGGGCAAAAGTGGACAGGGCTACTAGGGCTGGACAAGACTGGGCAGGTTTGGGCAGGGAAAGAAAAACATAGCCCGACAGGGTCTCAGACTCTGGAAGGAGTTGCTGAAGGAAAGAGAATGTTCTCTGTTCACAGCGTGCCTAGAAACTGCAATCCCAGAACCCATCCTCCCCGTGTATCAGGAGCCTGCCTGCCCTGTTTTCATTGTGGATTGTGAACTCCAGCAAGGGTCTCACGGACTCAAGAGGCCGCCCCTGAAGATACTGGCTCAATTAGCATGCACTGAACAGTGTGCTGTCTTCCTGATTGGAAAAGACCATTTGAATTTAATGTGTCCTCTGTCTGGAAGGCCATTTTCTCCTGGAAAACTCCTCTTTGTTCTTTAAGACCCAGTGCAAATGGCACTTCTGTGCCATCTTTCTGATGTCTCAGTTCTGCAGATCTCTGACTTTTCAACTGCATCCACCTTGGAGCACCAATAATTTGTATCTGTGCCATTCCTAGTGCTGGTTGAAATTCAGTCCTTTCTCTTCTGCTCATTCATGATCGTGAGTAAGAGTGATGTTACTGGCTTCAGTCTCCAATTTGGCACACCTAATATGAATAACAAACCATTTGTAATATGCTTCACAATTAACGTGTTAGGACACCTCTAATGGGAGCTGCTTTCATAGGCTAAGATAGATTTGACTGTAGGATCAGTGAATAGAGTATTGAAAGATCATTAAGAGGTCTTACTAGCGTTTGTTTCCCTTTCTTTTAGAGATGTGTCTAGCAAGAAGTTGCTGTGGCCGAAGTCACAGAGGTTGCAGTCTGTGTTCTTCTCTAGGATTTTAATGGGTTCCTGTCCCACATTTAGGTCTTTTATCCATTTTGAGTTTAATTTTGTGTATGGTATAAGAAAGTGGTCCAGTTTCATTCATTCTTCTGCATGTGACTATCCAATTTTCCCAACACCATTTGTTGAAGAGACCGCCTTTTCTCCATTGGATATTCTTTCCTTCTTTGCTGAAGATTAGTTGACCATATAGTTGTGGGTCCTTTTCTGGGCTCTGTATTCTGTTCCATTGATCTATGTGTCTGTTTTTGTGCCAGTACCATACTGTCTTGATGATTACAGCTTTGTAATAGAGTTTGAAGTCCAGAATTGTAATCCTTCCAGCTTTGTTTTTCTTTTTTAATATTCCTTTGGCTATTTGTGGTCTTTTTTGGTTCCATACAAATTTTAGGATTGTTTGTTCCAGCTCTGTGAAAAATGTTGATGGTATTTTGATAGGGATTGCACTGAATGTGTAGATTGCTTTGGGTAGCATAGACATTTTAACAATATTTGTTCTTCCAATCTATGAGCATGCAATGTTTTTCCATTTCTTTGTGTCTTCCTCAGTTTCTTTCCTAAGTATTCTATAGTTCATCAAGATAAAAAGCTTTTGCACGACAAAGGAAACAGTCAACAAAACTAAAAGGCAACCTGGGCAATGGGAGAAGATATTTGCAAATGTCTTATCAGATAAAGGGCTAGTATCCAAAATCTATAAAGAACTTATCAAACTCACCCCCAAAACCAAAAAATCTGGTCAAGAAATGGGCAGCAGACATGAACAGACATTTCTGCAAAGAAGACATCCAAATGGCCAACAGACACATGAAAAAACGCTCAACATCACTCAGCATCAGGGAAATGCAAATCAAAACCACAATGAGATACCACCTCACACTGGACAGAATGGCTAAAATTAACAACTCATGTTAATGTTGGTGAGGATGCAGAGAAAGGGGAACCCTCTTATACTGTTGGTGGGAATGCAAGCTGGTGCGGCCATTCTGGAAAACAGTCTGGAGGTACCTCAAAAAGTTAAAAATAAAGCTACCCTATGACCCAGCAATTGTACTACTAGGTATTCAACCAGAGGATACAAACAGTGTGATTCGAAGGGGGCACATGCACCCCAGTGTTTGTAGCAGCAATGTCCACAATAGCCAAACTATGGAAAGAGCCCAGATGTCCATCGACAGATGAATGGATAAAGAAGATGTGGTATATGTATACAGTGGAATATTTCTCAGCCATCAAAAAGAATGAAATCTTGCCATATGCAACAACGTGGATGGAACAAGGGGGTATTATGTTAAGTGAAATAAGTCAGTTAGAGAAAGATAAATACCATATGATTTCACTCATATGTGGAGTTTAAGAAACAAAACAGATGAACATAGGGGAAGGGAAGGAAAAATAAAATAAGAGGAAAACAGGGAGGCAAAACATAAGACACTTTTAGCTATAGGGAATAAACTGAGGGTCGCTGGAGGGGAGGTGGGTGGGGGGATCGGGCAACTGGGTGATGGGCATTAAGGAGGGCACTTGATGGAATGAGCACTGGGTGTTGTATGCAACTGATGAATCACTAAATCCTACCTCTGAAACTAATAATATAGTATATGTTCATTAAATTGAATTTAAATAAAAAATTAAAAAAATAAAAAGAGGTCTTATTAGGAAACTGAGGCCCAGAGTGGATAGTTCACTTACAGAAGTTACCCAGAGAATTCAGGGGAGAACCGAAGCAAACTTTTTCTGACTCTTGGTCTGATGTTTTCCCTTTCAGGATTTTTCAAAGCATGTGGTTTTATATCTCAGGGCACTCTGGGCTCATGGTACTGAAAGCAAGATTCTCAAAATGTGGGTCAGTAACTGCCAGGATTTGGGGATTTGTAGATACTTCTCTGAAATGTCACTGTCCAACCTGAGCTTATGAGCCCTCTCCCCGCTTAAACCATGGTATTCCCCAGGGGCTACTGCTCTTTTTTTTTTTTTTAATGGTTCTGCTGGGGGGGCTATAGGAGCCCCTGAAGTTGGGTGCAAATCACAAAGAAACACAATCAGATCAGCCTGGTGGAAAGAGGACGGAGACGAGTCTTTACCTCACAGGACCGTCATAAGAAACATGAGAGCTAATGAATGCAAAGTGCCTAGTACAAAGTAGGTGCTCAGTAGACGCGTTTTTTGCCTTTTTCCTTAAAAGAGCCCTCAGATGTCATTTAGCAGAGCCTGTTCCTGCCTGAGAGGCAGTTCAGAAGAGCAGGCTTAGGAGTACAAGCTCTGGAGTTGACACCAGGCCTGCTTCCGAGGTTTGCTGCCATGTACAGGCTGTGTGAACATGCATAGGTGAGCCTCACTGCCCACACTGCCCCCTCTTTATAGACCCATTGTGAAGATCAAGTGAAATACTGCTTGTGAACAGTTTAGCAGCTCAGTGCTTAGTACCAGTCAGTGCCGGCCATCACTGGCGTATCACTACCCATAAAAACACTTCAGACAGATGTCACTGAGAATCATCCAAAGGCTGGAGCTCCCTGTGGCTGACTAGCAGCTCCCTCTTGGATCCAGCTCTCCAGCCAGGCCTGCTGCACCCTGCAGACATCTCCTATCTCTGGGCTCGGCCCCCCCAGCCATTATGAAAATGGAGAGGCCTGGTGGCCGCTGCCTCTTCCTGGATGGGGCCAGTCCCAGGCCTGCCGACGGCTTAGAAGCACGTCTGCAACTGTGTATGTGACAGCACAGTGGGGAAACCAAACGCAGGGGTCCTGTTCCCTCCCCATCTCCCCCACAGCGGACCTCCCCCACCAGGACTGCTGCTACAGCACCGGGTCTAGGACCGCTCCTTGCCCTTCACCCCAACCCCTGATAAGTATTGCAGATTTTCCCAGCCACAACCTGCCTAATCCAGGGCTTGAAGCTTTACTCAGATCAACATATAATGAGCATGGAGTGCGGTGGACTCTGTCCTGAGGGCCTCATGAGGGAGAGGAGCAGCCCGCCCCTACCCCCGGACCTAGAGCGGTGTGTTCCTCACTACACCCCACCCTCTCCTCCTCTCAGTCTTGGCCACTCCAGCAGGCTCCATAGGGGTGTGCGGTGGGCAGGCTCTCTGAACCTCAGAGGTCAGCTCCGTCCCCGTTCCCCCTGAGGCAGGAGTGTGGGACTGGGCCCCAAAAGATGGTATGATGGAGAGCCACTGGCAGAGCTGAGCAAAAGGGCAGGAAGGGCCCCTGCTAGAGCAGCCTCCCGGGCCCATCCAGTCCCAGAGAGGAAGGTCTCACGGCTGGGCCCCTGGCGGCCTGGGACGAATTTAAAAGAGGACATCGCTGGGGGCCTAGGGGACACAGTGAGGTGGAACCACTGCCTGGGGAACCATTTTTGTATGTGTTATTTGTGTACCGTGTTGAGTAACACGGTATGCCTCCGAGGCCAGCAGGGCACATCCCCACCCCCGGTTTATGCATGGGGGAGCTGAAGCCGAGACAAGATGAGTGGAGGGCCGGGGGCTGCTGAGTGAGGCAGACAGCGCTAGAACTAGAACCAGGATTTTGAGGTCTTCTGACTCAGGTCTGTGCTCTTGGTAAGAGAGCTGGCTACTCTAGGCAGGTCCACCAGAGGCGTCCTCTGCTCCTGGGGGCGGGGGGGGGGTGTCCTCAGAGAGGACCTAAAAGGCAGCTGGGCCCAGATGTCGGCACCTGTGATGTGAGTGCTGGTCCGGCCACACAGGGGAGCCCAAAGAGCTTTGATTCCCTGGGGCAGTCACTTACTCCCCAGAGCCCGCTTCCTCCTCTGAAGAGTGGGTACAAAGAGAGCTGACCCCCACATATCCTGGGACTATTGTGAGAATAAAATGAAACGAGATGAGTGAGAAGGTGTTTTGTAATTGTAAACAGTCATAAAATGAGTAACATCATTAACCCAGAGGCAAGGAGCAAGGTTGGGAAAACTCACAGAGGAAAACAGCAAAGTAAGAAGAAAGGCAGAGTGTCAGAACAGGGCTGGTGTTCTTTGCTTGCCTCCTCACATCTTCCACCTTGCAGGCTGTCTACCCTATCTGTGTGGGAGGTGCTGACTTATTTTTTTTGACCCAGAAACCCCAAGACCAGCTTGAAGGTGACAGTGATTTTATGAGGTAAAACCCCAATGTCTATTCCTAACTTTCCTTGAATTTTAGATTTTAAGCATGCTATTATATTGACATTTTTAATACCATTCTCTCTACTCCCAAGAATTAGGTATTTATCTGTTGACATGATGCATTAAAAGAAAAACGATTCAATTCAGATGCGCTAATGTAATTTGCACACAGATACCACTTAAAAATCACGTCCTAAAAATGTCAGACTTACCTCGAACAAGTCTTAGTGGGGATGTATGGCAAAGCAGATCCCTCTAAATGCATCGTACAGAAAACTGTAAAATACAGAAACCTTAATCAACTGCGAGTATGTTCAGACTCCAGTAAAGTGGAATGGTTATATGTGAGTGAATAATTATTTTAAATATAGAGATAATTGGGATTACCTTTCGGCTTACACAAAATACTGTAAAATATGACTTTTATGCAGCAGACATTTTGTCATCAGTTCCCACTGTTCGTCATAGAATATTTTTGGAGGAAGAAAGAGCTTTGCCAGTGACTTGAAGAACCTAATGGAATAGGTCAGCATCATTAACCCCTACCTGAATGAGGAACTGGAACCTGGAGAACCCAAGTAACCCTCCCAAGGTCATGCTGTCAGTCAACAGAGGGGATTGTGTAGCCCAAGTGCCCTGATTTCTGAGCCTGTGCATGGATTGGTCTCTAATGTTTAAATGCTATTTTCACTATTAGTTTTTGTTAGGGATATCATCTGGTGCTGCAATCTCCTTTTTGAAAAATCTTCTTAAATCTCACTTATAGAGCTAAATGGGTTTTTTCCCCCCCTCCCATTAGTTTCAGATTATGTTGCAGGGAGGGTTCGGTGAACGTGACTTCACTCAGAGCATGTGAGTGTATGGTGGTAAGAGGACTGACGGTGGGAAGTGGTGGTGAATTAGCAGGGTCCTTCATCCTCACTCCCCCTTATTCCGAACTGTTCTGCTACTATTTGTCGTACAGAATGGATTTCAGAAAAGAGAAATGAATTTGAAAAGAGGATTCCCACTGCCAAAAAAAGAATACGAGAACACCACCGAGAGGAACCCATCCCCCTTGGATTGTCAGGTCAGGGTTTTGGAGGTCCAGGGTGGGTAGCGAAGGCTGGGGCAGTTCTTTTCACGTGAAGGCAGGGAGGGAGGCTGTGAAGAGTAGGACTGCGCGTGTTCTCATTCCAGGTGTGAATCTGGAGGAGCCAGGAAGCACCTGTCTTTCCCAGCTGCCTGGGGAGGTTCTGTTTGGCTCCAGGAATCTGGAGCAGCCGCCAAGGGCTGCCTCAGAAAGGAACAGGCTGTTTTCTGAAAATAGGACATTTGGTGTCTTTAAAGGCAGAATACTCCCAGCACCCCACGTGGTACATTCACTTTGAAAGGGAGCAAGATTACAGAGATGTTCAGGGCTGAATGGAGGGTTCAGAGACATACAGCTTCAAGCAGTCCCAAACTCCATGTTTATGGGCCAAAATCCTTTCATCTTAGGATCTCAAAGCACCTTGCCTGGCATTAAGGACGATTACCTCAGCTCCGTAGAGAGAAAACAGAGACAGGAGAAAGAACAGAGCCTGCAGGATGAGATAGGGAGGGGATGATAAATCGCAAATAAATGCTTAAAATGCTTTTGGAAATTTGATAGGATTACTTCCCTTTTTTTCCCCTCTCTTGTGGAGCTTGGAACTAAAAGAAGGGTGATTATGTGCATTTGGATCTGAATTTCATTTTTCATTCCTCAAAATATCGCCAATGAAATAATCCTAAAGTAGGGTTTAGATTATTATTAAGAAACCTGAAAAGCAAGCATATTCCATCCTTTGAATAGTTCCTGAAATAAAAGAATAAAAACCATAATACTGTGCTTCATTGTTCAAGCACTAATTCTAACCCCACAATTTATTGATAAGGCATCAGCAAGAGATCCAGCAGATATACCTGTGAGGATAAAGCAACCATTCTGAAATAGATAAAAATGAAAGCTCAGAGTCTAAGAATCAATGATTACATCATAAAAAGGGGGGAGGTGGCAATAACCTTGCATTTTATTTTTTTTTTAATTTTTATTTTTTTTAAAGATTTTATTAGAGAGAGAACATGAATGGGGGGGGGGAGAGAAGGGCAGAGGGAGGGGGAGAAGCAGACTCCCTGCTGAGCAGGGCTTGATCCCAGGATCCCGAGATCACAACCTGAGCCAAAGGCAGATACTTAACCGACTGAGCCACTCAGGTGCCCCCGCCCCTTGTGTGCATTTTAAATGGGCTACCTTGTTTCATCCTTGTAGTAGCCTTTAGAGGTGGGTACCATCTTCATTGTACAGGTGAAGAAACTGAGACTCAGAGTGGTTATAGCTTATTTAAGTTCACATGGTGAGGAAGAGTCAGGATTTGAGTCCAGATGTAGTGGATTCTGAGGTCCACGTTCTTTTTGTCTCATTCTGGATGGGTTCTGATTTGAGGCTGAAGGTCAACGCTATTAGACTTTTAAATGTGGTTATGACAACAAAATAGATAAAACGTTTTGAAATAAATTTAACAAAAATGTGCAAATCTTGTATGAGGAAAACCCTAAAATACTTCTGACACAAAAGTAGACTTGAATAAGTAGAAACACATCCCTTGTTTTTGGATAGGCTATCTCAGTATCATCAGTAGGTTGGTACAGTTTAAGTAAATTTTTAAATTTGATGTCATCACATAAAAATGCTAACATGCTCCCCCCCCGGTAGTTAGACAAGATGGTACTAAAAGTTCATGTGGGGAAATAAACATGAAAGAACAGCTAGTGTGTGTATGGAGGGTGGTAAGTGGGTTGGGGTGGGTAGAAGGAGGGGCCAGGCCTACCAGATACTAAAACGTATTTTAAATCTCTATAATTAAAACAGCATAGTACTGGGACATAGCTTGATAGACCAGTGGAACAAAATAGAAAGTTCTCAATAGAAACAGACCAAATATATAGAGAAATTCAGCACATATAATAAAGGTGGCATCTAAAATCACGGGGCGGGGGGGAGGTGTGCCCGGGTGGCTCAGTTGGTTAAACGGCTGCCTTTGGCTCAGGTCATGATCCCAGGGTCCTGGGATCGAGGTCCACGTCAGGCTCCCTGCTCAGTGGGGAGCCTGCTTCTCCCTCTCCCTCTGCCTGCTGCTCTGCCTACTTGTGTTCTCTCTCTGTCTCCTGTCAAATAAATAAATAAAATCTTAAAAAAAATAAAAAAAATCACTGGGGGAAAGATAGATACTTTAATAAGTAGTGTGAGACAACAGGATAGCCATATAGCAAAGGATAATAGATCCATAGAGTATGCAAGAATAAAGTTGAAATGATCAGAGGGAGAGTGGGACTTCTGGCTATGGTGGTGGCATATTCTCCCCCCCCCCCCGTAGGTATAAAACTGGATGAAATTATAAGAAAAAAAATCATTTAAGGGATCTCAAAATTGACCAAAGACAGACAGAAAATTGAGAAACATTTATTTAAACAAAAACTACTAGAACTTTGGGTGAGAACACCAGGGTCTGCAACCTACTTACTGGGGCTGCTATCATTCTTCAACCATCATCCCCATCTCTACACACAGATGTGTTGGCAAGAATTAGGGTTTCACTGTTGCAGAGTTGGCCAAGAAAAACAACAGCTTTGCTGCTAAGAGGTTTGGACCTCACACGGGGCAGAGTGTAAAAACTCAAGAGTGTTGTCAGCAGAAGTACAAAACTCAGTGTAAAATGAATAGGGAAAATCTACAACTCTGTCTTCCTGAGGTTGTGGTTCTAGGGTAAGGCAGGGCAAGTGGTGGATCAGTCAGATATTTAAGAGGGAGACCCTGGAGGTGCCAGTATGGAAGGGCTACATAAACTCTCCACCCACCCTTGCCTGATGATGAGACTAGATTAGATGCATGCTCAGGAGAGACTCAAGAGAGCCCAGTGAAAAGTGGAAGTCAGCACAGACTTGAGAACTGGCTGAACTTTGCACTCTTTAGGAAGTTCATAGATACGTACATAGATATGTACGTATCTATACATAGATAGGTCAGCAGAGACGTGGGTGGAAGTCTTTAGGGATGAAGATGTTTGAGAACAATCTCTATTCAACTTGTTTGTTGTCTATTAAACTATATAATCCCAGAAAGCCTGGTTTCAAAATGAAGGTAAGAATAAAAGAACTGATGAGAGACATTAGTGTTTGCTCATGAAAAAAACAAAAACAAAAACAAAAAACAACAACAAAAACCCAAAAGACCCCCAAAACAAAAGAATCCAGAATTGTTTTAAAATATTATTTTAAATGTTTCCAACAAAGATGAGACATGCAGAGAAACAGGAAAGTGTGATTCATATTCAGGAAAAAAAAAAAAAAAACCTCAATGGAAATGGATTCTCAGTAGACACAGAATGTTAAATTTAGCCAAGAAAACTTTAAAGAATGATTATAAATATGTTCAAAAAATTAAAGGAAACTGTCTCCAAAGAAATAAGGGAAATATGGTGACTTAACAAATAAAAAATTTCAATAAAGGAGAAAAAATATAAAAAGAAGCAAATGTAACTTTTAGAATTGAAAAATACAATAATTAAAACACTAGATTTGCTCAGTAGCAGATTTGAGATAACAGAAGAAAGAATCAGTGAGGTAAAAAGATAGTTCAATAAAATTAAGCTAAAGAGCAGGAACAAAATTATTGAAGAGAACTTAACCAGAGCCTCAGAGACCCCTGGGACAATATCAAATATACAACATATCTGTAAAGGGAGTTCCAAAATGAGAAGAGAGAAAAGAGCAGAATAAACATTTAAAGAAAAAAACAGTTGAAAACTTCCCAAATCAGATTTTAAAGATGAATATAGAGATCTAAGAAACTTAACAACCCCCAGTAGAATAAACACAAAGAGAACCATACCTAAACACATCAGTCAATGATAAAATCCAAAGACAAATAACATCTTTTAAGGAGCAAGAGAAAAATGATTTATCATATACAAGTGAACGATAATCCAATTGGTTGACTTCTCTTCAGAGAAAATGAAGGTCAAAATGTAGTGTAATGACATTTTGCAAAAATGCTGAGAGAAAAATGTCAACTAGGAATTCTATATCCAGCAATAATATCCTTCAAATACGAAGACAAAAATAAAGTTTTCCCTGATAAACAAAACCTGAGAGAATTCATTGCTAGCAGACCTACCCTACATGAAATTCTGAAGAAAGACCTTTAGAATTAAAGAAAATGATACAAGATATTAATTGAATACATGGGAGGAAATGATGAATGACAGAAATGGTGAATGTATGGGTAAAGTATAAAGAAGAGTGGAGGAGGGGCGCTTGGGTGGCTTAGTCTTGATTTCAGTTTAGGTCATGATCTCAGGGTCCTGGGATAGAGCGTTCATCGTGGAGTCCGCTTGATGATTCTCTCTCTACCTCTCCCTCCTCCCCTCCCGCTCTCTCTCCTCAAATAAATAAAATTTTAAAGAAGAATGGAGGAAATTGAGCTATGTTGGAACCAACTTGTTACATTGTATTGGAATTAAGATGATACTAACTTGAATTAGATTATGATAAATTAAAGACATTTAATGCAGTCCTTAAAGTGATCACTAAGAAAATAACTAAAAAAGTATAGTGAAAAATAGAGTGACTAAAATGTATATTAAAAATTGTTTACTATTAGAGCCACTAAAGGTGGAACAGAGAAACAAATGGAAACAGGAGATCCTATGGAAAATAAATAGCAAAATGGCAGACATGAATCCATTCATATCAATAATTACATTAAATATAAATGGATGCAACACTCCACTTAAAAGCCAGAAGTTAAAAGGCAGACTGGATTTAAAAGCACGGTTCTGTAACAGGGAAAAACTTAGCATATCTGACTCCATATTGCTTCTATTTCCCTTGCTGCTGTGACCTACAACTTAGAAACTTCTGCTTAGGCCTGCATGCAGGAATGTTACAGCTGAGATTTGAAAAAAAACTGCACTGCCTTTTTTTTTAAATTTTATTTTATTATGTAAATCACCATACATTATGTCATTAGTTTTTGATGTAGTGTTCCGTGATTCATTGTTTGCCTATACCACCCAGTGCTCCATTCAATACGTGCCCTCTTTAATACCCATCACCAGGCTAACCCCTCCCTCCACTCCCCTCCCCTCTAGAACCCTCAGTTTGTTTCTCAGAGTCCATTGTCTCTCATGGTTCGTCTCCCCTCTGATTCTCCCGCCCCCTTCATTTTTCCCTTCCTACTATCTTTTTTTTTTTTTTAACATATAATGTATTACTTGTTTCAGAGGTACAGGTCTGTGATTCAACACTCTTACACAATTCACAGCGCTCACCATAGCACATACCTCCCCAGTGTCTATCACCCAGCCGCCCCATCCCTCCTAACCCCCACCACTCCAGCAACCCTCAGTTTGTTTCCTGAGATTAAGAATTCCTCATATCAGTGAGATCATATGATACATGTCTTTCTCTGATTGACTTATTTCCCTTAAGATAATACCCTCTAGTTCCATCCACGTCATTGCAAATGGCAAGATTTCATTTTTTTTGATGGCTGCATAATATTCCATTGTATATGTACACCACCTTTTCTTTATCCATTCATTTGTCGAGGGACATTTTGGCTCTTTCCATAGTTTGGCTATTGTGGACAATGCTGCTATAAACATTGGGGTGCACATATCCCTTCGGATCCCTACATTTGTATCTTTGGGGTAAATATCCAGTAGCACAATTGCTGGGTCGTGTGGTAGCTCTATTTTCCAGTTTTTGAGGAACCTCCATATTGTTTTCCAGAGGGGCTGCACCAGCTTGCATTCCCACCAACAGTGTAGGAGGGTTCTCCTTTCTCCGCATCCCCGCCAATATCTGTCGTTTCCTGACTTGTTCATTTTAGCCATTCTGAATGGTGTGAGGTGGTATCTCATTGAGGTTTTGATTTGGATTTCCCTGATGCCGAGCGATGTTGAGCACTTTTTCATGTGTCTGTTGGCCATTTGGATGTCTTCTTTGGAGAAATGTCTGTTTCTGTCTTCTGCCCATTTCTTGATTGGATCATTTGTTCTTTGGGTGTTGAGTTTGATAAGTTCTTTATACATTTTGGATACTAGCCCTTTATCTGATATGTCATTTGCAAATACCTTCTCCCATTCTGTCGGTTGTCTTTTGGTTTTGTGGACTGTTTCTTTTGCTGTGCAAAAGCTTTTATCTTGATGAAGTCCCAATAGTTCATTTTTGCCCTTGCTTCCTTTACCTTTGGCGATATTTCTAGGAAGAAGTTGCTGCGGCTGAGGTCGAAGAGGTTGCTGCCTGTGTTCTCCTCTAGGATTTTGATGGACTCCTGTCTCACATTTAGGTCTTTCATCCATTTTGAGTCTCTTTTTGTGTGTGGTGTAAGGAAATGGTCCAGTTTCATTCTTCTGCATGTGGCTGTCCAATTTTCCCAACACCATTTGTTGAAGAGACTGTCTTTTTTCCTTTGGACATTCTTTCCTGCTTTCTCAAAGATGAGTTGACCATAGAGTTGAGGGTCCGTTTCTGGGCTCTCGATTCTGTTCCATTGATCTATGTGTCTGTTTTTGTGCCAGTACCATACTGTCTTGATGATGACAGCTTTGTGATAGAGCTGGAAGTCCGGAATTGTGATGCCGCCAGCTTTTCTTTCCTTTTTCAACATTCCTCTGGCTATTCGAGGTCTTTTCCGGTTCCGTACAAATTTGAGGATTATTTGTTCCATTTCTTTGAAAAAAGTGGATAGTATTTTGATAGGAATTGCATTGAATGTGTAGATTGCTCTAGGTAGCATTGACATCTTCACAATATTTCTTCTTCCAATCCATGAGCATGGAACGTTTTTCCATTTCTTTGTGTCTTCCTCAATTTCTTTCAAGAGTACTTTATAGTTTTCTGAGTACAGATACTTTGCCTCCTTGGTTAGATTTATTCCTAGGTATCTTATGGTTTTTGGTGCAGTTGTAAATGGGATCGACTCCTTGATTTGTCTCTCTTCTGTCTTGGTGGTGGTGTATAGGAATGCCACTGATTTCTGTGCATTGATTTTATATCCTGCCACTTTACTGAATTCCTGTATGAGTTCTGGCAGTTTTGGGGTGGAGTCTTTTGGGTTTTCCACATAAAGTATCGTATCATCTGCAAACAGTGAGAGGTTGACTTCTTCTTTGCCGATTCGGATGCCTTTCTTTTCTTTTTGTTGTCTGATTCCTGTGGCTAGGACTTCTAGTACTATGTTGAATAGCAGTGGTGATAGTGGACATCCCTGCCATGTTCCTGGCCATTGGGGGAAAGCTCTTAGTTTTTCCATATTGAGAATGATATTCGCTGTGGGTTTTTCATAGATGGCCTTTATGATATTGAGGTATGTACCCTCTATCCCTATACTCTGAAGAGTTTTGATCAAGAAAGGATGCTGTACTTTGTCAAATTTTTTTCTGCATGTATTGAGAGGATCGTATGGTTTTTGTTCTTTCTTTTATTAATGTATTGTATCACATAGATTGATTTGTGGATGTTGAACCAACCTTGCAGCCCAGGAATAAATCCCACTTGGTCGTGGTGAATAATCCTTTTAATGTCCTGTTGGATCCTATTGACTAGTATTTTGGTGAGAATTTTTGCATCCATGTTTATCAGGGGTATTGGTCTGTAATTCTCCTTTTTGATGGGGTCTTTGTCTGATTTTGGGATCAAGGTAATGCTGGCCTCATAAAACGAGTTTGGAGGTTTTACTTCCATTTCTATTTTTTGGAACAGTTTCAGGAGAATAGGTATGAATTCTTCTTTAAATGCTTGGTAGAATTCCCCTGGGAAGCCATCTGGCCCTGGGCTCTTGTTTGTTGGGAGATTTTGGATGACTGCTTCCATTTCCTTAGTGGTTATAGGTCTGTTCAGGTTTTCTATTTCTTCCTGGTTCAATTTTGGTAGTTGATACGTCTCTTCCAAATTTCTTCCAAATTACCTAATTTGCTGGCATAGAGTTGCTCATAATATGTTCTTATCATTGTTTGTATTTCTTTGGTGTTGGTTGTGATCCCTCCTCTTTCCCTTCATGATTTTGTTGATTTGGGTCATTTCTCTTTTCTTTTTGATAAGTCTGGCCAGGCGTTTATCTCTCTTATTAATTCTTTCAAAGAACCAGCTCCCAGTTTCGTTGATCTGTTCTACTGTTCTTTTGGTTTCATGTTCAGTGATTTCTGCTCTGATCTTTATTATTTCTCTTCTCCTTCTGGGTTTAGGCTTTATTTGCTGTTCCCTGTCCAGTTCCTTTAGGTGTGGGGTTAGGTTGTGTATTTGAGACCTTTCTTGTTTCTCAAGAAAGGCTTGTATTGCTATATACTTTCCTCTTAGGACTGCCTTTGCTGCATCCCAAAGATTTTGAACAGTTGTATTTTCGTTTTCATTTGTCCCATGTATTTTATTTATTTTTTATTTTTATTTTTATTTTTTTTAAAGATTTTATTTATTTATTTGAGAGAGCGAGAATGAGAGAGAGAGAGAGCACATGAGAGGGGGGAGGGTCAGAGGGAGAAGCAGACTCCCCGCTGAGCAGGGAGCCCGATGTGGGACTCGATCCCGGGACTCCAGGATCATGACCTGAGCTGAAGGCAGTCGCTTAACCAACTGAGCCACCCAGGCACCCCCATGTATTTTTTTTTAAATTCTTCTTTAATTTCCTGGTTAACCCATTCATTCCTTAGTAGGATGTTCTTTAGCCTCCATGTATTTGAGTTCTTTCCGACTTTCCTCTTGGGATTGAGTTCTAGTTTCAAAGCACTGTGGTCCAAAAATATGCAGGGAATGATCCCAATCTTTTGGTACCGGTTGAGACCTGATTTGTGACCTAGGATGTAATCTATTGTAGAGAATGTTCCATGGGCACTAGAGAAGAATGTGTTTTCTGTTGCTTTGGGATGGAATGTTCTGAGTATATCTGTGAAGTCCATTTGGTCCAGTGTGTCATTTAAAGTCTTTATTTCCTTATTGATCTTTTGCTTAGATGATCTGTCCATTTCGGTGACGGGGGGGTGTTAAAGTCCCCTACTATTATTGTATTGTTGTCGATGTGTTTCTTTGCTTCTGTTACTAATTGGCTTATATAATTGGCTGCTCCCATGTTAGGGGCATAGGTATTTACAATTGTTAGATCTTCTTTTTGGATAGACCCTTTTAGTGTGATACAGTGTCCTTCCTCATCTTTTATTACAGTCTTTTGTTTAAAATCTAATTTGTCTGATATAAGGATTGCCACCCCAGCTTTCTTTTGGTGTCCATTAGCATGGTAAATGGTTTTCCACCCCTTCGCTTTCAATCTGGAGGTGTCTTTGGGTCTAAAATGAGTCTCTTGCAGACAGCATATTGATGGGTTTTGTTTTTTTATCCAATCTGATACTTTGTGTCTTTTGATTGGGGCATTTAGCCCATTTACATTGAGGGTAACTATTGAAAGATATGAATTTGGTGCCATTGTATTGCCTACAAGGTGACTGTTACTGTCTGTTGTCTGTGTTCCTTTCTGGTCTATGTTACTTTTGGCTCTCTCTTTGCTTAGAGGATGCCTTTCAATATTTCTTGTAGGGCTGGTTTTGTGTTTGCAAATTCCTTTAGTTTTTGTTTGTCCTGGAAGCTTTTTATCTCTCCTATTTTCAATGACAGCCTAGCAGGATATAGTATTCTTGGCTGCATATTTTCCTCCTTTCGTGCTCTGATATATCATGCCAGTCCTTTCTGGCCTGCCAGGTCTCTGTGGATAGGTCTGTTGCCAATCTAATGTTTCTACTATTGTAGGTTACAGACCTCTTGTCCTGAGCTGCTTTCAAGATTTTCTCTTTGTCTTTGAGACTCATATGTTTTACTATTAGATGTTGGCGTGTTGACCTATTTTTATTGATTTTGAGAGGGGTTCTCTCTGCCTCCTGGATTTTGATGCCTGTTTCCTTTCCCAAATGAGGGCTAGTTCTCTGCTATGATTTGCTCCAATATACCTTCTGCCCTCTCTCTCTTTCTTCTTCTCCTGGGATCCCAATTATTCTAATATTGTTTCATCTTATGGTATCACTTATCTCTCGCATTCTGCCCTCGTGATCCAGTAGTTGTTTATCTCTCTTTTTCTCAGTTTCTTTATTTTCCGTCATTTGGTCTTCTATATCACTAATTCTCTTTTCTGCCTCATTTATCCTAGCAGTTAGAGCCTCCATTTTTTTTAAAGATTTTATTTATTTATTTGACAGAGAGAGACGCAATGAGAGAGGGAACACAAGCAGAGGGAGTGGGAGAGGGAGAAGCACGCTTCCCGTGGAGCAGGGAGCCCGATGTGGGGTTCAATCCCAGGACCCTGTGATCATGACCTGCGCCGAAGGCAGAAGCTTAACAACTGAGCCACCCAAGTGCCTCTAGAGCCTCCATTTTTATTGCACCTCATTAATAGCCTTTTTGATTTTCGACTTGGTTAGATTTTAGTTCCTTAAGTTCTCCAGAAAAGGTTTCTCTAGTATCTTCCATGCTTTTTTCAAGCCCAGCTCATATCTTTATAATCATCGTTCTGAACTCTAGTTCAGACATCTAACTAATGTCCATATTGATTAGGTTCCTGGCAGGCAGTACTGCGTCTTGTTCCTTTTTTTGAGGTGATTTTTTCCGTCTTGTCATTTTGTCCAGAGGAGAATAGATGAATGAGAGAACAAAATGCTAACAGGGTAACAATGACCCCATTAAAATATACACTAAACAAATCAGAAGAGACCTTCAGAAAGTGGTCGCTTTTCTGTTCAGAGTTGCTGCTATTCTTTTCTTTGGTCTTCTATTGAGTTCGTAGGTGTTCAGAATGGTGTGATCCCTATCTAGCTGAATTCCTGGGACCAGACGAAATTTACGTCTCCTACTCCTCCGCCATCTTGTTTCTCCTCCCTGCACTGCTTTTTTACCCTAAACCTATCTCAGTCACGGAGATAATGAAGTATGTACCGAAATGATTATGCTATGTTTAAGACTTATAGGAGCAACATGACCAGATTCTTCTATGCAAAGGTCAACTGGCTAAGGACAAAATGAGTTACACAACCTTCCTCAGATGTCTACAGATGTCAGTCACCTTTTGACTCCAACCCCCTTCAACATCCCCCTCTTCCTAACATAAAAGAAGCTCAAATATGCTGGGGGAGATGGTTCTTTGGGACAATAGTCTACCATCTCCTCAGTTTTCTGGCTTTCCAAATAAAGTCGCTTTCCTTGTCCCAACATCTTGCCTCTCGACTTAATCGTTCATTGTGTGTCATGCAGAAGGAGCTTGGGCTTGATTACAGTTCAACTCTATGCTATTTACAAGGGAGCTATGTTCAAATACACAAATAATATGGAAAGGTTATACCAGGGAAACTATAAGAGAAGTGGAATGGGTATAAATAATACCACACAAAGTACACTTGAAGACAAGACCTAGAACTAGAGAGAATGAGGGAAATTTCATAATGATACAAGAGTGAATACATCAAGAAGATAGTACAATTATAAACACCTAACAACAGAGCCCCAAAATCCATAAAGCAAAACTGGCAGAAAGGAATGGAAGAACAGATAATTCAGTAACAATAATAGTTGCAGATTTCAGTACCTCACCATCAATAGAAGTAGAACTAGACAGAACATTAATAATTATATAGAAGACTTAACCAGATATTTATACAGCATGCCACCTAGCAACAGCAGAATACACATTATTTTCAAGTGCACATGGACTATTCTCAAGGATAGAATTTATACTAGGCTATAAAACAAGTCTTAATAGACTTACAAGGATCAAAATCATACATGTTCTCCAATCACAACAGAAATAAATTAGAAATCTATAACAGAAAGAAAACTTAAATCCTCCAATTTTGGAACTTAGGCACACTTCTAAATAATTCATGGGTGGAAGAAGAAATCACAGGGCAAATTAGAAAATAGTTTGAAGAGAATGGAAATAAAATACAACATATTAAAAGTTTTAAGCTGCAGCCAAAGCAGTGCTTAGAGGAAAATTTATAGCTCTAAAATACTTATATGAGAAAGGAAGAAAGATCCAAAATCAATAATCTAGATTTCCACTTCAAAAAGCTAGAAACAGAACAAATCAATTCAAAGTAAGTATAAGGAAAGACATAATATATTTTTAATGCAATAGAAAACAGAGAAACATTAGAGGAACTCAATGAAACTGAAATTTGTCTTGAAAATATTTTTTAAATAAAGATTAATCTTCAGGTGGACTGACCAAAAAAAGAAAAAAAAAAAAAGGAAAGAAAAGAAAAGGAAAAAAAAAGGCAAACTGCCAAAAATCAGAAATTCAAAGGAATTATAAAGAGATACTATAAATCTTTAGGTCAATGAATTTGACAATTTAGATGAAATGAACAAATTTCTAGAGAGATACAAATTACCCAGACTGACTAAAGAATAAATAGAAAATTTGAATAGGAATACAAAGAGTAAAAAATGTTGAATTTGTAATTAAAAATGATCCCACAAAGAAAAACCCGGGCCTAGATGAATTCAATCAAATATATGCCAATTGTACACAAACTCTTTCAGAAAACAAAGGAGAAGGGAGCACTTTCCAACTCATTCTTTGAGGCCACTATTACCCTGACACCAAAGGCAAACAATGACATCACACGGGAAGCACATTATTCCTTATGAAAATAAAGGCAAAAATTCTTAAACTGAATCCAGCAACGTGTAAAAAGGATTATGCACAGTGACCACATGGGATTTATCTGTCGCAGCAATCTAAATGGATCAGAGACTTGAACGGGAACAATAAAACCTCACAAGTGCTGGAATAAAATATGGTTGAATTTAGGTATGACCTGGGTATATCCTTATTAATTCTGCTTTGAACTTTGGCTGTAAAATCCAAATGGACTAAAAGAAAAGATTAATAAATTTGATGACCTCAAAATAAAGTTTTCAGTCATAAAAAGCCACGTGCAACTTTATAATTAGGAGAAATTAAAATTATACTGAAATACTGTTTCTCATCTTCAGAAATAGAATTGAAAAATAGGAAGTATCATTCATTGGTGGTAGGAATGTGATTGGTGCAATTTGGTAATATCTAACAAAACTACACGTGTATACATAACATGAGTCTAATCATCAGGAAACATCAAACAAACCCAAATTGAGACAAATTTTGTAAAACAACTGACCTGTAATCTTCAAAACTATCAATGTAATTAATAACAAAGAAAAACTGAGGAACTGTTTCAGGTTAAAGAATACTAAAGAAACATGACAGCTGAATGCAATGTAATCCTGGACCTGGATCCTTTTCGGGAAAACAAACAAACAAACAAACACTACCGCAAAAGGTGTTATTAGGATAATTGATAAAATCAGAGAATCTGTAGTTAGATAAAAACATATTAAGGTTAAATTTCCTGGACTTGGTAACTATACTATGGTTTTATAAGAGAATATCTCTGTTCTTAGGAAAGGTACGTTGAAATATTAAGGGTAAAGGAACATGATATATATAACCCACTCTCAAATGGTTCAGACGAGATTGGCGCATTCAGGGTGGCATGGCCGTAGACTCTCAAATGGTTCAGAAAAAATTATTTAAAATGTGAAATATATAATATATAGTTACAAGGCATTAATTAAAATACTTTAATAACATGTGTGTTATAAAAATATATAGAGAGAAAGAGTGGCACGATGTTAAAAATATGGGTAAAGCTTGTATGAAACGTTTTGTGGTATTCTTGCAACTTTTCTGTAAGCCTGAAATGATCTGAAAATACAAAATTGAGAACAAAATTAATGTGGCTAAGAATAATATCCAAAGCTCTGTAAGGCTTGCACTGTATTATGTGTGAATTAGAGAATTAGATTGCTCTTTAGTAAAAAAAGTCAGGGATACGCCACATTATTCATGGATTATGGATTTTAAGATTTTTAATAACCCTTTTGGAAATAATCTTTTTTTCTTTTAAATAAAGCAATCATTAAACTAATATACACACATGATTTATAATGAAACCAATTCCCCCCAGTCCACACCCTGCCCTTCCTGTCCTCACTCTTGGCTGTTTCTCAGAAGCAATATCTTTGAATCCTTCCTGGATTTAGTCTGGCTCCCAGTATATGTGTTATATGGCACACTGATACCACTCTCAACTTGAGAGAGTGTCAGCTGACTTCCTCCTATGGTGAAGGAAGATGCAGCTTATTTATCCTCTCATCCTCCCCTTTCCGTTCTTCCAGAAGAATGATGTCACTACTTACGGTTCCTTTGGCTTTTTTCCCCCCCAGGCTTATTGGGATATAATTGACATAGAACATTATGTAAATTTAAGTTGTACAATATGATGATTTGGTACAAGTGTGTATTGTGAAATGATTACCACAATAAGGTTATTTAGCACATCCATCACATCACATAATTACTTTTGTGCACGTGTGTGTGTTAAGAGTATTTAAGATCTACTCCCTTAGCAACTTTTTAAGTATATAATACAGTATTGTTAACTATAGTCACCATGCTGTGCCTTAGGTCTTATAACTGGAAGTTTGGATTTTTTGACCAACATCTCCCCCTTCCGCCCTCTCTATCCCTTCACCCCATGCCCCTGGTAACCATTCTACTCTCAGTTCCTAGCTTTAAAATTTTAAATACTGTATTAAACCACTGTACCTTATGATAGCAAGTAAAGACCATACCTCTTGGCTTCCACTTTGTAAAATGAAAACACTTCCCTTTACTTCTTCAACTCTCAATTTCTGTGAGCTAAACCTTTAGATTGCTAAAGTTGAGAGTATCTACATAATTATATTTTGGAATTATAATGAAATTTTCTTTGCCTTCAATTGATTCTAAAAGTGGAAATGAATGCAAAACTTTCCAGTTATCATGAGGAGATGCTGTTTATTGCATGGCCAAGTTCTGTGCTCTTATTACATTTCTTCCTCTATGGCTGCATGTCCTCGCTCTTGTGCTGCTCAAAGGAAAAAAATCCTCAACTAGATAGTCTTTCTTACGTTCCTCCAATTGCTTAGAATCATGTCATACTTAAGCTTATTTCATATTTTGGACTTTGCCTTTCTTGTACTAGCCCCTCCCCAACCTGCATCCTGATGGCATCACACTTAACTTGTTAAGGGGAGAAATGCACCACTTTTCACCCCGTTCCTTCACCACTCAGTCTCTCTGTTGTTCAGCATCTATTTCATTTCTTCAAGGATAACCTATCTGTCCGGTGTTGAACCAGCCACTTTATATTTGGACCATAGCTTTCTTGAGAGCTTTTTGTTTTTCTTGGAGTATCTAAGTGCCTTCCTTTATTTACTGCCAAGGTTTTCTGGGCTTTTATCCTTCTAAATGTGATTTCATACTCCATTCTGTTGAGTCCCTTCTCCCTCCCTCCTTTGGCTCCTGTTTTCTCTTTTCTTGTTTTTGGGTTTTTTGTTTGTTTGTTTGTTTGTTTGTTTTTTTCACTTTGAACTTCCTTTTGAGAGGGTTAAGTCTTCCTGATTCATTCTTCACTGTGCTCTCCCACTAGGACATTTTTTTTTTGTATTGTCATCCTTGTTGCATCCATTATTTCCTGGATCCCTCAGCTGCCTCTTTGTTTTTTCCCATCCCTAATCACCCGAAAGCAACTTTCAAGAGGAGATACGTGGAATATTAACTTCCTGAGGTTTTATTGGTCCAAAATACTTTTATTCTCCTTTCACACCTTTCTTGATTATAAAACTATAGATGAAAATATTTTCTCCTCAGCCTTTAAGATATTCTTGTTACATTCTAGCATCCAGTGTTCCTGATGAGAAATATGTTGTCAACCTGAAATGTTTTTCTTCTGTAAGGAAACATACCCTCTGCTCCTGCTCCCCCGCACCACCCCGACCCCGATAGTTTTTCTGAGCTTGTAATGAGGCTTGGTGCTCACGTGTCTGGATGTGGGACATTTTCTGTCATCCTCCTTGACACTTATGTTTTCTCTTTTAGGAGCCCCGTCCACTGAATCTAGGCTTTCTGAATTGACCACTGTGTCTCCTTTCTATTGTATTTTGCACCAATCACTTTGGCTTTTTGTTGTTGTTGTTCTACCTTCAGAGAGTAGTCCTCTACATTTATCTTCTAATGATTCTATTTATTTATTTTTACTTCGAAGAAATTTTATTTTTGATTTCCAAGAGATCTTTATTATATTCTCTGATATTTAAAAAAAAAATGGCACCCTGGTCTTGTTTTGTTAATGCAGCATTGTCTCGAATTCCACTGGGGACCTTTTCTTTTAATCTTGGTGTTTCTTCATCGTGCTGCAGGCTTTGTCCACCCCGTGTTCAAGTGAGTCTGGGAGCAGGCTGATTGGAAACTCTCTGTGCTTGTCTCCTTTCTGACTCTGGGTTCCACTGTACTTGTCCCCATTGGAGTTTGCCAGACCACTTCACTCCTTCCTCATTTCTGGCCAACTCTGTGTATTCTAGGACGCAGTTTCATCTGTTATCAGTCAGTACGTATCAAGTGATTTTCTTTTCCCTTTGTTGAGCACTCTGGTCTGCTGGTGAACCCCTCCTGCCCTGTTGGATCTTTAAGGAGGTCTTGGGAGGAATAAGACATGTGTTCCGTCCACCATCTTTGGGAATACATTTTAATTACCAATAATTTTGTTAACAGGGGTCATTGCCAAGCTGTCTGCCTCTCAGCAGTGCCACCCTTGTATTGTCCTATGCGGTTTGGACTAAATTTTATGTTAAATTTAGACCTGGCGTTTCAAAAAACAAAAAACACACATACTTTTTTTTCAACCCTATTAATGCATTCTGCATTTTAAAACTTTCCTAGGTATGAAACTATTCATTTCTGAATTAGTGTTTCTCCTTTTACCAAGGATCAATATTTACCATGCAATAAATAATCTTGGTTTTCTGGAACTTCTCCAAATCCTGACTTTCCAAAGGCCAAGCCAGGATCACAAAATCTAGAGTGATAGCTTTGTCCTGAGCATTGTTGTCACCAAGCCTCCACTTGTTTTTTCCACTGGAATGTTCCCTCTCCTTTCCCGTACCCCACCTATAGTCTCCTCCCATGCACCCGACCCAAGCTTCAGGGCTAGACGGGGCCTGCCGTTCAGAGTACTTACCCTATCAATATCCTTCTAACAGAGTCTGCCCAGAGGCCAGACTGAGAGAGCTGGTCACAGGAGGTCCCTTCAGTAACACGTGCCATGTTGTACTATGGGCCCCTCTTGCTCCCCTATCACCGTTGATTATATGAGGCTTGGCCATGACCCAAGGAAAACCAATGTATAGATAGGACAGCAGCCTTTCAGGTGATTTTTGACTTGTTTTACCTTGTTAGACTGGTGGAGACTCAGTTGGATCCTTGATGCTGTATTAGCTGTTAGGTGATGCTGAGAGGGTCGAGGAGGTGCAGAGTCTGAAACACATGGAGTGAAGCAGACACGGATGCAAGCTGAGTCACGTTAATGGTGGGGCATGGATGAGTGACACAACAGGATAAGGCAGTTCCTGGCGGTGCCTTGGGCCCCAAATGGCCTTCATCTGGCCTCAGACTGTAGTAGCCAGGTGGTGCCATGGGCCTGTTCTCTGTATGACGTCTCGCTGGAAAGTTTTTCTTGATTACAGCGAGGTCTGGCCAATGGCTAGGAGTCTTTTTTCCTTCATCTTGTCTGCATTCTAATCATTAGCCTCTTTTTGCTTGGGAGCACTATAAGAAAGTCTTAGAACCCAGGCCAGGGTGAAACAAACCCAGAGGGGCCATTCGAAGGCCGTGTACTCTGCGAAGCTGCCGTTGCCACCCCAGGGATTGCTCCTTCCTCTAAACTCACGGAGCACTTTGAACGCCAGAGAGATTCCTTACAAGACATGGCCCACACCACTGTTTTGGCTTTTAGACCCATGTTCTTACTCCGACAGGATTAGAAGAGTTGGAGGACCATCGCTCTTGTGCCATTATGTCCTCCGAAGGGCCCGGAGTGGGGATACCACAGAAGAACTTGTCACCAAATGTTTGCTGAATCGGTGCATGAAAAGCTGGAAGAGCAAGAAAAGGAGAGAGCAGTGGAGAAAAAGATTTTAATTAATACATATGGAAATTTCTAGTTATTATTTATCCCACAAACCCCGGGGTTCATCATTTAACAAGGTTTTTTTTTTTTTTTTTTGGCGCGTGTGCTGTGTCTCAAGTGTGAGCTATACAAAGAAAGATAAGATACAGCCTTTCTTCTTAAGGCATTCTCAATCAAATGGGAAAGAGAGAGTTTATAAAGCAGTTATTATGATACAGTAAATGTTGTGTTCCGATAGTTCTCTGAAAGGAAAAGAGAATCCAGTATACGAACAAGGAAGTCTTCACTGAAAGGGAGGAGAGATTAAGCTCGTACTATGTGTCTGCCCTCTGCATAATTTAACTCAGTTGATTCTCGGAGTGAGGTTTCCATGGTCTGTCTAATACATCCTTCATTCATCTTATAGGTGAGGAAACAGGCTCAGGGAGATTCGGGCTGAGCCCTGGGTCTCGCGGCCAGCAAGTGACGGAGGCCATCCGGCTCTTCTGACTTGAAACGCTGCTGCTTTCTCCGGTGTTAGGTACCTGCCACAGGTAACTTCTCCCAGAGCTTAACATGGCTCAGACATAAGATTGGAGGCCAGAACACACAGCGTTTGATTTAAGAAGATTGTTCTGACTATAACTAACACCCTTGGGGCCTTTAGGCGAAAACAAGCCCACTGTTTATTGGCCTTGTAAGTCTCTTTTAGCCTCGGCAGCTGGCTTCTGTTCCAAGGAGGCCTGGCTTTGTCGTCTTGCACCTGGCCCTCGGACCATCGTGGCCGGGCCCCAGCTGCTGGGCCCAAAGGGAGGTGCATCCACAGGCTCCAACCTGCAGCTTCCCCAGCTGCTCTGGACCTGGCCTTGGCCGCGGCTCCACCTGCAGAGCTTTCTTTACTTGTCATAGACCTGCTGACTCTTGTTTGGTGTTTGTGTTTGTTTTTGTTTTTAAGTCTTGGTTACTTAAGTTCAACAAGGGGCTGGAAGAAGTAAAACATGGATCCATCATTGGTGATGTCATTACCAAAAAGTAGTTGGCAGTTTCCAGGCCAAAGTTGTGCTGGGGCCAGTCTGAAGCTCAGCCTGGCTCCAGGACCAAGGAAGACAGAGACGCAGGCAGGAGGAGAGGGGGGCTGAGGGACTGTGCCCCGACGGGCTGCAGAGCCCCCTGTGACTACCGGTTCGCAGGCACCCAGATACTCAGGCATAAGGCAGGGGCCTCGCAGTGGTGGGGAGGGAGACACAGATCCCAGGTACCATTCTCAGGGGACCTGAGAGAGAGGGTACAAAAGCACCACTTGCCTTTCTTGCTGTGCCAGAGGAGGGGTGCCGCTGGGAGGGCACATGGCTGCCCAGGCCCTTCCTGAGGATTTGTGGAACCCTCCTGAGCATGTTCAGTCCCCACCTTCACCTCTTACGAATGGTCTGAGTGCATGTCTCGGTGGCAGAGAAAAGCTCACGCTGCTCCAGGGAAGACAGGAATGTACATAGAGGTTAGGAGCTTGGGCTTAAAAATGAGAGCATGCACTTTGCCACCCCCACCCCTGCCCCTTCTCATTTGCACAAGCCTGGGCAAGGAACTTAGTGTCTCTAAGCCCTAGTGAGAGGGTGTAAGTGCTCACTGAATGGTGGCTATTACATGAGTAGAGGACCCTTCATCCTCCATCCTCAGTGGGCCCCAGACTGAGGGTGTTAAACCCTCTGCATGAAACCTTGCTTTCTTCCCCTTCCTGGGTTTGGGCGGCTTTTACTGATCCAAAAGTACTCAGCTTAACGGTTTCTCTCTGTTCTTGAACTTTCCCTGACCCCCACTAGGCTAAGTCAGATGCCCCTCCTCTGGGCTTCATAAATTGCCTCATATCCCACATTGTTTTGGAATGATCTGTGCATGTGTTTTTCTGTCCCTTTAGGCAATAAACTCCAGGAGGGCAGGGACTATATTTTCCTCTTTGTATTCCTGCATCGCTCACAGAATGTGCTGGAGAGAGGTCTAATAAGAGAAGAACTGAAATCAGGGTCCAAGGTTATCCCTTTTTACAGGTCAAGGCCAGGTGCCTGCTGGAGGAGGTAGGCTTCATAGCGTTGATCATGCCTCTAACCGAACAGGATCCAGAGAGAAGCGAATTCTTATTCCGGCACTCCTTGTCAGAGCTTGGAATGCCTCTGGGGGTCTAGGCAGATCTAAGCCTTTAAAGGGAAGAGAAAAAAATGAGAGGAGAGAAAAACAAACAGGAAGAGGAAACAAAGATTTGTAGGGCCCATGATAGATCGGTTGAGCAAAAAAAAAAAAAAATCATTGAGCATGAAAATAACAGAAGAGAAAGAGAAGAGTATTAGGGAGAGGACAAGCAAGTAAAAGCCTCACAGACTCACAGGTGTGTGGGAAGGCCTGGCTCTCGGCGTGCAGTAGATGAGCTCCAGGGACATTTCAACAGCAGGAAGAGGCGAGTGTGGGGGCCCCGGGCTCCAGCTCTGGAGTTAGATTATCCCTTTGGTATCCCAGTTGCACCAAATAGCCTCTGTCTGGCTCTTTAAAACCCTACTTCCTGAGTCATACAGTGTGGATAACAATAATATCTATTTTGTTGTGGTAAGGATTAAATGAGATGATCGGTGTGGAAGCAGTTGTCAGAGTGCTTGGTACATAGTAAGTGCTCAATAAATTATATCAGTTCTATAAATGTCAATAATTTATTTTTTCCCCCGAATGTCCTGGGTCTGATTCCAGGTCTCAGAGAGCTGGGGGAGTGGGATGGATGAAGGGCAATCCTTGGATATAGGATATTATGGCCTAGGAAAGATCTCCTCGTCTCCCAGGTTATGTTCACTGAGATACTCAAAACATTTTTGCTGCAGCTCTAAGGGAATGAGCAATATGGAGAGAGAAAAATAAAAACAACAGTGGGAAGAATAATCCTGGAGTCAGGACACCTGAGTTCTGGTCTAAATCCCGCCACTGCTCAGTTTTGTGACCTTGAGCAAGTTCCATAAGCTCTCTGGGCCTCTGCTCACTCATCTGTCAAATAAAGGAATTGGTCTGTAAGCTCTTTTTTTTTTGCTACAACAATCACTGATTTTAATATCCAGCCAAACTGAGTTGAAGTATTTTTTTAAAATTTTTTATTGTTATGTTAATCACCATGAGTTGAAATATTTTTTTCCCTGCTTGTCTGCAATTGCTTGCTACCCTACCCTGCCCCCCCAACTTGGCTGGGGGCTATAGATTGATTAATAGGCAAAGCACACCTCACCAGACAGGGTCTTTGTGAAGGCTGAATAAATACAGGTTATATCTAGCACTCTATGTGTAAGTACCTACCCAAAGATTTCTGGGGTGGAGGTCGGGGTGGGGTGGGAGTGGGCATGAGAAATACAGAGCTTCCTCTGAATGCAGGGCATGACCAGGCACGGCTGGGCATGGGTCCTCCTCTGAAATACAAGCAATGACTGGATAAGGCAGGGGTTTCCATCTTGGGGAAGGGAGAACGAAGAGCAGGCCACAGTGATCGATTATATAAAACTGAAGGGTTGTCTGATGGAGAAGGGCAGAGCCTCCCTTGGCACTGCAGGGGAGAAGGATGACCCACAGGGCTGATTTCAGATTTCAGTGTAACGTAGGAAAACGCATCCATTGCATTAAAAGCAGGGGTTGGGAAACTTTGTCGGTAGAGGGGACAGACAGTAGGTGTTCTAGGCTTTGTGGGCCGTGCAGTCTTTGTCACTGAGGCTCAGCCATGCCATGTCGTGTGAAGACAGCCATAGACGACACGCAGGAAGCATGGCTGTGTGACCATAAGGCAGGATTCACAACAGCAAGCGGCAGGCCACGTTTCCTGGCCCTCGCGTTAGTGGAGTGCGTGGAGAGCTCCGTGGAGAGCTCCGTGGCTGCGGGAAGGAAGTAGTAAGGACTATCCCCCGCCGCCACTCACACCTCAGGAGAGGTGTTCCGGGAGAGGTAGAAAGACCCTCTTACTAGCTAGTGTCAGGGTGTATGTCTCTGTCTTAGGTAGGGGTTCTGGTTCACTGGCCTGTGGGGTCCCTTTTAGCCTAAATCCCACACTTCTTAGGAGGCGGACATAGGGCAACCCCATGGGGCTCTGAGTGTCTGTCTGGGGACAGAAGCCCTCGGAAGGAGAACTGGGCTCCTAAGACAAACTCTGCAAGTAACCTGAGGCTTCTGCAATCGAGTCGAGTTTGGCATTTCTCAGCTTTGGTTCCATTCCCCGTGGTGGAACCTTGTCTGGGAAGGACTTTCTGCTCTTACAGCTTTGGCAGATTTGAAGGGGGATCTCATGGAGATGGTCAGTTACAAATATATCAGATGGGAAGAAATTCCTTTCTTCTCTTTTCTGATATTTTGGATCCCCCCTCACCCCATTTGCCACACACACACACACACACACACACACACACACACGCATGCATGCACGTGTGCGCGCATTTCAGCGCTCACTAGTGGTGTTTATATTGTCACGCAGGCCAGCTGAATTCAGATTAGGCATCTAAGAACTCAAAAGAAACACAGCCCAAGTAGAAAACTGCAACTCTGCCTCACCCCCATGCCCTCCTCTTCATGGTTTTCCCCCCAGAGCACCATCTCCTCTTTGGATCGCCTTCCTAATCTGTCAGTCTTCCTCAGAAACACGGCAGGACTTGGAGGCAGAAGGAGGGCTTTGGGCTTGCTGGAGGGAATATCAGGCATACAGACATGGGACTGCTGTGATGTGACTCAGACACTGAGCTCCCCCAGGGGCTGCCGGCAGCTTGCTGTGGATCCTGTAACAGGCCCCTGATAGGTTGAGTCCTTCTGAAGCCCAGCTCAAGTGGAGCCAGGCAGGAATCTACCTCTTTCCCTGGCCTTTCCGTCCAGCTGAGAGCCAGAGAAGCATCCTTGCAGATGCCCTGAATTATCCTTCAGCCTGATGGCCTGGCTGCCTGTTTGGGGACACTGGCATTGCTGCTGTTTTAGGCTCTGTAGCATTTCAGAGTAGAAATACGAAGGGAGCGGGCATCACACCATTTGGGTTCAAGTCCTGGCTCTGTCACTTAGTAGGTAATGGGGCCTTGGGAAAGACAGCTTTGTGAGACTAGGTTCCTCATTTGTGAGAAGGAAATTTAAAAGTGAAATAAAGTCATGTCAAGTACAGTGGATTCTCTTTATTTGCAGTAGTCATGTTCTGTAAAGTCCCCGAGAACACTGCATCAGCGAACGCTGAGCCAGTACTCTTAGGGGAAATACAGAGTCAGGTACCTGTGAGCCTTTGGTCACAACAGTTTAATTAATATGTCAATACAGAACCCTGTTGTATGTGTGTTTCTGTTTAAAGACCTCTTCTGTTACATGTATCATTGATTTGCTGACATTGAACTCATGGTTAGCAGCACTGTAACCCGTACCTGCACGAAGCTCTCTAACACACACATTTCCTCTAGCTCCTTGCTCTGCAGCAGTCCAGCACTATGCTTGGAGGCTATGTTAAACAGTGAAATCACCAACACAAAGCACAAAAATGTGTAAAATGTGGCACTAAATACATGGCAAAAGAGGCACTCGTTTATAGTATGAGAGCTGAAACAGAAGGAGCATTACCTTGTCTGACCTCAGCTAGGATCATGCACAAAACTTTCTGCTGCTCTGCCCGTGTGAATGATTGCAAAAGCACCGCAAGAATTGATCTTGGGCTTACAAGTAAATTTTAGTGAGTAGGAGAATTTGCACATATCAAATGTGTGAACACTCACCTGTAGGTGAGAGTCGTCATGAGGATCTATTGTGATAAAATTCAAGGGACCCTACCCCGTGCACAAAGCACTCCAAAATACATCCCTTGCCTACTTTCCAAGCCTTTCTGTGGCTGCCCCTTTCATACACCCCATTTTCCAGCTGTCCTTGGTGTTCTCTGGTCAGCAAAAGAAATGCTGTTTCTTGCCTCTCTACCATCGTACACACTGTTTTCTGCCTAGAACGCCCTCTTTATTCTCACCAAGAGAAACTGTTATTGAGCTCAAGGGATGCCAGTGGGTAGGAAACCTGGTCTTCCACACAATCTGTATATTTGGCTTGGAGTAAAAGGGTTTGACTTCTAAGATTTATTTATTAAGGCACAGGTGAGACACATGAAGATGTCTTTTCAGTAAAGACTGGTTTCTTCTGATTCTCCTGACCATCAGCTCTTGCAGAAGCTCAGCCTGGTGCAGGAGTTGGGGTGAACTTCCTGCCTCATTTTTCCAGACTCTTATGCTCAAGATTTGGGGACCCCTCACTCCCAGCCTGTGGTTTCCATCCTTGACCTAAGCTTTCATCACATGAGACCTTTCAGAATGGTAAGGTTGGAACAACCATCATGAGAATAATTTCTGAAACCAGAGGCGACCCTTACTGTTTCAGAACACTAGCCCAGCCCCCGTCCCTGGTCACTCCAGGTCAGGGCTGGCCTTGCTGGAGATGTGGAACCAGGCATGCAGTGAGTACCACGAGTCTGGCTCCCAGGTAATTGCCTCCAAGCAGCTTGGCTAGATGTCACTGTCAGTTGGGTTTGGGCTCCCATCTGTTCGGCCTACTGCTCGTACATGCCCGCTCTGTCCCTGCCTTTTTTCGTGGCTGCATCTCTGGTCCTGAGGCTTGTTTCTGTGTTTGTTTCACTTGACTCTAGCCAGCTGATTTTCAGCTGCTCCTGGCTTATCCCACCTGCATGAACTGCCTTTCTGCCAGCCCTCCTGCCAAGGCTCTGACAGTGCCCACAGACTCCGAGAGGAGGGGCCGGCAGGTAGCAGAAGAACACTGGGTTGGGAGTTAAGCAGACATGGGTTCTGGTCCTGTGCCCACCTCTCGGTATCTGGGTTTTCTCGTACAAGGCCTTTATTATTCTGTGTCCCAGTTTCCCAGTCTGTACAATGCAAGGGACTTGGACTGGGGTGGGCTTTTTCAGCATTCACATTCTCTGATGCTCTGAATCCTTGGAAGGGAGATGAGGGGCACGTGTCTCACTTATCCACAGGTGGAGAAGCCACCTTTGAATAGCTTCAGGGTCAATGAAAATCTGCTCTCTGACTGTTTGGTTGAAAATTTCAGCCTGCAGATTTGCAGGCTCGGTGGTGACAACACCTGTGTGAGTACTGCTGACAAAAATGAAGATGAGGCAAAAGCAAAAACAAGATGGAGGCCCCTTGGTTTTCAGAGCCATCTCACATCCAGCCACCATTCCTCTTGTGGAGGAGGAAAAACCTCTCAGGGTGTCAGAGGAAGCCTTACTGCTCACTTTCCTAATGCTGCTTGGTGGTTCAGACTTTGGCTCAAAAAGGAAACACAAGCAGCCAAATGCCCATGAATCAAGGGAAGAGAATGTTCACCAGTTAGGGGCATTTATAATTTAAAATGAACGACACATGATAATTACAAAGAGGACAGTGGTGGTGAGGAGGAGGGCGGTGGTGAGGAGGACGGTGGTGGTGAGGAGG
>NW_027397072.1:24669088-24706126 GCF_003265705.2 Callorhinus ursinus | reverse complement strand
ACCCAGAGCTCTTGAGGAGACAAGAGTGACGTTTGTAATAGCAGCACTTTACATTTACTTCCCATCCAGAAGCCATTGCTCATCTCTGATCCCTTTTCTGTTTGACTTTGGCAACAGTCCTACCACTGAATAAGGCCGACTGTGTCTCGCGTCGTCGATCAGGAAGCTGAGACTCACGAAGGTGGAGTAGCAGGCTGGCCAACACCTGAGAAAGAGCTGATGCAGGTCCCTTCAGGGAGACGGCCCTGGGGATTCAGGAAGGAAGGACAGTTCTCTCACTGGGACTTGTGTAACGCAAAGAAAATGGAGTGTTGACTCTTCTGTCGAAAAAGCATTTACTTCATTGCACGCCCTTTGGCTGTGTTGAAACCTGGTATGGAAAAGTTCCCAAAATTCTTCCAAAGCGACGCGGTTCCCCTTCTCCTCCAGGACCCAGCACTGCCTGTTTTTCCTCGCTGGTGGGCCAGCTCTTTCCAGGGGCCAGCGGTGGGGGGGTGGAGGGGGTGTGCACCGCACCTCTGCAGCTTCTGCCGCTCTTTGCTTCTTGGTGATGGCTGCTTTTTCTGCTGCTTTTTTCTTTGAAATCATTGACCTTTGGAATTCTAGGCTTACTTAATCCCCAGTCTGTGTTGCCTTGGCTGCGGCCAGCTCTTCGCCCAGGCACTGTGCAGAGCGGGGCCATGGGCAGTGGAGTGGAGTCCAAGACAGGGGCCGTTCCTCTCCCCCAAGGTCAGCCAGAGGGCTCAGACAAGAATGAAGATGATCTCAGTACACTTGCTTCCAGTTTCTACATCCAAGAACTTTATGAACTCATTCTTTTACTCGTTCTTCACATGTCCGTCTTGTCTCAGCTCGGTACCATGTGTCCTTCCGAGTAACTTTCTCCTTATTTCATCTTCTAGGTCATTCATAAGGATGTTAATCATTTAGAAGGATGGGAGCTTTCCCTACCTGGAGAATGCTTTTTCCTGAACTCATTGAAAGTCTCTTTGATTTGCCCAAGAACTAAGAAAATAAAATCTAGACTAAGTGGGAAAATATTCTGTGTGAATAACATATTTATAAGCTCTGGGTGTTATATCAAAATCCCCGCATTGTGGTGAGGCCTGCTGGCTGGTCCCATTGGCAGAGTAGGTGGTTGCCTATATAGTGTGTTTTAAAGTTTGCTAGAAAAAGCTTCCTGCTTCTAAACATACTGCTCTGGATTCTGCCATTACAGATATGTAGCTTAGCATTAAATATTGCCCTCTATGTTTGTGTGATAGGGGGAAGAATCTCTTTTAAAATCAGAATACTCGTAAGGTGGTTTTCAGCTAGAATTGTGCCTGAATCTGGTAACAGAGTCTGGATTGAGTTTTACCAGTTGTATGCAGATGCTGTTGGCTGCCCACGTCTGTCTACAAGGTTCTCACTGATTTTGCAAATACCCCCGGTCTTGGTACTAGGGCTTTTTTAGGCTGTGGGAGCATGTTTGGCTTGTGTGCAGGGCAGGGCAGTGTGCTGGAGAATTAATGCCCTGCAGAAGCCGGTCTCCCCCAAGGTTGGATGGGATTTCGTGAATGCACGCCCCAGCCCCTCACCCCTTGGTGGCATAATTCTTATTTGTGTTTTGCACAGTCTACCAGAAACTGGGACTAAGCTCCAGTTTCCTCCCACTGTGGTAACTGGCTGGGTGACACACAGTTCTTGGCTTCCCTCCCTTCCCTGTGTCACTTCCCATCCCCCTACTGGTGTTTCCTGGGATTACTTCCCAAATAAACTACAGTTGAATTTTTGTCTGAAGACCGCTTCTGGGGAAACCCAAACCTAGACACCAGGTAACGGCAGGTAGGCACAATCCATGAGGCATGAAGGACCCAGGTTATTCCTTCTTCCTCCACCATGTCCAGTGTGAGGTTTTCAGTGTCATGATGATAGTCCCATGTTTCAGGCAGGAAAAAGGAGAAAACACCAAAAGCCAAGACAGAGACCAAAACCTTTCCATCAGAGGTTTTGTGATTTTAAACAGGAAGGGATGTCTTCTCCCTAGTGTTCTACCTAAAATCTTTTGTCAGAATTACGTCAGCCCTACTCCCACTCCAGTGGAAACTGGGGAAGCGAACAGTTTTAGTTGAGCATATTACCCTGCCAAACAAACCAGGGCTCCCACAGTAAAATAAAAGGAGAATGGATATTGGGTTAGGCAAGTAGCAGTATTTCTCACAGAATTTTTTGCCTTATAATGTATTACTAACACCCAAACCACCCAAGTGTGGCATGAGCTTATTAGATCCGTGCTACTCAAAGTTTCTGACTCGATACTTGGCATTGGCATCACCTGGGAACTTGTTAGAAATGCAGGTTCTCAGGGCCAAAGCCAGACCTGCTGAATCAGATTTTGCTTTTTTTTAAAGAAAAGATTTTATTTATTTGTGAGAGAGAGAGAGAGAGAGAGAGAGAGAGCAAGAGAGAGCACAAGCGAGGGGGGTAGGGAGAGGGAGCATCAGACTCCCCACTGAGCAGGGAGCCCGATGCGGGGCTCAATCCCAAGACCCATCATGACCTGAGCTGAAGGCAGATGCTTAACCGACTGAGCCACTCAGGCACCCCCAGAATTTGCTTTTTAGCAGCCCTCAACAATCAGGTAATTTGTATGTGCATTCAAGTTTGAAAGCCCTGAGTTCAATCACTTTCCTTGGTGTCAAGAGCAAAAAGGGAATCTCTGGCTCTTGATATCCTTTCCTTGGTTTTGCCCAGTGCCTTATCAGTGGTAAATTTTTCCTGGATGACTGAATAAGTCTGCCAACCCAGGGCTGGGGGAGAGGTGTCCTCCCTGGTCCCTCACAGTCAAAGTGACCCCCTCTCCTCTGCATAACCCCCATTCCTCTCAGTGCCTTTTGCATCTCTTTTCTGTATCATCGCCAGTTTTGAACTTCTCTCATTGTTCTCTTGGACCAAAAAGTCTAGGATCTTACCTCTTTCATCTTGGCACCATTCCCACCCCATTGCCTGCCAACGCCCAGCTGGGTGCTTTGCTAGGTTAAATTGAGTGGAATGAAACCTTCTATACCTGGTTCCACCTTTGTTTTTTTCATTGCTTTGACTCTTCATTTCCGTGTTCCTTTTCTTAAAATAAAGCAACTCCCATAACTAACAAGGTAGTGTTTCCATTCTGGATTTTCCTAGCATTGTTTTAAATGACTGTGGTATTTGAATAAATTGAAAAATGTAGTGCAGAGATTTCAAACATTTTTTTGGCAGCAGGGTTCTTTCTGCAAACATAGAAACTCAGTGTGTGCTCAGATTTGAGGCAAACTGCTGTGCTTTAATGAAGCGGTGAGGGGCCCGAATCCCTGGTCATGGGCTCCCCGCATAGAACTCCTCCCAACTTCCCGAGTCCCTCCGTGGTTTTCACCATAGTCCACTTGCATGAGGCCAAAGTTCCCATGACCTACCCATTTCCTCTTTCAGTGATGAAGACAAATGGTAAGGATAAAAAAGAAAATCAACAAACTGTGATAAACTCTGTGCTAGTAAGAAATGCATATTGCAAATTACGTTGTAAAAGAGGAAAGTGAGCATCGGCAAGTATACGTGCTGAAACAGTGCCTTGTGATCTTAAAACAGACCAGTGAGTTAGTCATACTTTCTCTGGTAAGAAGGTTCAAGTTATTCCAATGGCACAAATTCACAGGCAGCACATTACAAATTAAGTGTCCTTATAAAAGCACAGGGATATCGATGATTAATATTAAACTGTAATTATTGAAAACATTATAGGCCTGAAATACTGTAAATGCAACTACATATCACTGCATACCATGGGGTTAACTGAATAATTGATAATACTCTAAATTGATAATAAGAAGCTAAATGAACATCAGTTTATATTTAAAAAATCAAAAGTGGCTGCTCTTGAACCTCACCAACTCACAATAGTTGTGGTAATCTTGTTGCTAGTAAGAAATCATATGGAATATCATTCACCTTGTGAGTGCAAGTCACAACAGCAGTGAAGACCCAGTGATAAGAAAGCCAACTTCCTCAGAATTGTTGGAGTACAACTACCTCTAAGACATTGAGTGAACAGGAAGTAGGAATTGGGAAACATGGCCAGGCTTTGTGAGGCATCCTCACATTTTAGTGGGTAGTGAATTAAACTCCTCTGCAGACTCTAATAATGAGCTACTCTTAGTTTACGAATGACAACATTTAATGACCTCAATAACTCAATTTAAGTTGTTACTAAGTAGCCCATAGTCCCATATCCTGATGAAAGTCTACAGAACAGCTCCTCATTCCCTGGAAGAAAGGGAGACATCTTGTATTCATCAGGCTTTGAAAATCATTGCTGTAAAGGAGGAGAGACAGGATGGAAAAATGCTGTGCTTCCCTCAAAGGAGCTTCCTTCATTATGTCATGCTGCTGGAGATCGAAGCTAAAATCACCAGATGGGTTCCTTCGATGGAACAGGCATACATTCATGTCCTTGCAAACTCGCCTTGATGTGGTGTGACTTTCGGGGAAGTAACTGCCAGTAACTTCGGGGCTGGGGGTTCATTAGCAGAGTCCTCGAAGGCCCCGGGAGGCATGTCAGTGGGACAGCTTCTGAGGAAGGATTCCTTAATGTGCTGAGCTGCTTTACTCTTTTGCTAAAAGATCAATTTATTTACTTTTTTGCTTAAAGACCAGTTTAAAAGCAATAGTTCTGTTACTTCTTACCACCCTTGACTCTAACCACAGGAGCTGACTGTGGGTCTCCTCCGTGTTCTAAGGCCACTTTCCAAAGTGGCCCTGACTACGTGCATGTGGGCAGTAGACAGTTTGTGAAGATGGCTGATCATCTCTAGGAATTCTTGTACTTACCTGTGGCCATAACTCAAGTGGATGGGGGCTGAGACCTGTACAGTGTCAGAAGCTGTGGGGAAAAGGAGGAGTCAGGAAGAGGTCAGAGATCGGTACGGGGCAATCAGCCCTCTCTCACAAAAATAGAAGCCAGCAGATCAGTGGTAGCAACCAGGGGGAGTAGCCCATGTCATCTTGGCTCTTGCTAACCTTAATACCTGGGGTGACCCAGGGGCAAGCATGTGTTCTGAGACACTGGGGAATTAGAGGCAAGCTTGCGGCATGGATCGGGGGGTACAGAGCCAGTCTGGGGCACATGCTCTCTGTGACTGGCGGGATCTCATTGTCATAGGCTCTCATGGTTCATCCCAGTAAAGGCTGACTTCTCTAAAGAAGGTTGCAAATTGCCTCTTCTAGTTCTGGTTTAACATACCTTACTTACATACTTCGTTCAGAATGGCTGTGAGAATCTACCCATGATTTGCATGGGTTTCCATCTTCCCATAAATGCATGAGAACCCTTGGAAATTCTGGGTCAAGATAGTTCAGAAATAGCATTTGTTCCCTCCATGGTGGTTGGAACATACTCAGATAATTCTAGGGATAGCCTGATGATTTTACTTGGACCTGGAAGCGTTGAGGAAGAAGGGTGGGACCTCCTGGGCCACTGGAATTTCATTGGCTTTTGCAATAGTGATGGAACTGTAAGGCAGTGCTTCTTCTCAGATTTTCGTGTGCATAAGCATCAGCAGGTCTTGCGTGGAGCCCAGGCTTCTAAAGTTTTAAGCAAGCATCTTGGGCTATTCTTATGCTCATTGGGAAACACTGCTGTGAAATTTGGTTGTATAGCCTGCACAAGGGTGGTGTTAGCTGGTTTGGGGTCAGGATAGAGAGTGTGTCTGAAATGACTCTGGAGCCAGGGCTGAGGTATGCTTCGTAAGTCAGAGACAGGCAAGGACTTAGGGGACTCAGGAGAAAGAGTGGTATGAAAGATCAGAAAGATCAGTGGTACGAATAAGTGTGGGTTTGAGGATTTTGCAGGCACAGTCTCCTTTCCTTAAATGTTCCTTGAGAACTAGTCAAGCCCCAATAGTAACTTCTCACTCAGCCCCCTAAAATGAAATTTCTGTAGTGCCTCTTCTTGGTAATCCACTTTAGAAGACAGTGTTTAAAATATCGAATCCTGGTCCTCAAGGGAAAGTTTGCCACCTGATTCTAGATGACAAGCTCATTCCTCCAGTTTAGATGTACACACACATTGTCTGGCAGGTGCATGATGGGGGTCACAGTGATTGGGGGATCCGAAATTTTCATGGGGCCATAGAGTTTGGAAATGTAAGTTGTAATTCAATAAAAAGATGTATTTTTCAAGGCAAATCCCAACATCAGTCTTAATGGTGAGATATTAGAATCATTCTCATACAATCAGGAACAACAGACACATAGCTCTACACCAACTTCACTATGATTTAATTTTGTTTTTGGAGGAGCTCGCCAATGAAATTTGATAAAGGAATGAAAGATGGTATTAAATTGGAGAGAAGCGAGCAAAATTATCATTATTTGCATGTGATATAGTTGTGTATTTGGAAAATCCAAGAAGATCAACTGAAAAACTGTTAGAAGCAGTGAGTGTATCTGCTAAGAAGGCTAGACACAAAATGAATATAGAAAAATCAATAGCATCCCAGCATGTGTCACAATAACCAGTTAGAAATTATATCTGAAAGAAAAAAAATCCCCATTTACAATAACAAAAGAAATGATAGGAATAAATATTACAAAGAATATGTAAGAAGTATGTGAAGACATTGTTAAATGTTACGAAGAACATGGTGGGGAAAAAAAAAGAACCTCCTGTGTTCTTGATAGAAAGACTCAACATTATAAAGATACAGATCTCCCTATATTAATCTGTAAATTTTAAGTGATCTCAATAAATAAAATAACAGGAGTTTTTTTTTTAAAGATTTTATTTATTTATTTGAGAGAGAGAATGAGATAGAGAGAGAGAGACCATGAGAGGGGGGAGGGTCCGAGGGAGAAGCGGACTCCCCGCTGAGCAGGGAGCCTGATGCGGGACTCGATCCCGGGACTCCAGGATCATGATCTGAGCCGAAGGCAGTTGCTTAACCAACTGAGCCACCCAGGTGCCCCAAAATAACAGGAGTTTTTAAAACTAGTTGAGTCAGTTCTGAAATTCATATGGCAAAATAAAGGAGCAAGGATAGATAAATTTAATATAAAGAAAGAATAATTGCAAGGAGGATATAGCTTTCTACCTATTATACTTTCGGGGAGGAGTAGACAAATGGATCCATGAACGGAATGGGGCATCAGGAAGAGATCCAAATTCAGGCAAAAAATTATTTTATAATAAACTTGGCATTTCTTTTCAGTGGGGGAAAATATTGCTCATGAAATAAATATTGAGTGAATTCAATGAGTCCCATGTAGGAAGAAAATTAAAAGATAAAGTTGGACTTCAATTCTTTACCAAAAAAATCCAAATGTTTTAAAAAGGTCAAATCGTAAAAACTCATAAAAATACTAGGATAAAATATAGGATAAATTTTAGAATACATGTGTATTTTGGATGAGGGGAACTTAAAACCAGAAGTTATACAAGAGATTATTAATTTGATAGTTGCAAAATTTAATTTTCTTAGTAAGATAAAGGGCAAAAAGACATAAATGTGCTAATTTTCTTAATATATAAAGATATCCTACTAATCAATAAGAAAGAACGAATAAATCAAATGACAAATGGACAAACTACATAAGTAGAGACTTTCCAAAGAAGATGATAAGACTTTTCAAAATAGGAAAATATACTTCTTCTACTCAGAATGGGAGAAATGGAATTTAAAAGTACAGTGGGATACCATGTTTTTAATTATCTGATTTTAGTGATCAAAAGTTTGATAATACACTGCGATTGATGGTGAAGTTATGAGGAAACAATCACTCTCAACTATTTTGGGTATAAAAATTGATATATTTATAAGGCAATTTCCCAGTACCTGTTTTAAATGTGCATACCCTTTGAGCCAGCAATTCTACCACTATGGATTACTATAGAGATGTACTTGCATTTGTACAAAATGAGGAGCATACAGGGTTATTCTGTGCAGTATTTATTGTTTTATACTAGTAATAATGAAAGCAAAGGTTTGAAAAAAAAATCCTAAATTCCATCAATAGGAACTGGTTGAATACATATGGAACAACCATAAAATAGAATGAAATACAGTCCCTTAAAAACACTAAGGCTGTTTTATAGGTGCTGAGATGAAATAATCTCGAAGATATATTGTCATATTTAAAGAAAAAAACCTATAGAATATATATATATATGTATATATGGCATGATACCAGTTGTGTATGTGTGTTTTGAAGTCTCTATCAATATATCTCAAACATTTTTGGTTTCCAGAGGCCTTTACAATCTTAAAAATTATTGAGGACTCTAATCAAGGGTTCTCAGTTGTCTTAGAAAATTCTAGAAAGCCCAAGAATCCACAAGCACACATTTCATTAGCTGTCAAAGTAGTGATGTAATCACATGTCATGCAGCCTCTGGAAAACTCCACTGTATACTTGTGAGAGAATAAAAGTGAAGCAGGTGACTAATGCCTTGATAGTATTATGAGAATAGTTTTGATCTTGTGGGCCCCCTGAGAGTGTCTTGAGGACCCCCAGGGGTCCATGGGCCACACTTTGAGAACCACTGACCTACAGAGGTGATTGTATATACATAGAGGAATTCTGCATCAATACTCCAGAATGGGTAAAAACTGTCACCTCTGGAGAAAGGACAGTGGAAGGACCAGCGAACCCTGGTGGGAGAAAACTGTACTTTCACTGCCTAACTTTTTTTTTTTAAGATTTTTTCATCCATTTGAGAGAGAAAGAGCGAGCGGTGGGGAGGGGCAGGGGTAGATGGGGAGAGAGAATCAATCCCAAGCAGACTCCCCTCCAAGTGTGGAGCCCGACATGGGGCTCAATCCCATGACCCCGAGATCATGATCCCAGCCAAAATCAAGAGTCAGATGCTCAACTGGCTGAGCCACCCAGGCACCCGGTCACTGCATAAGTTTTTTAACTTTTAAATTCTATGTATGTGTTAATGGTTACTTTTTTTTTTTTTTTACAAAGAAACTTAAAGGATCTAAAGAAATGAAATGCAAACAGATTTATGAGCTATAGAATTAATCAGAGTCATGGGCTGAGATTGATGTACATGAATATTTGTCACGGCATAATTTATAACAGTAGAGACTTGGAAAAACCCCACAAGTTCAAAGATAGAGATTGTTTAAACAAATTATGGTACATCTACACATTGTAATTCTATGCAGTCATTAAAAATCATAAATCCCTAGAATGTTCTGTGATATGGGAAAATGCTCACAATATAATGTTAAGTTAAAAAAAGTAGTGCAGGATATAACTTTGCATGAGCCAAATTGTAATAATTTAAAACAATACTGGAAGGAAATATATCCAAATTTTGAGTCATTATTTTTGGGTGGCAAGACTATGGGTTATTTAAACTTCTGAATTTTCCAAATTTCCTATAATTAATATGTATTGCTTTTATAAACAGAAAGAAAGTGCTATAAAAGAAAGAAGGAAATGGAAAGGTTTCATTCCCAGGGCCGTGAGGGGATGTGTAGCTTTTCTTGCAGTGTCGATAGAACAGGGAGGTATATTTGAGGGGTACCTTGCCCCTGGCTGCTAGACGAACTGCCTTGGTGGACGAACCCCATGTTGGTGGATGTTTGGGCACATGCAGCACCAGCTGTGGAGGACTGGTCTGCATGGCTTGACTGGGGAAGCAGGTGAAAGGGGAGACAGAAGAACCTAATGAATAAGAAGGGGTGGTATATTTGCAACTTGCACAACACATTAATGCAAAACTTAGCGATCTAAAATAACAATAAATATTGTCATCTCACAAGTTAATGTGAGTCAGGATTTGCCTTAACTAAGTGGTTCTGGCTCAGGGCCTCTTAGAGGGCTACAGTCAGCAACTGAGGCTGCAGGATCCACTTCCAAAGTGACTTATTCACATGCCTGGCAAGTGAGGACTGGCTGTTGGGAGGAATCTTTTGTCCCTTGCCACATGGGCCTCTCCATATGGCTTCTTAAATATCTTGGGGTGCCTGGGTGCCTCAGTTGGTTAAGTGTCTGACTCTTGATTTCGGTTCAGGTCCTGTCTTGAGATTGAGCCCCATGTGAGGCTCTGCACTCAGCAGGAAGTCACTGGAGATTCTCTCCCTCTCCCTCTGCCCCCGCCCCTCTCAAATAAATAAATAAATAAATCTTTAAATATCTGTACAACATGGAAGCTGGCTTCCTCCAGAGCAAGTGATCCAAGAAAGTCTCATCTCTCTTATGACCAAACTCAGAAGTCACACAATATCATTGTTGCATATCCTATTGATGACACTGGTCAGCCCTATTTAGTGTGGGAGGGCAATGCACAAGGGTGCAAATATAAGGAGACAGGGCTATCTTTGAAGCTGGTTCCCACTGGTGGACACTTGGTGTTCAAAGTAATGGGCAAGCCTCTGGGGCTTGGCTAACTCTCCATGGCCAAGCATCCTGGATTGGTGGGAGGTTTGAGGGTCTGTTCTGCAGAATAAGAACTGATTAGCTGGGCCATACTGAGACTGCCAAGTCACCAGGAATCTTTAGATAGGGTTTGGAACTTGGAAAGGGAAAGAAGGTACAAGGCTCTTCCTCAGGCAACTAGGTAGCTCTCCCTGTTTACAGGACTGCTGTCAAATTCTGGGGGCCTAGTTATTGCTTACTGGAATTATAACCTTACATCCTGGATGCTTTGGATCAGTATGATGTAACTTTATTTTCTATAGGGTCTTGAAATATCTGCAGAATATGAACATTGCAACATCCAAATTGCCTGCTGTATGGGGAAACCTGCTGTAGATAGAGGTCATGTCAGACCACATGTTTAGATTTGTGGCTTTGAAAATATGGTCCTAGGTTTTCCAGTGCTGACCAAATCCACCCCCGATACTCCGTTCCCAGTCAGTGCAGAACAGAAAGCAGGGGACTCGGGGGCCAGTCCTGGATGGCAGGGTGAGCAGTGCTGGGGGTCGGTGCCTCTGGGCTTAGAGAACAGTGTCTACACAGAACCTAGGCAGAGAGTCAGTGCCAGGAAGGACCAGTGAGCGGGAAAGGGCAAGTGTCCCAGCTTATCTTAGTTTGATTTGCCAGGAGCAGAGTCCATCCAAAATTTGCTCAAAAAGTGAGGGTTTATTGGAAACCATCAGTCCTGAAGAAAGGGGGCATTCCGGTGCCCCACTAATAACACGACTCAAATGTCAGTGTCACACTGTCCCTGCTACCTACTGCAGATTTTGGAGAGGGAAGCTGATTGGCTTCACCTAGCTTGGGGACCGGTCTCTCTAGAGTCAGATGTTTGACTCTCTTCTAATCAGCCATGGCCATGGCCTGCACCCCTTGATAATTAGTGATGCTCTGTCTGGGCTGTGGGCCCAATCAGAAGAAGGGGGAAAGGGAGGAAAGGTGGGCATCCCTAGTTCATTATTTCTGGGAGAGAGGACTGGGGCATAGCTGAGTCGGCACAGGACTGGCATTGGGGAAGGCAAACAATGGAAAGCAGACTTCAGAGAAAAGGGATTGTCTGGAAGATCAGGACTAAGCCTGGCCCTTTAGGAAATGAGGGATAACGTGAGCCTTGGTCACAGGAGCAAGACAAAAATAGCATTTATTTGAAATAGGATTCAAAGTGAGAGGGGGATTAGCATGAATGTCAGTTCTGATCTTAATTCTTCCTAAGTGGAGCCAAGGTTGGTCCCTAAACTGGGTAGGGCTGCGTCAAAGGGATTCAGTCAGCCCTGGGTCTGGATAAGAAAAGAAAGCAGGGACACAGGCCCGGGCAGGACAGTGGAGATGTGAAATGATGGATCAGATAGGACTGACCGGTGGGAACTGTTACTGTGATCATTCAATTAGCTGTAATCCATTGCTCAGAGATTATCTTGCCCACAGTCCATTTGATCTATCACATCGACGTGACTAGGCTCTAAGATACTAAAGCCTTCTTGATGCCACTAGAAGTCACAGGCCAGGGCGCTAACCTGTGTTGGCTGGAAATCAGAAAGAACTAAGATGGAATGGATACTGTGCATCAGTGTGGAGCTCTTTAAAGGGCTTTTTGAGAAGACCATATTGATCACCAAATTATTCCCCAAATTTTATTTTCATCTTCCTCAGCCAAAAAGATATTAAAAAAAAAAACACAAGAAAATATTAGGATAGCAGCAGGTGGTAAGACCAACACATGTTAGTTACAGTAATAGTTCACACCCTTTCTCCCTAACGTACTGTGCTTCAGCAAACAGGGGGATTGCCGTGAAATACATAGTAGTGAACTGTTTGCTATGATCTCTCTGGTTGTCGCTCCTCTCTCCAGTAAATGTGCGATTGTTTATGGTTTCCGGGAGAGAGCTGTTACTCTCTGGTGGTTGAGAAGGGCTTTTTCTGTGGCCTCTCCTATCATGCCTAGGGACAGAGAAGAGCAGGCTGAGCTCTTCCGTTGTTTCCGCAATGATGTAGGTACAGACTCAGAGGCTGTGCTCTCTGTTGGCAGCGGGGCTACCCATGTGTCTGTGGATCCCAAGAGAATTAGGTCATTTTCCTCTGGGTAACTCTGTCTCCTAGACCCCTCCTGGTCTCAGTCCGATAATGCAACACTTGCAGGTTTTCTCCTTCTTTGGGAGCCACTAAGGCTGTTTGCTAGATGTTTCTGCCTCTACCTTGCGGGGCCTCTCACGGTAGGGTACTCATATGGATAGCTCCATCCAGAGTTGTGAGTGGAAATGACATGAGCCGTTTCCAGGCTGGAGTATTTAGTTGTTGGTGCAGGACCCAGATAGCGAAGGCTCCATCAGCCTGGGTCCCTAACTGATTATGATGATCAGAGCTCTCTGCTCACCTGAAATGGACATAGAATACGAGAATGGATTTCTTTGTTTTTAAGTTACTGAGATTTGTTGTTGTTGTTACAGCATAACCTGGGTATCCTGACAGATACACTTTTTTTAAAAAAAAATAGGAATCAAATGCTATTATTATTTGTTATACAAAGCCATTAAAAGTCATTTGTGAAAAAAAAAATCACCCACAATTCTGCCACCTCAATAAGTTTATTTTTCAATGTTTTCTGCCAGGGTTTTTTTGTTTATTTGTTTATTTGTAATTTTTGCTTAGTTGTAGCATAGGTATGAATTCAATTTTGTATTTTTTTTTTTGATTTAACTTTATCAGGGCACCTGGATGGCTCAGTCAGTTAAGTGTCCAACTCTTGAATTCTGCTCAGGTCATGATCTCAGGGTTGTGAGATCGAGTCCTGTGTTGGGCTCCACACTCAGTGTGGAGTCTGCTTGAGATTCTCTTTCCCTCTCCCTCTGCCCTTCCCCCCCCTTACACACACACTCTCTCTAAATAAATAAATAAATAAAAAATATATTTTTAAAAAAGATTTTATTTATTTATTTGACAGAGAGATAGCAAGAGCAGGAACACAAACGGGGGAGGGGGAGAAGCAGGCTTCCCGCCAAGCTGGGAGCCCGACGTGGGACTCGATACCAGGACCCTGGAATCATGACCTGAGCCAAAGGCAGACGTTTAAACAGCTGAGCCACCCAGGCACCCAAAAAATAAAACGTTTTTAAAAATTTAATTTTATCATGGCTTCATGATGATAAGAACCTTGACTGTTTTATTAATCACAGTCTCTCTCCTTAGCACCTCATGAAAATCTAAGCACACAGTAGGTACCTAATACATAATGGTTGAATTACTTTCCTCTTAGCATGATGATTATCAGAAGACACCTTATGTATGAGCAGTCAGCAATTGCTGGCTATCGATTCAAAGCTCAGGTTTGTCTAGTGGCAGAGACATTTTTTAAAAATAAGTTTTTGTTTTAATTTTTCTCTGACTAGCATTAGGTCCAAGCTCTTTTCCTGGTTCCCCTGCAAGTTCATAGTCTCCTTCTAGTGCCTGTTAACTCTGGTCCCCAGTCTTGGATGAAACCCTTTGGCCACTTGGAGAATCTCACACAGAATTTCAGAGTGGGTGTGTGTCTTAAAGACTATACCTGGTCTTTCTAATTTGATACATGAGCCCAGAGAAATCAAGGGTTTTTCTAAGGTCCTAGAGCCTCTTAAGCAAGGCTGTGATTGAAAACAAGTTTCCTGACTACAAATCCACAGTTCGTTTGAATGTTTCTTCTGGGTTCAAGTCCTGATCTTGGCCCCAGGGTAAGCTATTCCAGTTGTGAGTTCCAAATGTCTTAGCTGGAGTATTTTATGATGCCTAACTTCAGCTTGACTTCCCGATTTTTCTCCCACCTTTTTTCTCCTTCTCTTCCTTGTTTCTCCTGCTTCTCTTCCCATTTTCCTTCTTTCCGTCTTTCCTTCTCCTCCTCCCCTTCCTCCCAGACCAACTGAATGCCTGACTTAATTAACCCTGTAGGTCACCATCAGGTTTTCTGCAGTTGCGAGCTGTGTTTTGCCTTAAGTCACATTGCCTGGATTACTGTTTCCCTTGAGGAGAGTCCAAACCCCGCCTTAACTGAGTTGTGCACTTCTCCGTTTTCAGAAATTGGGAGTTTCCTGAAGAGGGTCCTGGTGCTTTCATTGTGCAACTCGGCCCTTTTGCTCTCTTGGTTCGAGGTCTGCTTACTTTCCTGCCTCCCATCTTAACTGGTCAAGTCAATGGCAAGGTGACTCACAGCAGCCCATCTCATTAACTGTGTCCTCAGGGCTTCCAGTATCTCCTTTCTGCCCCCACCCTCAACCCTACCCCCTGCTGCTCCCTTTTTGAGTGGGCTTTCGGTTTCTCCCTCTGTTGCCCTCTGCCCACCTCAGTCTATTGCGCCCTGCTCCATTTCTCTCTTTTGAGATTACCCAGGTTTTGAGACCATGGACTTCATCAGATATCCAGGTTCAAATCCTTCAACAGATTTTATTCCCTGTGTAGTCTTATTGTTGGGAACTCACTCTCTCTGAGCTTCCATTTGTGATCTGTAAAAAAGAGATACTATTATTTCTGCTCATAGTGTTACTGGGAATCTTAAATGAGATAATGCATGGGAATTATTTTGAAATATGCTGGCCCTTAATAGGTGTGCAAGCCATGTTAGCTGTCACTCCTGCTCATCCTTTTTTTATCCCTGCACTTTATAGCTGCACTTTCGCATCTCCCTTCCTCTAGATGGCAAAGATACAGGTTACAGGTGCCAACATTAGAGCTGTAGGCATGAGGAAGAGGCCTAATTTGTTCCAGAGGGATGTGTAAATTTCAGAGAAAAAGAATCATTGGTTTGAATTCCAGTGCTTTTATTTGCTTGCTATTTGACCTTGGGCAAATTATTTTGCCTCTCTGATCCTTAACTGTTTTTATTTCTGTGATGGAAATAAGAATATATACCTTCCCGCAAAAGGCCACTGTGTGATGTGACACACACACACACACACACACACACACACACACACACAGTCCTATAGATGCATATACATAGTGACCAATAGACTTATCAATACTCATTCCTGCCTCCCTTATAAACTTAACAAAAAGGGAATATTTTGGAGATTTGGTATGATTTAATGTACAGGGATAAGCACTTTTCCTCCTTCAGGGGAAATCTGAAAGAATTCATAAAAGCATGAGAATTAATTGAGACCCCTGTGTGCACTAGGTGTCAAGGCAGTGGTCCCCGACATTACCTGGGAGGTAAAGTTAAACCCTGGTGGCTCCTCTGAAGTTTGAAGTCTCTGCAGCCCCCTAGTGGCCACTGATTGTAGCAGAAGAGTCATCGTTCTTGACAGATTACTCCGATCAATTTGACTTTGGACAAGAATTATGTAGAGAATAATGCATGGAATGAGGAGTGAAAGGGCCTGCATTTGAGTCTTTTTAACATTTCAAATAGAAAATTATTCTTCCAGTGTACATGCCAGTGAAATCTGATGAAAATCCAAACATATATGCCCCCATACTAGGAAAGCATTAACCAACATATCCTTTCCAAGTATTAACTTCCATACCCTTTCCTTCCTCTTCTCTTTCTCCCTCCCTCTCTTCCTCTACCAAGGTAGGAGCATCCTTTCTCTCCTTGGGTCAGATCATTCTTTTCCCTTAAATTTGTAAAGGCAGCGTACCCAGTTTGAGTTGAGAAGCCAGTTACCTGTCAAATTAAGTGAGTTGCCAAACATACAGCAGGAAGCAAAATATTCCTGGGATTAAGTTTCTTTTGTTATTAGGTTTCCAGTTGCCAGAGGCAGTACCACAATGCTCTAAGGAGCCTGGCCTGGGAGAGCAGAGGCCTGCTTGGCCACCACCTCCTGTGAGGCAAGGGAGACATTACTGCAGCACTCTGCAGCTCAGTGAGAGAGATTCAACTCCACTCTGTGCTCTGATTCTATGAGGAAGCTTCTCTGCTGTCTTTCAGGCTGTGAGCTCCTCAAGGGAGGATCTTGCCTTATTTTTTGCTCTGACAATTAGCACAAGACCTGACAATCAACTTTTGACAGGAAGGAATGGAGGGGATTTGTGTGAACCTAACCCTATAGTTTTGTCTTTGGTCCTAGTGAACCACTTGTTATAAACACAGCCATTATCTGAGTTCTGTGTTGGCAGCTCAGGAGAGATGAAGGGAAAGAGAGACCAGAGGTACAGTAAAGAACTCTTACTCCCAAGGCTGTGAGCAAGTGTTCGATCATTATTCCTTCCAGCTAAGTCACCCCTAGATCTTGGCCTGTTACTCATGGAGGGATAAGTAGAGCAGTATGAATAAGAGCACACGAGGGAGGGCCTGAGATGCACATATGACTATGTGACCCAAAGAAAATCAATTACCGCCTTGGCGGCTCAGTGTGTCTCATCTCTAAAGCTGGAATTTAAAATATTTGCTTTGAAGAGACTAAAGGAGGTGACACATGTTCAAGCACCATTCTGAGAAAACGCGGGATGAATGACAGGTCTGAAATGTACTTGCTGTAGCTGAAGAACTCTTAGAGATCATCCTCACTCTACCCCCACGCTGCTAACTTCTCTCGTGTAGATGGTGGGTTCCCAGGAAAATGCGTTTAAATCGTGATGGAAGGGTCAGAGAAGATTCTGTCTCAGGGCCCTAATCCAGGCTGTTCTCGGATTTGGCGATGTCGTGCTGCCTCTCCTCCCACTCCTCCCTTCCCCTCGCCTCCACTTTTATTCCAGAACCAGCTTTTCTGAAGTCGGACCCGTTTAATCTCTTAAATGCATAATTAGGGAGAATGCTTGATTGCAAAGGCCTCTTCCAATCCTCCCATTTATCCAAAACACGCTCCTCTTCACATAGCAGAGAAATAGGGCAGGGAATCTGGAGGAAGGGAAGGAGAGAGGGGAGAGGGATGGAGGGAGGGCGGGGCGGGCCCTGTGCTTTTCTCAATGAATGCCGAGGCCTCTGCAGATTTGCATAGGACCCTGTCTCGCCGCGCCATTGGTTGGCGGGTGCGAGCAGGGCGGGGCGGGCCTGCGTGAGCCTGGCCGCGGCTCGGAGTTAGCGGTCGAGCTCCGCCCCCGCCGCGGCCCCGCCCCCTCCCGGCGCGAGCTCGCGATTTCGCCAGCTGCAAGTGGCGGGCGCCCAGGCAGATGCGATCCAGCGGCTCCGGGGGCGGCAGTGGAGGTAGCAGCTGGCACATCCCGTCACTGCTGTCCGGAGGGTCGCACAGCACAGAGGCGCCTTTCGGCCGCCCTCTGCTCAGCCACCCGAAGCCAGCGGGGTGGGGGGCGCGGCTGCCGGTGGATGAGGAGGGGGCAGCAAGATTTCAGGCTCTCTTGCCCAGAATGCTTTCATTCGGCTGCTGCCGCCGGGGCCGCTTCGGTGCCTGAGAAGTCTGAGCAGACGAGACGCGGGAGAGCAAGGACGCTGCAAACTTGGCACGGCGGCGGCCTGAGCCTCCGCTTCACAGCGCGTGGGCTCGATTCAAGCCCAGAAGTTCAGCGAGCAGTGCAATCCGCAGACTTCCCGCTGCGGAGGGTTGCAGGAGGGTGCGCGAGAAAGCAACCCCTGCCCCCGGTTTTCCCCTACACTAAAGGAGAGGAGCTCAGAACCCGAAAGGAGCGCAGAGGAAGGAGCTAGGACACCAGAACGCTCAGAGCCATCCGTTCCCAGCTGGAAAGTTGCGGAGGATTGGAGGCTGCTGGAGAGCAGACAGACCACAGCTCAAGCCGCGGGGGGCAGGAGAGGACTGCACCCCATTGCCGCCTCCCTTCAACCATAGTAGTTTCTCTTGTTCCGGAGCGCAGAAAGCTACAGACGAAGGCGCGGCGCTCGTCGCGGCGCGCCAGAGGCACAGGGTCCCAGCTGCTGAGCCCAAGGCGCTCAGGCTCTCTTGACACGCCCCTGAGCTTCTAGCCCCATTTTATTGAGACTCCTGCTTGCCTCCTTGCAGTTGGAGGAAAGCGAGAGAATCGAGTGCACGCATAATCCCCGCACAGATCAGGTGGAAGGAGCCTTTCAGGACTAAGGACTATTCGGAGACCCTTCTCATTTGAGGGGAAGTGAAGGGCGAGGCTGGATCCCAGAGAGTAGGGAGACTGGTATAAACAGCCCTTCTCTGACGGGATGGAATCCTTAGGGCTCCTAGGGCTGCTGCTGCCGCTGCTTTCAGTGGCAGCCTCGGGCTCAGGGACCGGGACAGAAACCGGGACCGGGACCGGGACCGGGACCGGCCAGCTTGTGGGCTCAGCCGCCGTGGGGCCGGCCCTGCAGCCTCGGGAGCCGCTCAGCTACTCACGTCTGCAGAGGAAGAGCCTGGCGGTGGACTTTGTGGTGCCCTCGCTCTTCCGCGTCTATGCCCGGGACCTGCTGCTGCCGCCTTCGTCCTCGTCGGAGCCGAGGGCTCGCCAGACGGAGGCGCGCGGCTCCCTGGCTCTAGACTGTGCCCCACTGCTTCGGCTGGTGGGGCCACCGCCTGGGGTCTCCTGGACAGAAAGCTTCAGCTCGCCAGCTCCTGCCCAGGCACGGACGCTGACCAGGGTGCTGAAGGGCGGCTCGGTTCGCAAGCTCCGGCGCGCCAAGCAGCTGGTGCTGGAGCTGGGAGAGGAGGCGATCCTTGAGGGCTGCGTTGGGCCCCCAGAGGAGGCGACTGCGGGACTGCTCCAGTTCAACCTCAGCGAGCTGTTCAGCTGGTGGATTCACCACGGCGAAGGGCGGCTGAGGATCCGCCTGATGCCGGAGAAGAAGGCTTCCGAAGTGGGCAGAGAGGGAAGGCTGTCCGCAGCGATCCGCGCCTCCCAGCCCCTCCTTCTCTTCCAGATCTTGGGGACCGGTGAGCAGCTCCCGCCTGAACGTGTCGGGATTTGTATTTTTAGACACATCAATTTGCAACCACTATCAACTAATCCCTGTTTCCAAAACCCCAGCCTCTCATTCTTAGCTCTTTTCCTCCTTCCGCAAACCTCCTCCCTCCCATTAGACCATATTTTCTTATTTTTTTCTTGAACACAGTCACTCTCTGAGGGTTTTCCTTCCTCTCCAGCAACCAAGTTGGGAGAAAAGTTTTCTGTACTTGGCAGAATGCCCCTATCGACTTACATGGGGTTCCAGCCAAAATTGGATGCTCTTCTAATGGGGGCCCCCGGGATGTTTGAAATGCCCTTATTACTTTTGTGTTCCAAGCTTAGCTCTAGCTCTCAAGACTGTTGTCCATCTTCCCTTCCCCTTGTTCCTCTTCCTGGCCATCACAGATGTGGGCAATGTGGTACACTTTCTCAGAGAATGTAGGCCTCTTCATCTTGTTGAATCCTACCTTGCTGTCCCTTTCAGATGTTGGCTTACCTAGGGATTGCCTCTTCATTGATTCATTCTGCCCTCTTTCTCCAACCCCAGTGTGCTATCCACTCTCAGCCTCTTGTTTTTCCTCTCAGATGTTGTTGGGAGAGCCCCAGAGGAACTAAGGAACATGGGACAGGAGGGAGATGTGAAGAGAGGGAACAAAGTTGCCAGGATTGTCTCCCTTTGAGGTAGTCACAGTGAAGCCAGGAGAGACAGTAGTTGAATTCCCTTTCTTCTCCTGCCACCCCCCCAACCCCCCTTCTAATTCTTAGCTTGAATGTCCGCAGCAGCAGCTCTGGGTAACAGTCTCTGGCAGGCCTGTTTCATTGCAGATCTCTCTGCTGGAGACTCCTGAAATGAGGTTTCTGTTTCATTTACTCTCTCATTTTCTTCTCCTATTCACTGAGTTGGGGGTGTATGTGCAAGCACTTACTTCTAACTCTTCCCATAGTATTCTCTGACTGGGAAACCAGGTGGTTTTGAATGGAAGTTTCTCTCCTAAGACCACTGGGGAAAGGCTCAGTGAATAAAATATACCATGTAAATGAATGAGAAAGCACAGAAAAGAAATCATGCCTTTTAAAAGCCTACACTAATTCCATTGAGCAAACCCAGCATCTTTTGTGTCATTCTCATCATCAGAAATAAATGAAATTTTTATGCTCCACTGGTTAACTAATGTCTAGTATTAATTGGATGGAGAGCACTGAAAAGAGCCCACTGTAGAACTACAAGTATCTGCCATGCTTGTCCCAGCACACACATATACTCCCACACACACCCAGTACTCTCCTTCAGCAGGGATATTTAGAAGCTGAGGTTCTTCAGTTATTGCACACACACGCACAAAACATACTGGTATGTGGTCCCCAAGGAAAACAGAGTCTGGATGCATATTTCAGCATTAGCATTGGTGGCACTGGCACCTAAAATGACCCCTTTGTGTTCAATGCTGGAATTTTGTTAAGAGGCAGAATTTATAGTAAGAGGCAGGGTCTGATGAGTTTGATGGTGCCTTCTCTGAACTGAGATAGGAGACCAATACTGTTGTCTCACCACAGATACTTTGGTGAAGAACAGCTGTGCTTTAATGTCAGCCTGGCTTCTGTGGTTTATATAGGCAACATTCTCTTCTAGCGCCTAACGTATTTATAATGGATATAAAAATGACTTCTCTGGGAATGTGGATTTTTTTCCCCTTTCATGTCCATGAGCATCTCTGGAGCTTTCCTGTCACCTCTTGTCAAATGGCTATAGGCCCAGCAGTCTAGATCAGCTATTGTGAGATGTGGGTGGCAGATAAAAGGGGTCCTTTCCATAGCCCTGAACTTGCCTACTATAAACAGGGAGGTTGCATGAAGTTGTCAGTGGGTGTCTCTGAAGAGTCACATGCTTAGTGCTTTTGAAGAATATACTCTAGTCAAGCCTTAGGTAGGAGTTGAAGCTGCTGAGCAGGGGAGTTTCACGTAGAGAGGAATGTGCTTCAAGAGCTGTTCTGCTGCTGACAGTAGGGAAGCTCTGTGAGCATCCCAAGTCCTCCCTCAGCATCGTAGTCCATTTGGCAGTTGGACGAAGGCCTTATGCATCATTTGACACATCTAACAATGCTGTTTTCAGAAAGAGCCAGGATTTTGTCATTAAAAGGCTAGAAATTTTGGCCAAGCATTTTTCAGCAGCATTGGGATCAAATGATTATTGATGGGATCAAATAAGACACTAAGTGTAACTGTATGAGCTCCCCATGACCTCCAGAGAGACAGACAGTTTATTGAAAAGCACTTTGGGCCTTATGGTGATCACACTTGGAACAGGCTGGACTCTCTTGCTCTGAGGCATATGCTGTTTTCAGTTAGGCGGATGGCCATGGAGGACAAGCCTCTTGCCTTACCACTGCCTCCCCAGCCTCATTCAGATATGGTTTCCACTGCAGACCTTCCCATGGAGGGAGTGGACACACCCTGCTATCTCATGTTTCATGTTTGGGGCAATATATATCATGTGGTTCCATTCACTTTCCTGTATGAAAATTCAAGCTTAGCTTCTCACACTTGGATTGATTTTACTATTTATTGCGTTTGAGGAAATGGGTTTATTCTTCTTATATAGACTTGTGTTGTAGAAAAGACATTTAACCCCTCTGTGACCTAGGATCTTCAAGTATACAAAGGAAAATAGGCACAACTCAGCTTATTTCTCCCTGCTTCTGCCCAAATGACCGTGGTCTGGCCTAGAGGGGCACAGGCATGCTAACTGTGAGGAGGGGACAGGAGAGGAAGTGTGTTCTGCCTGTTCCCCTTGTGGTGAGTGGCCTACAACAACCCATTTGTCTCAGACTGAAGATAGCTTCCTGAATCTGAACAAGACCGTGACTAGGGATGTGATTGAAATGGAAACGCACCCAGTCAGGATAAAGTAACTTTGTTTTGCTTGTGGTTTGGGATATCTGAGAGGATGAAAGCATGTCTGAGAGGCCTTATAATGCATGATATGCAATGTTTTTTCTTCCTGGGTTGCTTTGAATTCATAAATGGGATCAGTATTTCAAAGTACTCATTCATGGAGAGTAGAAGGGGTAGAAAGGTAGAAAGGCCATTGCTGAGACTGTATGAATTTTGGTGCATCATTCTGGGATAGTCCAAACCTCAGAAAAGATGTCTGCTGCATTGCTCACAGCCCCACTTTGTAACCTGTTTTGTGGATGTTTTGACATCTTGCTTCTGCCATCTCCCAGGCAAAGGCCTAGAGGATATTGACTTGTGGGATAGGAGGGCCTGTTTCTCTATAAGCACCCCTCTCTCACTCCAGGAAAGGGGATATATGACTGGGGATTTTACATGTGCTTTGGAGAGGCCTGAGAAACTTAAAGTAGAGGTATGCAATGCAATACACCTGACCCTTGACCTCACACATCTTTCAGTCCCTCCCGATTTTATTTCTGGAGCGGGCAAAGAGAGCCAAGGAAGATAGAAAGGAAATTAGAGCTCCCAGAAGGGATATCAGTTATTGGAGGTGAATTGGGAGAGTTGGAACTAGTCCAGAGAAGGGCAGAGAGCTGATTTAAGAGTTGAAGGGACTGATTTATGGTGAAAGATGAAAAGAATTAAATATATATGGCTGAGTGAAGTGGCAATGAAGGGAAAGCCATGGTAACAATCTACAAATCTCTGAAGAGGGAGAGGCTGTGAAGGAGAGGAGTTATATAGTGTGGCCCGTAGAAGTAACAAGATGAGACTTGCAGAAGGAAACTTCAGGGTGCATATCAGGGAAACCTTATTTTCTGAAATTGATATTCCTCTGACTATGGAATGGAATTCCAAAGGAGCAAAGAGTAAGGTAAGATGTGGGTCAGATAAGCCACAGCATTCATAATTAATCAGTTTTATATTTGGAAACGAGAAGACACAACAGGAAGGAGAGCTGGGATGGGGAACAGCAGCAGGGATCAGGATCTTTCAGAATTCAACTCTCAAGAGACTTTGGATGTTGATGTTTCCTGTAGGAAAAGAAAAGAATTGCATATGTATCTTTGAAATTGGATGGGATGTACTTACAGAGAAGATTGTTAGTGGAAAAAATATTTTGAAATTACTGGGTTTATTTATATCTGCCCCTGGACTGAGACAGAGTATTTATTTGGGGTGCTGTCTGTCTATCCACTGGAGAGGAGGCCATACCCATAGAGGATTATGCATCTGAGATGCATCTCTAGTGTGTGTGTCATCAAGCCATTGGGCAGGGCAGGAGATACCTAGGTCTTGAGAAGATGAGATCAGTTCTAGATTTGGTGGACTGCTACTAGCTACTTGAAAACCCTTTGACATGCTGAGAATATATATATACACACACATATATATATGGCTATTAGAGTGATGAAATCATCTAAATCCATTTGATCTTTTCACAAACTTACAAAAGAAAAAGAAGGAAATCCCATGAGGGGTTTATGTGCATGGTGTGGGAGGAAGGTGTTATCATTAATAAAACTGAATGCTTTTATAAGGAAGTATGTCTTCTGAAGGACAAGGGCGACCAGCCTGCACGTGGGAGAGGAAGATAGGGGGAGTTGTGTCAGCAGAAGTGGTAGCCCTTGCCACTCTTAGGATTATTGCCTGATAACCTCGCTTTGTGGGAATTTGCCCAGCCTGGTTCATAAAGGACATTTTGCCTTTCTCTATAACCATTACTAATGTCCTGTTATGGTTGTATGGGACTTTGTAATTTATAAAGAACTTTCAAATTTATTATTTTTTCCAATCTTACAGTAGGCAAGGCAAATATTTTTCTTTTGTAAATGGAGTAACTGGAATCCAGCTATTTGATAAGACTTTTTTCAAAGTAAAAATTGGTAGACCTAGAAACCTTCACTTATGTATTGGGAGGTTATGAGATGCTAGATGCTGTGCTAGGTCCTAAGACTACAGATCTTTTTGCCTTCAAATCAGGGCTCTTTTCACTAAAGGAATCATCTCAAGATGCAGATTATAAATAACAAAGACATGTAAATAGATGAAAAGCTTTACATTATCCTTGTCAAAAGGCCATGCAACAAATATTTGGTGTTCGATAGCCATGACTTGGAAAATTCTTTAAAATATTTTATTTTCTTAAAATCTTTGAGCCCCAGTTTCATCATTAGCAAAATAGTGATAGTAATAATTCCTATCTCAAGATGTTGTCATGGAAATTAAATTAGAGGATACATGTAAATCTGTAACCCAATGCCTGAAATAATAAAGTGCTCCATCAATCTGAACCATATGGTTTTTCCTAGCAGCAGCAACACCCCAGTGTCTGGTTGTGCAGGTTGTGTACTCTATAACTCCAAGAATTGCATATACATTTTAGTTTATTTAAATGGTGCCATCTGGAGTTGTGCAGTCCCTATGTGTGGCCACATGTGGTGACGTTAGCAGCAGATGTGGGCTCCCATGCAACTAACTTCTAATTCCTGAGATAAGAAGTGGGATCCAGTGGAAATGGGGAGAGTGACCAGGATGATAGTTTTTATTGTCTTACTCAGAAACATGGATGAGGAGAATTGAGGTGTGGTATTTACTTCATTTCTATTAAGTAGTATCTTCCAAGGTCTTTTGACCTTGGATTTGGTTCAAAGATTCAAGCAGTATATTCACAATCCAGTTATTTTTTCTTCTACACAAAGAAAGCAAGCCTTAACTTTATGAAAATAGGAAGTCTAATAATGAAGAAGAACAAGATAGAGGCATTAGAGAACAGTAGTTCTCAGATGGTGGGTCTTTCTTAACTGAGAGCAATGTGTGTAGTTCAAGCCCCTCAGTGCCTAGAGAGGTGCTGGGCCACTGACCTCTGGTAATTTGTTATTATTAGCTGGAGCTGTGCCCTTTCCTTACATTTCTGGCTTCACCATTCATTGTCAAGTGGAAGGCAGGAGAAAGATGGAAGGTGCCAACTGGTTGATGGACATGAGCCCAGTAAGAGCAATTAGACCTTTCAGATTTTGTGGAGACACATAGCCCAGGGACTTGAGTCTTCAGGAATGTGGCTCAACCTAAAAGAGGCTGTTAAGCATCCACATAGCATTTTATAGGTAGTATTTTTTATGAGCCATGGCTGAGCCATTGCTTTCAAAAGATGCACATGGACATTATTTCTGCTTGGGAGTAGAAGGAGAATAGGATATTTTTGTGAGGATGGTTATAGGTCCAGAGGTTATGTGACAAGAGCTGCGAATAAACTTATCAAAGAGCCCTAGGGGTGTCTTCTTTTTTAGAGCCATTGTGTTGTCCTCCAGTCTAGGATGTGGCCAATGTTTCTTAATCTAGTGATGACCTGGGATATTCATATGGGCCAAGGTGTGAGGAAGGAGCAGTTTAAAAGAGTGTTGGTGGGCGCCTGGGTGGCTCAGTTGGTTAAATGACTGCCTTCGGCTCAGGTCATGATCCTGGAATCCCGGGATCGAGTCCCACATCGGGCTTCCTGCTCAGCAGGGAGTCTGCTTCTCCCTCTGACCCTCTTCCCTCTCGTGCTCTCTATCTCTCATTCTCTCTCTCTCAAATAAATAAATAAAATCTTTAAAAAAAATTAAAAAAAATAAAAGAGTGTTGGCCTGGTAGGGAGGTAGGGAGGGGGTGGGAGGTATCTTCGTACCCTTCTTGCTGAGCCAGATTTCTCAAAACAACTTTTTTTTTTTTAATTCAGTAAATTTTGTGATGAACTTTCCAGCTGGGCTCTTATGAGCTTGGGTCCTTTCCCAGGAAAACTCTCTCAGATTCACTTGGTGAACATAGGCATTCCAGAATGTGGGAAGTCCCAGAACTGGGCAGGAGGAGAGCTCTGTTGGGGCAGATGCATCCAACCATTTGGTTAATTACGAGTCTCTGTGTCTTGAACATTACTTTTGTAATTACATAACAACAGGTGCATGGAGAGGTAGGCAGTGAGAATTCCCTGGAGTAAGGAAAAGGCTAACGGGAAGATCTGAAAATAAAAACAAAGAAAATCCAAGCAAGCTTAGAGGAAATCAGGCAACTAGCCAGAGGAAATCAAAAGGAAACTTTAAACCACTGACTCTGTTTTTCCTCTTATTTATCTTTTATTCAGTTTTCATCAGAATATTGTTCATGAGGGTGGGCATGGGCAGGTCTCCTTTATAGATCCTTTCCACATTTTCAGCCCAGGTAATTAAAGTAAGTGTTCCGTGGTGGAGGGAACACTAGATTAGGAGCTAGAAGACTTGGATTCTATTATGATACTGGCCTTTTATTAGCTTTGACATGTTGTGCAACTTCCTTAAACTTGTTGAGACTCTGGGGCTTTTTTCCTAAAGGAGAAAATACAGAACTTGTCTTGAGTACCTCATGGAGTCTTTGTGAGCATTATATAAAATAACCTACTTGGAAGATTCTAGTCTGGATTATTAAGGAATAAATATATAAGGCCATAGAAGAATGAATGTGTACAAGATCATAAAAAGTGCTGAGATTCTACTTTATCAATTCATAATTTCAACCAACCCTTGGCATTAGGGAGCAGCTCCCAGATTTTGAGGCAGATGTTGGGCTTCATTTAAGAGCTCAGTAGCCCTGAAAAGGGGTTATGTGGCCACTTCCCATGGTTTCTCAAAATGAGGTCCTTTTATTGAAATAATTTTGCTCAATTCTAGACTTTTCTGGAAATGAATCTCTGGTTGTGGGACATAAGAACTTGCATTTTAACATCAGAAAATTATTTTTTTAATTGAGTGATGACAAATACAATGAAGTACATTGAATGTATTAATCTCATGTATAGCTTGATTATAATTCACATATGCAGCTTCCATATAATCACCACCCAGATAAAGATTCAGAACATTTCTAGCATCCCAGGAAGTTCCTGTTTAAGCCATTGTGTGGACATATGTTGTCAGTTGTCTTAAATTGATTTTGGAATTGCTGAATTATATGGTAAGTGTATGTTTAACTTTATAAGGAATTGACAAACTGTTTTTACAGCAGTTATACCACTTTATACTCCCATCAGTAATGTATGAAAATCCTTGAGAATACTTGATACTGTCAACTTGTGGTGGTATGTTGTTGTGGTGTTAATGTATACTTTGTTTTGTGTTGGTTATCTAATATTGCATAGGAAATTAGCTAAAAAATTAGTGGTTCAAAATAATAATAACAATTTATCTTTTATAGTTCCTATGAGTTAGGAATGTGGGAATAGCTTGACTAGGTGTTTCTTTGCTTGGAGTCTCTCATGAGATAGCAGTCAGATATCAGCCAAGGATGCAGCCATCTTAGATCTTAACTGGAGCTGCAGGATCTACTTGCGTGGTACCTTGCTCACAAGGCTAGCAAACTGATACTGGCTAGTGGTGAGAGGTCCCATTGCTTCTCCAGGTATTCCTGTCTATAGGGCTGCTGGAGCATCCTTGTAACCTGGTGTCTGGCTTCACTGAGAGTGAGCATCCATTGAGATAATATGATCTTTTTGAGGGGTAAATATTATGAATCACAGTGTTTGATTTTCAAATGTTGAATTAGCTTCATATTCTCAGAATAAACCCCACATGGTCATGGTGTATTGTATTTTTATGTATTGCTGGATCAGCTCACTAATACCTCATTGACAATTTCTGCATCTGTCTTCATGAAGATTATTGGTCTGTAGTTTTCTTATCTCTGACAGGCTTTAGGGTGTGGGTAATGCTGAGTTCATAAAATGAGTTGTGAAATGCTTCCTTTTCTATTTTTCCTGGAAGAGAATTATAATTTTTTCTTTCTTGAATTTTTGTTTAATAGAATTTGCCAGTGAGGACTTCTTGGCCTGGTATAGTCATTGGAAAGTTTTAAATTACTAATTATATTTATTTAATAATGATTATAGGATTATTCAGATTATCTATTTCTTTTTGAATGAACTTTAGTAGTTTGTATCTGTCAGAAAATTGGTTCATTTCATCTATATTGCTGACTTAATGCAAGTTAAATTGTTCATAATATCCCCCTATTATTTTTTATGTCTGTAACGTCAGTAGTGATGTCCCCTCTTTCATACTTGATATTGGTAATTTACATCATCTCTCTCTTTTCTTTGTGGTCATTCTGGCTAGAAGCTTTCCAATTTTATTGACTTTTTTCAAAAAACACATTTTTTTTTGTGATACTGATTTCTTCTGTTATCTTCATATATTTCATTTTCATTGATTTCTGCTCTTATTATCTTTTCTTCATTTTGTTTGCCTTAGGTTTAAATTGTTCTTCCTGTTTCTAGTTTCTTATGGTGAAAACTTAGATCATTGATTTGAGACCTTTATCCTTTTTCTATTATAAGTATGTAATGGAAAAATTCTCTCCCTAATAACTCGGTTTAGCAACATCATATAAATTTTATTATGGTGTAATGAAATTTACTTTCTATTCAATTAAAATACTTAAAAATTTTCCATTTGGTGTTCTTTTCACTCATGGTTTTATATGTGTTTTTTATTTCTGAATATTTGGGGATTTCCCAGATATCTTTCTCTTACTGATTTCTAGTTTAATTCTGATATAGTCTGAGAACATACTTGGTTTGATTTTAGTTATTTAAAATTTGTTCAGGTTTGTTTTATGCCTCAGAATATGGTGTATCTTGCTGAATGTTCCATGTTCCACACTTCAAAAGAACATTTTCTGTTATTATTTGGTGGAGTGTTCAATCGATGTCAGTTAGATCAATTTGGTTAATAGAGTTGTTCAGATCTTTTGTACCCTTACTTATTTTTTTCTGTTTGCTATTTGCATTACCAATAGAGGATTCCTAAAGTCTCCAAGTTTTGTTTTATCTACTTCTCCTTTTAATTCTATCATTTTTTATTTCATGTATTTTTTATTATGTTCAATTAGCCAACATAATACATCATTAGTTTTTGATGTAGTGTTCAGTGATTCATTAGTTGAGTATAACACCCAGTGCTCATCATCACACGTGCACTCCTTAATACCTATCACTCCGTTATCCCATCCCCCCCACCTCCCTCCCTTCTGTGACCCTCAGTTTGTTTCCTGGAGTCCAGAGTCTCTCATGGTTTGTCTCCCTCTCTGATTTCTTCCCCTTCAGTTTCCCCCTTCCGTGGTCCTCCGTGCTATTCCTTATGTTTCACATGAGTGAAACCATATGATAATTGTCTTTCACTCCTTGACTTATTTCACTTAGTATAATCCCCTCCAGTTCCATCCATGTCGATGTAAATGGTGGGTATTCATCCTTTCTGATGACTGAGTAATACTCGATTGTATATATGAACCACATCTTCTTTATCCATTTATCTTTTGAAGGGCATCTCAGCTCCTTCCACAGTTTGGCTACTGCAATGAACATTGGGGTTCATGTGCCCCTTCTTTTCACTACATCTGTATCTTTGGGATAAATACCTAGTGGTGCAATTGCTGGGTCGTAGGGTAGCTCTGTTTTTAACATCTTAAGGAACCTCCATACTGTTTTCCGGAGTGGCTGTACCGGCTTGCATTCCTACCAACAGTGTAAGAGGGTTCCCCTTTCTCCACATCCTTGCCAACACTTGTTTCCTGCCTTCTTAATTTTTGCCATTCTAACTGGTGTAAGGTGGTATCTCATTGTGATTTTGATTTGTATTTCCCTGATGGCTTTCATGTGTCTGTTAGCCATTTGTATGTCTTCTTTGGAGAACTGTCTGCTCATGTCTTCTCCCCATTTCTTGACTGGATTATTTGTTTTTTGAGTTTTGAGTTTGAGAAGTTCTTTATTAGGTGCCTACACATTTAGGATTGACTCATTTCTTGATGATTTGATTCCTTAATTATTGCATAATATGTCTTTTTATCCCTGGTGACATTCATATTTTGAAATTTATTTTGATTGATATTAATATAGCCTCTTAGGTTTCTTTTGATTATTGCTTATGTGGTATCTGTTCCAACTTCTTACTTTTAATTTATATCTTTATATTTACAGTGAGTTCCTTATAGAAAACATATTGTTGGATATTGTGTGATTTTTAAAAATTTAATCTTATAGTCTTTGTCTTTCATTTGGTCTTTTAGGCCACTTGTACTTAATGTTATATTTGATATGGTTGGATTTAGAACTATCATTTTGTTTTTGTTTGTTTGTCTCCCTGTTTTTTGTTCTTCTATTTTTCCTTTTTTGACATCTTTTAGGTTATTTGAATATTGAATTCAGTTTTAATTTATCTGTTGGTTTTTTGGCTTTATCTTTGTATTTTTATTTTAGTGGTTGCTCTAGACATTACACATATATGTTCTATTTTTGTATATATGTATGTTATAGTTTTATATATATATATATATACACACACCTACATATCATATGTATTTATATATAAACTCTAGCAGTCTACATCGAGTTGACATTTTAGTACTTCAAGTAAAATATAGAGCCTTATAATCATATAGGTCCCTTTACCCTCCACCTTTGTTATAGTTGTCCTGTGTGCTATATCTACATAATTAAAAACTCTGAGAATGTGTATATATATATATACACACACACACATAGCTTTTAGCAGTTATACATATTTTACATAATTTAAGAGGAGAAAACTAGTCCTTTATATTTACCCAGATAAATAACATTTTTCTTACTCTTCCTTGTTTTCTGAAGTTCCAGTTTCCCTATTTAATCATTTTCCTAAAGGACTCCCTTTTTCATTTCTTTTAGAGCAGTTCTGCTGGTAACAAATTAGGTTAGTTTTCCTTTGTCTGAGACTGTCCTTATTTCACCTTTATTTCTGAATTGTGGGTTGACAACTCTTTTCTTTTTACACTTTAAGAATGTTGTTCCTTTGTCCTTCATAGTTTCTGATAAGCATTCTGCCATTAAATTGTTCTTCCCTATACGTAGCTGTTTTCAAGATTTTTCCTTTGTCTTTAGTTTTCAGAAGTTTGATAATTTGACTATTTGATTATGATGAATCTGTGTATGGTTTGCCGTCTGTTGAGATTCTTGAATCTGTAAGTTTACATCTTTTATGAAATCTGGTTCGTTTTCAGCCATTATTTCCTCATTTTTTTTTTTTTTTTTTGCACTAATACCTTTCTCGCCTCCTCTGGAACTCCAGTTACACAACTTTTAGATCTTTTGCTACTGTCTCACATTCTTCAAAACTCTAATTTCTTTTTTCAACTTTTTTCTCTCTGTTCTGCAGATTGGACAGGTTCTGAGATCTATCTTTGAGTTTACTGACTCTTCCTCTGTTTCCATTTTGCTATAATTTTTATTATTTATTTATTTTATTATGTTAATCACCATACATTACATCATTAGTTTTTGATGTAGTGTTCCATGATTCATTATTTGCATGTAGCATCCAGTGCTCCACGCAGAATGTGCCCTCTTTAATAGCCATCACCAGGCTAACCCATCCTCCCACCCCCCTCCCCTCTAGAACCCTCAGTTTGTTTTTCAGAGTCCATCGTCTCTCATGGTTCATCTCCCCTTCCGATTTCCCCCCCTTCATTCTTCCCCTCCAGCTATCTTCTTCTTCTTCTTCTTCTTTTTTTTAACATATAATCTATTATTTGTTTCAGAGGTACAGATCTGTGATTCAACAGTCTTGCACAATTCACAGCACTCACCATAGCACATACCCTCCCCGGTGTCTATCACCCAGCCACCCCATCCTTCCCACCCTCCACCACTTTGCTATAATTTTTAATATTAGATGTTGTATTTTTCAGTTAAAATTTTCCGTTTTTTATTTTTATTTTTTAAAGATTTTATTTGAGAGAGAGAGCATGAGCAGGGGGGAGGGGCAGAGGGAGAAGCAGACTCCCTGCTGAGCAGTGAGCCCACTGTGGGGCTAGATCCTGGGACACTGGGATCATGACCTGAGCCGAAGGCTAATGCTTAACTGACTGAGCCACTCAGGTGCCCCAAATTTTCTGTTTTTAAAAATAATTTCTATTTCCCTACTTAGAACTACCTTTTCATCAATTTTCCGGAATGTTTACTTTTCCCTCTGGGAACACAGTTATAACAGATAGCTTCGTTAAAGTCTTTGATCACTTCAACATCTGGGTCGTCTTGTTATTGGCATTTGTTGATTATCTTTACCTTTACGAATTGGCCGAATAATAATTATGGCTGAATAATGCTTCATTGTATATCTGGACCACATCTTCTTTATCCATTCATCAGTCAGTGGGCATTTGGGCTTTCTCCATAGTTATTCAGCCATCAAAAAGAATGAAATCTTGCCATTTGCAATAATATGAATGGAGCTAGGGTGTATTATGCTAAGTGAAATAAGTCAGTCAGAGAAAGACAAATACCATATGATCTCACTCACATGTAGAATTTAAGAAACAGAACCGATGAACATATGGGGAGGGAGAAAAAAAGGAAAGAGGTGAACAAGCCATAAGTGGCTCTTAACTATAGAGAACAAACTGAGGGTTGATGGAGGGAGATGGGTGGGGGATGGGCTAGATGGGTATTAGGGAGGGCACTTGTGATGAGCACTGGGTGTTGTATGTAAGTGATGAATCACTGAATTCTACTCCTGAAACCAATATTGCACTGTATGGTAACTAACAAAATTTAAATAAAAAAACCCAATTGGTCATTTGTTTTATTTTGTTTTGCTATTGTATATTGAGTAATTTTACATCATATCCGTGATGGAGCATCATGTTGTTTGGTCTGAGACCTGGGTGTATTTTAAATCTCAGTTTTCTTTTTCTTAAAGACTTTATTATGCTGCTTTGAGTCTGTCCATACATGTGTGCTCAGAGATGAGCTGGGACCCTAGGCCAATTTCTTCACAGAATTAGCATATTTCTGTCTCTCCCCTCTGGAATTCTCCTTAAGCTCAGTTTTACCTATCTGTACTGCTTCTGCACAGTTTGTGCAATGGGGGCTGTCCTCGGGCAAAATAGAGAGATAAAAGAGAAACAAATCAGGGATTCTGTCCATTCTCTGGCCTGAAGTGCCCCCTTTTCCCAAGCCCCGTCCTGAAAGATGTGGTTTCTAGTAGGTTCTCTAGTAGAGTTGTGGCTACTGACATTGCCAGCCACACTGACTCTGCTGAGAGCTCACTATCATGAGATGAGCGGGAGAAAAAAAGGAAGAAAAAACAAAGAAATAGAAATTTCCTTCCATACTTTCTGGATCACAAGGCTCCTTCTCCTGGCCAGAAAGAAGAGATTTCTGTGGCCATTTTACCCATACCATTACCCTAGCTTAGCTGGGTACCCACATTTGGTTCACAGATGCAACAGAAAAGAGGTAAAAACAGAACACTTACCTCCATATGGATTGCTTTCCCAGATTTTGACTCTCTTCCTCAATATTCCTGGTTTTATTTATTTTTCAGAGTCCCTTAATAGTTGTTTTTCATATTTTGTCCAGAGTTCTTTGTTGTAAATAGGAGGATAAATAGAATTTAGTCGGCTTACTCCATCATGCTGCACTGGAAGTCCCTCATTCCTTTTTGGAATCAGAGTTTCCATCAATAATATTTTTCTTTCATTCCCTCTTTCCCATGTCAGGGTGTGCTAAATGCTTCCAGGCAGAAAATCAGGACAGTGCTAGGGCCTACCACTTTTATTTTCCTTTTCTCCTGTGCTACTGATTATCCCATGAAAACAGTTTTTTCATATATTTTGTCCAGTTTTACAGCTGTTTATTACTTTATCATGGCTGAGAGCCTATAAAATGAACTTTGAGATCATGGCCATGTTGGCTTATCTCCAGATACACCATCTAGATCTGTGTGAGAGGTGCTCACCAAACAGAAATTAGACAAGGGAATCCTCTGTAAGAGTATCTATAAATTTGGACTTTTGCCTGAAGAAATGCTTATTTATTGGTTCACCTATTTCTTGTTTGTTTGTTTGTTTTACAATGAGTGCTTACCAAGTTGAATCAAGTACAGTCTGTTTCTCCCAGGAGTTCACAAACTAGTTGGGAGAGAAAAAGGCAAACAAGGCGTGCTAATAAGTAACTCCAGGGAACGGCTGCACTTGATGCTGAAGAAAGGACGCAGATGGTTATAGTGGTTCAGGGGAGGCTTGGAGATGTCAGCTCCAGCTGGGGCGATTAGAGATAGTTTTGTTCTGTTCCTCCAGATCTCAAAAACCATTCCCTGAAAGGCTGATGAATTCTCCTTGCTCAGTGCATGGTAGGATGTGTGAAGTTCCTCTAAGACAGGAAATTATAGCTCTGGAATTTTAGAAAGAATAAGTGTATTGCCTTTTGGCAGGGGGTCAGGTCAAAGGGGGTCAGGTCATTATCTGCTGAGAATGATGGTTTTTCTTTTGGCAGAAGTGAGTTAGAAAAAACTTTGAGAAGGAGGTGATTTGAGAAACTGGGTCTTGGGGGGAATATAGAATTAGAGAAAAGAGAAGGGCAAAGGACCTTACAAATTAGGGCGATAGCATAAAATAACACCCAGAGGAGGAACAGAGAGAGACAGACAGACAATGTGTGTGTGTGTGTGTGTGTGTGTGTGTGTGTGTGTGTGTGTGTGTAACAAAGTAGGACTAGCCAGAGCAGAGAAGCCTAAGGAATCCTGGGGGTTGAGAGGCTGGGTGCTGAGTCAGGTAATCTGAGTTAGAGGGAGGGCTGGCTTATTGAATCAGAAATTTACATTTGATGCTGAAGAAATCAAAAAGTATTTAGTTTTTGAGTAGGGGAATGTGTGTTGACTGCAGATTCTTCAAGAAATGTTGTTTGGTTGTAGGTCTCAGTCCTGGACTACACAGATAGTTGCATTGGAGCCTTGAGAGGCTGTTGTACTGGCTCAGGAGTGAGGGACTCGGCAATGGGCCAAAAGATGCCCAGTTGTAAAGGGGAACAAGAAGAAAGGAGTCAAAGGACCAAGGGTTTGACCTGGGGGCCCTGCAGACTGGTGGTATTACTGAAAAGAAGATAGTTGGGAAGAACAACTGGTTTTGGGAGGGGAAGTACCTGAAATGATGACCGTTTCATGGGTCTCCCTCTGAAGATCAGGTTATCTGGAATGCACGTGAAGGTAGGAAACAGAAGCAGGGGCAGGTAAGAGATCCAGGTGGAAGATACAGATGTGGGAACTGTTTACATGGACCTCATGGCTTACTTCTTGAGAACAGATGCATTTTCCTGAGGAAGAAGAAAGAGGAAGAAGGTCACACCTTGGATTTAGGCAAGTTCATAATTTGACAATGGAATGGAGTCAATGACATCACTAGAAAGAACTTCTAAGAAGGAAGAGAGGCCACTGGATTGTGGTGTCATGGAAGCTAAGGGAGATGGATGTTCCAAAGATGGAGTGGAAAGGCCTGGTGTTTGTCCCAGAGCCTTCTGGAGAGCAGGCAGAGGTAAAAGGAAGTTTATCAGGGGTGCTGAGGAAATTACAGCAAAATGTACTTATGTAGTTGTTCGGTTTGTGAAAGGAAGAAGAGAAGACCAAGAGAATGAAAAGTCAATGATGTTAGAAGGTTTAACAGAACGAAGAAAAGATGTGTGAAGGATGAACCTTCTTAATAAAATTAGGAGGGAAAATGCTTCAGAGAAAGGAGGCTGGAGGAACAGCAAGGGAAGGGATAATTGTGTAGCAAGAGCACTCACTCTAGGCAGTGTGGACTCTCTCCCACATCTGGATGCATTCCATCCAGGCTGTGGCTGCTTCTTAAAATAGAGTTTTTGCTGCCTTACCCTTTTAAGTCGTTCTGGGAGGCGGGGAATCACTATTTTATGAGGCTGCCCAGTGCTTGCTGGACCTAGAACTGTTGGGAAAATACTGAATAGTGGCTACATTCTACTCTGTAACTTAATACTAGTAACAACCACGACTGAACAGTTTTACACAGATTACTCCATTTACTCTAAGATGGCAAGGTTGATTTTAGTATTACTCCCATTTCCAGATGCGTTGAGGCGCAGAGACGTCAAGTAACCAGTCGTGGTCACAGAGCTAGTAAGAGAAGGATCGAGTATCCGAGTCCCACTTTGTTGAAGTGTGCACCGGTTATCTCTCGGTCTTCCTGCTCCTGCTTGTGGTTGTCATTCTGCCTCCAAGTATTGTCTGTTCTCCAACATGAGGGCCCTTCAAATATATGAGGTCAGCTATCCCATATACCCTGGATAATTTCCTTTGTCTCCTCTTCTTTCTCTTTTTCCTCCTCTTTCTTGCTTTCTTTCTCTTTCTTTTTTTTTTTTTTTATCGTTTATTCAACAGGTGGTTATTGAAGAGTTTCTGTGTGTCAATCACTGGCCTAGGTGCTGTGCAGACAGTGTTGAACAAAACAGACCAGCGCTTTGCCCTCACGGGGTTTACAGATTGGTGAGGCAGGTGTATTAAATGTGCAAATGAACACATAAATCTACAATAAGAAACAGTGAGGAGCTGTGAAGGAACAGGGCATCTCTACCCTCCGCCCCCCCTTGGCACCCTTTCTCATAAACTCTGATTTTCAGAGGACTCGCCGTCATTGCTACTTTCCTCCGGACTCCTCTCCTTTTAAGGGGTGGACTTCACACGAGGCCAAGTTTCCACCACTGTGGTCTGATCTTGGAGCCCAGTGGGGATCTTCACAGAGAAACCTTGTGTTATTGCAGCTTCGAGGTAGGAATGGGCAGAACCAGAGGCAGGAGGGACTAGAGAGAAAGAACAGCTCTCCCTTCTCTGAGACAAGAAGACAGCTGTGCAGAGGGCCAGGCAGAGGCAAAAGACAAGGACGGAGAGCCCAGGAGTAGGGCCAGATGGTCTCTGACCGGTCCAGGCAGTGTGACCTGAGGTCATGTAAATAGATCACCACGCCATGCAGTCCCTTCCATTCCACAAATCCTGCCTTTCCTTTCATGCTCCAGCCCCTTGTTACCCACACCTCCCCTCCCCTCCC
>NW_027397072.1:24467800-24668988 GCF_003265705.2 Callorhinus ursinus | reverse complement strand
CTTCCTTCCTTCCTTCCTTCCTTCCTTCCTTCCTTCCTTCCTTCCTTCCTTCCTTCCTTCCTTCCTCTTAGTATCAGTCTCAGTATAATTGGAAGAATCTAGGTGGAGAAAAATGTCAAGAAGTACAAATGCAGGTTTGGTATATCTGACCTTTTTTCTCTTCAAAACAATAAATGCCAAATAGTTTACAACGACAGCCAGGATGGTTAGAGATTATTTGTGTGCTTAAGTATTTAAGGAAGAAATGTAGTTCAAATTTAAGTGTAATTTAAGTGAAGATTCTGACTGGTGAGAGTCCTAAGTACTTGTAAGGAACCAGCATAAGCTGTGATGTTTACATTTCAGACAACAGAAAATGTGAAAAATCAGAATAGAATGAGGTGGCAAATGATCCCTGATAGGTAATGAGAACATTTGATAACATCAAGGAAGTATCTTGCAACACACAATTGTGTTTGGGTTTTTCATATGGTGTGGTGGCATCCCAGAGAAAGACCCACAATCCACATGTCCTCTCTTTTGATGAAATACAAGATATTTTATATATGCAGGTTTACCTGTATCATTTACCTATTTTACCGAAGACATTTTATTGTTAAAACAGAAGGAGGGAGAATTATCTTGCTCCAGCTGTGTAAATCCTGATAGAAGTATAATCCTCCAGCCTGGAGTGTAATTCTGTACTCAGTCTCATACTCAATTATCATCAGAAGCAGCAGTGTCCTTTACAGAGTGGAGGCTCTGAAAGGTTTTTTTTTCTTCTTTTTTTTTTAAAGAACTGTGAACATTAGTTAACCCATTTACTTCTGAAAAGAGACAACATTGCATTGTGTTAAGAAAATAGACTGTGGGTTTTGCTCTCGGTTTTGTGCCCAGCTCCAGCACTTTCCTATAGTTACAAAATCTTTTTTTTTAAAGATTTTATTTATTTATTTGAGAGAGAGAGAATGGGAGATAGAAAGCACGAGAGGGAAGAGGGTCAGAGGGAGAAGCAGACTCCCTGCTGAGCAGGGAGCCCGATGCGGGACTCGATCCCGGGACTCCTGGATCATGACCTGAGCCGAAGGCAGTCGCTCAACCAACTGAGCCACCCAGGTGCCCTGTAGTTACAAAATCTTAACACAGTAAGACAATAACTTAATTTTCCTGCTCGTCTATAAGGTAGAGGTTGTTATAGCACTTGCTTTATAGGGTTTTTAGGAGGAGTAAATGAGATAATTAAAAAAAGTTTAGTATAACACCTGGCATATGGTTAAAGCACTGAAAATATTATCCATTATCTTCAATTTTATTATTGTTTTATTAATAAAGGGGCTTCACCTGATTTTTCTTTTTGTGGCTTCCTTTCCATGTCATCTTTGCTGAAATCTAACTGTACTCAAAATTAGAGTTTATCTTGTAGAAAATACAATTAAATGAAAGGCCCCCCAAAACCTTTATGTATTATGGACAAAAGCAGCCTATTTGCTCAGAGCTAAAATCATCAGAAAGTCAGTGCCATCCCATTGTGCATTGCCTAAGAACTCCACATGGAAATAGCAAATCTTTTATTTATTTATTTTTTAATGTCAAAGAATTTTAATTAGGTCGTAAAGATTTCTAAACCCTTAAGATACTCATTATAAGATTTTTTACTTTCATAGCAGGAAAAATACTTATTTCAATAATTAACTATGAAGTTTGAAAAACTATAATGTCAGTTGAGGCATGGAAGGAGGGAAGAGACTTCTGGACTAGGAATGGTGGGATTAGGTTTTCATTTTAGGATGTGCTGAGTTGTCCTGTTTGAACCTGGGCCAGTCACCTAAGCTGTCTGAGTCTTAGTTTCTGTCATATGAAATAAGTGAGTTCTAATCTCTACTCTCCCTTTCATATTAAAATTGTGTGATTATAACCAATTCCAGGGCTGGTGCTGAAGCTTTACTGGGAAGATGGTAATTCTATGAACAGATGCAGGGTCAGTTAGAATTTCACAGAGCAGTAATAAGAAATGGTAACCTTCTCTGATTCTTACGCATTTGATAACTAGCAGATGATGACAAGAGCTGTTTACTTCTAACCAATATGCCTTAGAGACTATGATAAGATTAAAGAAATTTATTTTCGTTTCTACCAAAAGGAAAAGCCAAGTTATTTTGGTTCTTTTCTGGATATATAGTGAACTCACCTAAGATGCTCTGTTCTGGTTTTCTGTTCTAATTATTACAGCTAGTCAGGAACCAATTGTGTGGACAGAGGCAATAAGATAGATAGATAGATAGATAGATAGACAGACAGACAGATAGACCGATAAATTCTTATCTACCTACTTACCCACATACATGAAAACTATACTTCCTCTTCCTTATTTGGGTAGAGTTTAGGTTAGGGGTGGGATATTGTGATATGGGAGTACTTGACTCATCTATCTCAGTGTGAGGGATATAGGGGGTACTCACTAAATACTTGTTGAATCAACAAAGAAAGGAATAAAGAACGAGGAATAAAAATATATATGAAAATGGCTCTTTCCATCTTTAATAACCACCTGCTGCAGTGAACACAATGTGCCTTACAAGTTCACTTGCTCACTTCTTAATGGCTCATTGACTCTTTCCTTAACTTCAATTCTCCATCCAACAAATAATCATAGAGACCCCTTGTGTGTTCAGAACTTTGTAAAACTATAAAGACAATAATTACAAATGTGATTCCTGACTTTAAAGAACTTATAAGACAAGAAATGTGGATTTGGAGTCAAAAGTTGGGGATTCAGGACTTGACCCCAGCATCAGTTGGCTTCATGATCTTCATTTAAACGGTCTTGAGTCCTGCTGACATGCAGGGGATGATTCCAACCTCACAGGATTGTTGAGAGGGTCAAATAAGATTATATATATATAGAATAGTGCTCTGTAAAATTGAAAGCACTATAAGCATTACACCAGCTATTAGAAATAATACAAGAGGGTGTGGGCTTAAAGTCTAAGTGTACTGAGGCAAAGAACAGTGAGTAGGGGTGATGAGTATGGACTTCCTGACGAAACTGAGCCTTCATGGGTCCTGGAGGATGAGTAGGGTTTGGATAATCAAGATGAGAGGAGAGCATTCCAGATGGGGAGCATGAAGCATGGAGTGAGAAGTGCCAAACTCAGTCTGATTAAATCAGCTAGTCTTCCTGGAGTACCTGCTGTGAACATCATGCTCTGCTGGGACTTCTCTGGAGAAGAGATTTTGTGTTGGAAGGTACAGTTGGATGGGCAGCCTGGGATTCGGACATGACAGGAGGGCCTTGGAGAATACGCAAGAGTGTTTCATCTTCTCGCAGGAAGAACCAGGCAACTGTCAACAGGTCTCATCTGAATTTTAGGACGATGAAACTGGTAGAGGTGTGCAGCTCATATTAGAATGTGGGGACTGGAGTTGGTCATCCGGGTGCAGTGTGGGGGATGGTTTGGAAATTAGGATGGCAGAGAGAAGGATGGCTGTAGAGAGACGTAACAGATCCTGTTGTCAGAGGCAGAAGAGGGATGAATCCAAGTTATTCTGGAACTTTCTGCCAGCAAGACTAGAGTATCTTTGATAGAAACGAAGAATTGAGGAAGGAAAGATTTGGGGAGGGAGAGTTGAGTTCCACTTGTACATGGGAAGCTGAGATAATAGCTGGCTCTAGGCAGCAACATCCTGTAGGCAATTAGAAATGTGGGACTAGAATTCCTGTCCTGTAAGAACTCAGGGCCAGGCATGGAGATTTGGGAATCATCAGCACAGAGACTTCTCATAAATTATGCACTTTGCTTAGAACTTAATTTCATGTTTTTCAGAAGATAAGAGAAATAGAAAGCTTGCTGAATTATGGATTATGCAACTGTATTAAAAGCAATTCTCTCCTTCCCCCTCCCATCCGCCTCCCTGGTGATTTTGGTGTTCTGTTCTTCCCTCCGATCTACCCCCCCCCAAATACTTTATAAACTGAGGGGTACGATAACATCTCTTTCTGTCAGATCAGGAGATTGTCAGTGAAGAGATTAAGGTGATCAGGAAGGTTCACCAGAAGATATAGTGATCTTCTTGGCATCCTCTCCAGTCCTTCAGAGATCAGAGAGGTAGAAGGTTTCTCTAGAGGAAAGCAACCATTTATATTTATAGGAGGAAATGTTTAAAGAGCTAAATTCTCAGTTCCCTGGACAGCTCCGTTGTTTGATTTACAGCTTTTCTTAAGTAAAGCACTGATTCTCACCAAGACGCAAGCAGCTTGGCAGATAACATGATCAGATGAAGTAGGGCTTTCAGAGCCGGTGGATGGGCTTGAAGCTGGGACTCCTTTGCTGACACCGAGCTTTCATTAGCGGTTTGAACTGAGCACAAACGGCAGGTGCGGCTCTCAGAAGTCGAATTTTCTTTAGTCTCATCCTCTTCTTCCTCCCCTTCAAAGGGAAAATTTCCCCAGCAATTTACCTAGACGTTCTCAGGCACAGGGTACCTGGCACAGGGTATCCGACTTGACTTTAGATGAGGTAGTGATGGGGAGGAGATGGCTGGAGAAATAAGATGCAGGTGCTCACGTTTATGGACCATTTATTATATGCTAGGCACTTTACAGACATCCTCTCACTAACCTTTACAGCCACAAAAGATGGGTATTTTAATCTCTTTCACAAATGAGACTACTGGGGGTTATGTGACATTGCCAGACCATAAGATGAGTAAAGCGGCTGAACTGGGATTTGGTTCCCCGAACTGGGACTAGGTTTCTAAGCCTGAAGGTTCCCTCCTTGTTCCAAGCTGTGCTGCCTTCCAATCCCTCATAGAAGGAAAAACATTATTTTTAAGAAAGACACTTGATTATAATTTTCCAGAGGCCTGGGAGGAGGATGGGAATCCAGTAATGCTCCTCTCCATGTCCTCCCGAGCTGTGTCATTCATGTCCCTTGTCCCTCTTTCCTTCCTGCCTGCTCTTCTGCTCTTTCGCCGCCTGTCATTGTGGGAAGCCCGCTTCTCTTCTCACACCTTTCTCTTGGGGTGTGCGGGTGAAAGGGGTGAGTGAGGCAGCGTGAGGAGGCAGGACAGCACCCAGTCTTTCGTCTTTCAGGGCATCCTGTGCCCTTACTATTGACCTTCTGTGGAGCCTGGCTATCCAGTGTGGCTGCGTTATAACTGCTGGTTTTCATTTTGACTGTGGACAGACTTTGAGAGAAGCACCTCCTCTGTACAAGGCACCATGCTGGTGCTAGAAAAAATTACTTGGAAGTGACTAAATTGGAATTTCCTTAGAATTAAGGAAAAAAAATTGTGCTACTGTTTTACGTATTTAAGAACGATGGGCCGAGGAGAAAGGAGTGGGGAAGAGGGAGGGGCAGGCCACAGCTTCGCTTAGAGGCTAACAAGTTCGTGGGGAGAGGAGGACAGCTTGATGTGCAGCCCTGGCCGCCGGGCCTGCTACGTGACGCGGCCACTGCTCCGTCTGCGGCCCTCCTGGGTCCAGGCTTTTTATTTGGCAGCCTGTTTCTACTGTCCTCCATGCAGACTCGCTAATCGCCTCGCCTTTTTCTCCTGCTCTGCAGTCTAACCCGTGGATGAATGGGTGTGAGCCTACCCTCAGGGTAGTTCTAGAGGGGCTTTCTGAGACATGCTAATCTGGGCAAACTGGGACAATGGAGAGGGCCAGCGCCCCCAGAGCATTCTGCGGTCAGTCAGTGTGTGGTAACTACAGCCTTCTGGAGAAGCGTTGCTACTAGTGAGGATGACAGGTCAGGAAGGGGCCGTGAGACAGTCCCCACAGCACGTGGCTCACGGCCATCAGAGTCCATACAGCGTGCTGCAAGTGCCTCAGAGACGCTGTTCGTACCGTGAGCATGTTTCTTTTCATTGAGATCAGTTCAAGTGCTTTTGGCTACAAGTAATAAAGACCCAACTGAAAGTAGCTCAACAGTCTTACATAATAAGAGGTGTGGAGTTGGTGTGGCTCCAGGGTTGGTCAATTCATAATTCATGGCGCAGGACAAAGTTAAGGACCCAGGCCCTTCCTGTCTTTCCACCCTGCCTTCTTCAGGGTTGGTGGCTGCAGAAGCTCCTTCACACACAGCTGCAAGGGGCAAGTGTTTGTCTTTTGCTCCCTCATAAGAAGAAGGAAACCTTTTCCAAAGGCCCCTGGTGGAATTCCCCTGTGTCCCATTTGCTTGGGCTAACGCACATGACCATGCCCAAATCGAGAGGATATCCAGAGGGAAGAACACAGTTCGCTTGTCTCAAACCTGAAGGTGCATCAGAACCCCTGGCACGGCTTATTATAATAGACTCCACTGCCCGCCCCCACAATTCTGGTCCAGCCAGTGTAGGGTAGGGCCTGAGAATTTGCATTACTAACATCTCCTCTGTTGGTGCTGAGACCACACTCTGGGAACCATTGGCTTAAACCATTCATCAGTCGTCTCCCAGGTCTGGGGCAGTGCCCTTGACCTCCACAGATGCCCCAAACCTGACCACAGTTGAGCTTCTCTTAGCAAGAAGGGAGGGGGAATGCCTGCTGAGTGTCTCCAACATCATTGTTAATTTTGGGAGTTCTAGAAAGAGCAGACAGTTCCATAGAAGGCTCTCAGTTCCCTCTGGGTTGTATCCTGTAGGGGGCTTTCCCATGGGACAACTCAGGAGAGTGTCTGGATCGCAGATCCAACTCAGCTGAAGACAGGAGAAGTCTCACTATTGTTCTGGTACATAGGCTTGTGGATACCAAACATTTAGATTAACAGGCCGCTGGAGCTGGCGATGGCAGCATCTTCTTCCGCCTTTCCCTCCTCCTCCTCCTCCCTCTCCTCTTCCTCCCTTTCCTCCCTACAAATTTCAGTGTCACATGAAACTTCCGCTTTTCAGAAGACTGAATTCTTCCTGACCCCGCAATGAGTGCAGTCAGAGCTTCCCACTTTGGGGACACGTAGCTCCCGTGGCAGCAAAGGGCTTGAGGGCCTTCCAGCTAGAGGCTGAGCTGCACGGAATCAGCCATCAGGGAGCTCGGGGCTGTGGTTACCCCGAACACAATGCTCATTATTGATGCTAATTGAACTTGAAGTCAGTGAAAAAGGATTATTTTACAGGGCTTAAGTTGAGGCCAAAATTGTTATTACAGGTTAATTATTCTCCTTAAAAGGCACCATTACAGCCACGATTGTTTTTTATCAGCTTTTTCTCTGGTGCCGAAAGAGATTTCTTCGAAGGCAGATTCCTGATATAATTAGTCACCTCATCTAATTCTTAATCACCAATCATTTCTCTCCAGATAGAGGTTAATCAAAGGTAGATGAGTTGGATATTCTGCCTTAATTGCATTTGATCAGTTTCAAAGAAACCCTTTTTTGGTTAGGAATGTGGCCTTTCCTTGATGCTTTTAAACCTAGAATCTGGAAGAGGGAATCAGAGTGGGCTCACTGGAAAAAAAAAAAAAACACACTTGCTCTCCTCCTGGGGACAGTGAGAAGTGGGCGTGCCAGGGCTGGAGGCGGGGAGAGGTCCTCTGTAGGTAGCGGTGGTGCTGGGAGTCCGGGACCTGGGGACTGGGTCTCTGCTGGCTTTCCCCTTCACTCTTCTCCCTTCTCCTTTTCTTTCTTTTCATATGGGGGGTCGGGCAAGGCGCCCACATATGGATTCGATCCATGGCAACAACCTGATTTACCCGCACAGCTCTGTGCTTTTGTTAAGTGGCTCCCTCTTCTGAGGTGTTCTTTTGTTCTTTTCCATCCTGGAAGATTCTCCTCATACTTCATGTCTCCACTCACATGTCAACTCCTCCAAAGTACATAGCCTCCATAGCCCCCTCCCTGTCTCTACAAGAGAGGCCCCCTCGCTCCTTTGTGTTCCCCACGAGTGTATGACCCCATGCCTTTTCTTGCCATTTCTCTGGCCATTTCTGGGTCTTCTTGCACCCCCTTGCCCTCTCCCACCCTCCCATTGCAGAGATCAGTTTGTGGACCCCATAGGGACATTCGGCATATGTTCTATACATCAGGTTGAAGAGACCTGTGCGTGAATCTTCTGGCACCAAGCACAGTACCTGGGAAATATGTACAAGGCTAGGGAAAGAGACAGACCCATAACTTGAGCTGCCCTGCCTTCTTTGCCCTGGGCCACTGAATAGGCTGAGCATCACGGACTCACTCCTGGGGTCCTCCCTTCAAATGCCCATTGGCCAAAATAGAGTCCAGGGAGCCGCCAATCTGGCCAGCAATTGACTGGATTGAAGCCCACAATTAACTGCTGAATTTTGATGGTAGGGGAGCTCCTGAATGAAGCCACTGGAATGACTGTTAAAATGCAAGTAGTGTCCGGAAAGAATAAAATAAGCAACTGTGGCTAATCCTGCAGCACTCGTCTGTGGAGACCGTGAACCCTTTGCCACGTTGTTGAACCAGCTCGCCCGTAGGTTTGGGAAGGAACAGCAGAGGTAGAGGTGCGGGCCGGTGCTTTAGCCGGGCTCACGGCCACAGCCCAGGATTGCCAGAACTGCAGCTTCCTGATTGCATCCTCAGAAGATTTCTGTCTCTCTGCCAAGACTTTCGACTCACAGCCCATTCCCTTTTAGAGAAAATCTTTGTCTTTTAACCTTTGTTCACTTCCAGTGTCTTTCAGCATGAAGAAAAGATTTTCTAGTGGAATCTCGATGCGCGTCAGTGTGGCCCTGCCTTTGCAGGTGTCACCTGCTCACAGAGCAAAATGGCGAGGAGTCAGGGTCGCAACTTTCAGGGCTAATGATGGTTTTAAATCATCTTAGAGGATTAGGAACAACCGGTGGCCCTCATGTGTGCCACTGTAACTTGTCACCCCCAAACCCTGCCTTATTTCCAGGCATAAAAGCCACATTAAGTTTTAAGACCCGATTCAAAAATACATTATAGATAACCATGACACCTTGATATGATTTCTTCACAAAGGAGCCTGGACATTTGACTTGACATGTTGAGGTTTTACCACTGATAGAATTGTTCGGGGTTTAATGGCTTCCAATGATTATTAAGCAGATGCTACATCTTTCTATAGGAAATGTTGACCCCAGAAGTGCATTTTAAGGAGAGTATGTGTAGGTGGTGTGTGTGTGTGTGTGTGTGTGTGTGTGTGTGTGTGAAGCATCAACATTGTCGGGCTTTTTCCCTTGTCTTCTTCCTAATGGAAAAACGAGATACTTGAGAATTTGAAGAGAATCCAGAGTCAAAGGATATAGTACACTAAAGAAAAGTGCTTGGGAGCAAGAATGAAATACTAGATAACATGATAGTACCCTGATGTTTTAAAATTTCATTTTTTTACTGTAGAAGAAAATATCCTGGCTAGACATTATGTTATTGGGTTCTCATTGCTCTCCCACTAGTTAGCTAGGTGATCTTAGATAAGTGATTGTGAGTTTTAAGAGCTAACACTTTACTGGGTTTTTGCAGCGGTTTTTTGAGTCGGGTTTTGCCTCTATTTCTGATATAACCATCCTAGCAGCCCCACAAGGAAAGTATGATTGCTTTTCCCATTTGCACAAGGGCTTAGAGAGGTTAAGTCACCTGCCCAAGTGGAAGAGCTGGACTCTTGCTCAGGGCTCCCGGACTCCTCACACCTGCCATTAGCCGCCTTGCTTTGCTGCCTGTCGTGAGTCCAACAACATGGTCCACAATGGCAAATATCCGCTAAGAGCCTACTGTGAGCCAGGCCCGGGAACGGAATGGAGACAGGTGTGGCCCCAGCCCTCAGAGCTTGCAGAGCAGGACAACCAAGTTCTCCCTTTGTTTCTTGATCTTTTTCTAGTGTAAGAAAAGATTTCAGATCCTTGGCATCCCTTTCAACTTGAAAGTTTATGAGCATTTAAATTATTTGCAAAGACTTCTGGTCTTCCATTTCTTTATTAATATTAGTCACACACTTTTATTGGATGACTGTCATGTGCCATGTACTCTGCTGAGGGTTTTTATAGGACTATTGAATTTAGCTTTCATGCCAGTCCAGGGACAGGCTGCAAGTGAGGAGATGGAGGCTCAGAGAGGTGACCTTCGCCAAGGTCATTTGGTTTATAAATGGCAGAGTGGGAATTGAACCCGGCTCTGTCAGCCCCACGCTTTCCCTACATAAGCAACTTTTTGAGCCATTGCACTTGAAATTTAATAAGCTCCATTCATTTAAACAAGCTAATTCCTCTAACTACAGATCTCATGGAAATAGGAATCTAGGTAACTGAGCAGTCTTGAAGCTGGGCAGCCGTCTGTTTATTAGGTGGCATTGGATACCAGAGAATTCAGACCTGGACAGCCTCAACCTGGGTGTTAGGTTTGTTTGAAGCTGAGAATGAATCTGGGAACCTTCCCGGCAGGAGAGCAAACATTTCACCACGATGAAGTGAACTTGGGAAATTATTAGGTATAGAAACAACAACAACAAAGAACTAATATTTATAGACCTCTTTTTAGTTTTGTAGGTCCGTCCACATCCATTATCTCTTTTGATAAGAGGAAAAGAATAATGGAGTGAGTTGGAAGCCTGCAAAAATATAAAATGATATTGAGTCTGCCAGGGAGAGACTCAGAGCAACAAGAAAAAGGAGCAGGGTCACTCATCAGAAGTAGACTGGCTTATCTTTAAATCCCTGGTCAGGAAGGCGGCTGAGCAGTAGATAAATGTAAAAAGGACCATGAAGCTGAGAATAAATGGAGCAATCTTTTTCTGAATGGAAAGTAGCTGAAATTCCATGGCTAGGGAAGGGAAGGGGTGGAAATATTCAGAAATTATGGCCTGAGAAGAATCTCTCAAGCTGTCAGGCCGCGGGGGATGACAGTGACCCATCAGGAGTGGCCCAGGATAGATGGGGCTGTAAATCACAGGGAGAAGCATTATGGACATCACAAGGCACTGCTATGCCCGAGTGGAGAATGGGCTGGATGGCTTTATAAGGCTGGGTCTCCCAGGCTCTGGGCATGATGGAATTGACTGTGTCAACCTTGGGAAGGCTCAAAATTCAATCAACTTGCTTTTACAAATGGGCTTGTGGGGGTAGTTAAGTCATTCTGAAGATCCACAAGTCATTTTCCCCCCTCTTCCAAGAACCTATTTAACATAAACAAGATTATATTCTGTTGGGTAAGAGTATGTGTGCCGGAGCAGGGGAGAGGTTCTGGGTGTCCTGACCTCTATGTTTCCTGGTTCCATCAATGCCCACAGAAGCAGTCTGCAGTGGTACAGATGAGGCCTGGGGCTCTGGCACGGATGGTCTTGGCTTCAAGTCCTGAATCGACCACCCATCATGGGCCAGTCCCTTCAGCTCTCAGCCTTCTGGTTCTCTCAGCTTTGGTTTTATCATCTGTAGAATGGGGACAATCATATGTCATGATAGCTCATTGTGAGGATCAAAAGAACTCATGATTAAAGCATGTAACTCAGGGTCTAGTATAGGGTAAGTGGTCAGAAGCAATTATTAAAGGGGGAAATCATTGTATTTCTTTACCCAGAAATCACACTCCAACAGATGAAGAGTGTAGGAGAAAATTTCTTCTGGGTTCTGCTGCATAAATAACCTCAAACTCTTTCTGCTTTACCCCGTTTATATCTCCCTCCTTCATGCTGCTTGTTTGTATCATGGGATGGCCACCGATGCTCTGCTCCAAGCTGTCAGCAGCTTAAGATCTGCTCTGTGCACCTTCTCATTCTGGGATTCAGGAGGAAGGGACACCTCTTCTCTGAGCCTCAATATTCTCATGGCAGAGTAAACTAGTACGAGTGAGCCTCTGCTTACAACTGGTACCTTGCCACATCTACATACATTCCAACTGCCCAAAGAAATCCCGAGGTCCAGGCTACCATTGGTGGGGCAGGGAAGCATATCCTCCCATGGAGGGTGGGAAGGAGAGACAATATTTTCAGGACAGTAATGGAGTCTCCCTCATGCTCAAGACCATGGTGGTAAACAAAGTCATTTGATGGGTCAGGGAGAGAGTGGTTGAACTCGGTCCAGCCACTGTTCACCCAAGTGGTGGTCACATGGTCAGAGAGTGGGCTTTTGCCGAATCTTGCTCTTAGCTCTGGCACTGTATGGAGAGAGGCTGAATGCTGGGGGGCTGTGCCCGAGTTCTCCCCACCACTGTGGCACTCAGGTCTTGCTGCATCTGTACCTCTACCTGTGACTGGCAGTGGCCTCCCTGACCCTGAGCTCTCAGCACTTTGGTGGTGGTTCCAGGTCTGTGTGAGTTGACGGTGAGTCGGTGTCTCCCTAAGCAGGTGGATGATGTAAACGTTAGCTCTGATTCTCAGGCAGTATCAGAATTTAGCAGTTTCTTACAGTTCTCCCCAGAATCATAAAATGTTCTTCTTTATGGACCTCAGACTTGTCATTTTTAAATGAGATGTGGTAGAGTGATCTCTAAGGCCATTTCCAGTGTCTGTGGTCTATGACCATGATGATTTGACAGGTGCTTGGGAGGCATGAATGACACACTTGATCAGAAACTTCCTGATGTACGTTAGTGTTAATTGTAACATTACATTCGTTAAAGTTGCATTGCATTGCCCACCTTACTATAAAAGGGTGATTGTCACCCAGCATCCTCTCCAGGTCTCCCATTACCCTGGGATGCTTGGTTTCCTATATGCACCTCTTTCAGAAAATCTGTTGCAAGCTGTCACTGACATGTGCATGACTGATCGTTATTTCCATTTTTGGAGGAGATGAGTCTTTACCCCCAAAGGAGTGACTTTCAGATACCATGATGTTGGGGGCCTCCATCCAAGACTTGAGCCATGTGGCCTGAGGCAAGTCTCTGGCTATGTGAAATTGAGGCAAGGGAACATTTAGCTGCTAGGAGCTCTTTGTTTTTAGATCCAGGTTCACAGTTTATTAATTCAGTTACTTTAGGTTAATCGCATATATAAAACAGGATTTATGATACCTAACCTGCCTACCTCCCAGAGATTCTGAGCACAAAGAAAGAATAATGTGAAAATACTTTGTCAACAATTTAATATTATTCAAATGTACAGCATTGTTGGTGGTTCTCTCTAGGAGGAAAAGAAGCTAACTGCCACTTCTCCTCTTAGAGATAGGCTCTGCCTAAAAAGGAAATCCTACCCCCTCAAATGTTTGTTTTGAGGGTTCCAGGAGACAGGAGAAGGACTATCAAGTCTGTAACTCCTTTGTAGCAGAGAGAACAAAAGACAGAATTTCAAACTCACCTTTAGAAATCCCAGGGCACAGAAATCCAGATTTCCATCAAAGGCATTCAGGGATTCAGACCCAGGCTGCTTTGACCTTGGAAACTCCCACTTTTTCATCCTAAAACAGGATGAAAGTTGGCTAGGTACTAACAGACTTTACCAAATAGAAGACATGGTCTCTTTACTCTGGTGACATACAGTCTGATTGGCGTGGGGGAAAGGCAGATTCACAGAGTGGCTAAATCTCAGTGCAAGTGGTATGGGGTATAGGGTCTATTGCCAAAATGAATGCCCAGTTAAGACAGTGGGCAGAGCTTACTTCTCTCCTACATGTATGTTCTGTGTTCCACGGAAAGTGTACATGGCCTGGAAATACTCACTTAGGGGACTGAAACCCTTAGGAGGTACACATTTTTGGAAGCGTTTCTGCACGATGCATATGTAAAGCACCCTGTTGTCTTGTTTAATCAGCTTACTCTCAGTAGCATCAGGCAATAGCTGGCTAGCTGGTGGTTTTCCTTTTCACTTAACAGGCCACATCATAAATGAAGTGACTGCTTGGTCAGGCATTTAGGGCTAGGAATACTTGAGACCATCTTCCTCAGGGTCTTCATCCACCTCATCTGACCACCTACCACCCCCCACCTCATTTTCATTCATTCTTTCTCTCTAGAGACAGATCCATAGATCCAGATCTCCTTCCTTCTTTCTCCTCTCACCGCTCTGCAGAGGAACTGGACAGCTCTGGAAACATTTTGTTGTGTTCAAATGTACTTTTAAATGTTACCAAAGTAAAAAGACACAACTTTTAAAGAAGAAGCCACAAGACTAGTAGTTTTCTATTCATAGTCACTTTTTGGTTTGAATTAACTTCTACCCAGTGGTTTTCAGACTGTGTCCAGGGATGGAGATGCCCCCACTTTTGATTACACCATAGCTTCATGAATTTTATACACTGGGATCATCTTATAGAACTTCACTTGACGAAATGTTCTGATACAGATAAACAGCATGCAAATCCCTCTTTTATACCAACAGTGAGTTTCCTAAGAATCAGAGGAAGTGGTGTACTGGATGTTGGACTAAGGTTTTTCAAATAGTAAAGAAACAGTCTTAGAAATTGGCATGTGACTCAATGTTTTTTTTCCAAGTGGTTTTGGATGAAAGTAAAAAATATGAAGACTGTGCTTATAGTAAGAGGAAATCGTTTTTGAGAAATTGATAGGAAGTCACGTACATATCTTGAACTTGACTTCTGTGAACTCAGGGTACTCCAGAGCTAATATGTCATACTCAAAAGAAGCATTAGTGAGGTGTTTTTGTTGTTGTTGTTGTTGTTTGCTTGTTTCTTTCTTTCTTTCTCTCTCTCTTTCTTTCTTTCTTTCTTTCTTTTTCTTTTCTTTTCTTTTCTTTTCTTTTCTTTTCTTTTCTTTTCTTTTCTTTTCTTTTCTTTTCTTTTCTTTTCTTTTCTTCTTTCATGATGGTGGGGAATTACATGGTAGGTTTCAAGACCATTGGTGCCCATGAGTCTCTGACTTGTGAGGGAGGCTCAGTCCCTAGAGCAGCATAGCCCCTGGAATCTGTACTTGTGGTGGTTGAACAAAGGGAAAATCCCTTTAAAGAAAATAGGTGCTGTGGAGATAGTAATTTGCAGTTGAGAATTAATCCAGCAATTAACCCTGCTATATCCAGGGGTTTATATTTCTCTGAATCCTGCTTTGAATTGTATCATTCCTTTTTTTTTTTTTTTTTTTTTTTTTGAGAGAGAGGAGTGAGGGGAGGGACAGAGAGAGAGAAGGAGGGAGAGAATCTCAGGCAGACTCCATGCTCAGCATGGAGCCTGACACAGGGCTCGATCTCACGACTCTGAGATCATGACCTGAGCCGAAATCAAGAGTCAGATGTTTAATCGACTGAGACACCCAGGTACCCCTGAATTGTATCATTCCTTAAATAAGTAAATGTTAATAAATGGAGTTGTATTAACCTTGATCATTAGCTAATACATAGTCCCTCTTTTATAAAAAGGATAATTGATTGAACTATATGCTCAATGTCTCCAGGCCCAACCATCCACACCCAGGAATAACCATGATAACTGGATCTTGACTCGTATGACCAGAGCCCACGGCGTCAGTATTTACCGGTCGGCAACTAGCTGATCCCGACCTTGCTGAGTCTCCAGAGGTGACACACAGCCAGTGAACCCTCTTCTCATAACTGTCTCTCCTCAAATGGATGGTGGAGAGAAAGGTGCCCAAAAGTTTTTATGGTTACCTGACCTGACATGTTCATTTGCCAAAAAGATTTTCCCCTTTAGCCGTTTGAAGCTCCCTTGTGACATCTGAACACAGGGATGTTTCTTTCTTTTGAAATAAAGGTCTTTGAATGTAGCCATCCTTCCCGTGAGCCCAAGAAAAGATTGTCTGGCTGAGTTCTAAATTAAATGAAGCTACCAGGAAATGAGACAAGAGAAACAGGAACAGACAGGATTTGGGTTCAGTGGAAGATGCAGCATAATGGGCTGTCGAAACCTTTCCTGCTCATTGTGATCTATGGAATAGCACTAGCGTTGCCCCTGGGGAATTTTTAAAAAATGCAGAGTCCCAAGTCCTGCCCCAGACCTGCTGAACCTGGATCTGCATTTTGACAAGACTCCCAGGGTAACAGTTTAAAAAATGGGCTCCAATTCCTTGATATTCCCACCATTGGGAGGTGGGGAGTCCGTGTCCCCTCCCTTGGAACCTGGTTCGGCTTATGACTGTTTTGACCAATAGCATATGGTAGGAGTGACTCTGAGTGACCTTCCGAGAGTAGGTCAGAAATGGCCAAGTAGCTTTCTCCCGATTCTCTTGAGATGCTCACTGTGGGGGAAACCAGCTGCAATGTGAGAAGTCTGAGCATCCTCAGATAGCCAGGAAGGCGCTTGCATAATCTATCCCTCCTAACCCTTGACCTCCAGCCATCCTTGTGAATGAAGCCACCATGGGCCTTGAGACCAGCCCATCCACCAGCTGAGTATGACCAGATGACCCCAGTTGATGCCACATGGAGCAGAAGGATGGCCTAGTCAAGCCAGAGTTTACGAACCATAAAATTCATGGGATGTAATAAAATGGTGTTGTTTTAAGCCACTACATTTTGATGGTGCTTTGTTAGGCAGCAAGATATCCGAAATGTACCGGTACCAGGTGAACTGTATGCCCAGTAAAACTTTAGAAGCACTAGACAAAATGACAACAATCAACCACTCAGGGAGGCATTGGGAGAAATGTGCCGAAGTGGTCTAAATGCTGGGGTGGATGAAGGTGTTCCTGATTTCAAGTAGGACTGTTCCTTTTTCAGGCTTTCTCTTCTCATGTTTACTGTGTAAACTGTGGCAAGTCTTAACCGCAAGAATGTGAAAACCGACATCTATTACGAGTCTACTCTGCCAAGCATTGAGCTAAGTGCTTCACAGTGTTATATCCGCTCCTCTTCATAACAACTTTATGAGTTAGGTATAATTCTTCCCATGTTATCAGTGATGGAACTGAAGCCAAAGAGGTTATAGGACTTGCCCAAGGTGAACCACCTAGAAGTTAAACATAGGTCTCTCTGATTTGAATGCCTCTTTTCCTCAGGTTGTACCATCTTTTGATGGCACAAGGTTGAGATTCACTTACCCTCAGGCCAGACAAGTTACTGTCAGCCAAAGGCACTCTTCCATCCTTCTCTTCCCTCCTGGGGAAAAACAGACATGGCTGGTATCACTGGCCTGAGTTTTGAGTTTAATCTTTTCTGATTTTTTTATATCCAGTCTCTGATGGAGGGCTAACAAAGACCAAGATGCAGGTAACCAAAGAGGTACAGGACCAGGTGCCCATGTACTGCACACCTGTGATCGATTTTTCTTAGGCAGCAGGCTCAAAGGTAATTAATTGGCCTAAGAGGAAATTCTGTCTCATTCTTCAAGGAGTGAATAGATTTGAGCCTAGTTTTTACCCCACTGAGTTTGAGTTCCTCAACTTTGTATTTATCTCATGAATGAGAAATGCATTTCATTTCAGCGTTTTTTACTGAAGGTCATTTTTGGCCTGGTGCAGTACCAGCACTGTTGGGCGGTGGGGTACAGGTGAAAAAATTCGACAGCTACCTGGAGACTTCATCATCACGCACTGATGAATATCACTGGGCGGAGGCTGGAGGATCGCCAGTCTTGAAGGGGCAGGGAATGTTTTCTAGATAAGGTGGGCAAAGGTGGGCCTTGAGGATTTCATAGAGATGGGGTTAAGAGCATTTAGGCAGGGGGCACCAAAAGCAAGGGCCTAGAGTAAGGAAAATGGCAGTGGCAAATCCTAATGGCAAACAGACCCCAGTGGCTGGAGTCAGTCCAGGCTTTGTGTTGTGTGTAGAAGGAGTGAGTTTGGGGTTGGGGGCCCCCAATCCTGTTGACCTTCTTAAAAGGGAAGTCAAGAGACTCTTTAATGCCTTTTTTTTTTAAGAAAAAATTCTCTGTCAATATCAAGGGTAGGCTTACTTGTTTTTTCCATTTTTGACCAAGTAAAAGATGTTTGGGTATTAGGTAGAGTTGCTAGATTTAGCAAATAAATATTCAGGATACCCAGTTAAATCTGCATTTCAAATAAACGTGTTCCATACAATATTTGGGATAGTCATGTGCTCTCCCAAATTTATTCATTCTTTATTTGCAATTCAAATTTAATTTTGTGTCCTGTATTTTATCAGATAACTCTAGTATTATGAAAACACAAACAGCTCCTCTGACTTCTCATGTCTATTCCACAGGGGTGGTGAGAGCTACTTGGTATTGTCTAGTTTTTATAAATGAGTGAAGTTAGCCCAGTGTGGTAGTTCATGTCAAGACATCCTGTTACACTTATACATTATTTTTTCTTATTTTTTTAAATGACCTGTATGCACTTTTCGCTTGGTTTCTTCCTGCCTGCCTTTATTCTCCTGATTTTGACACTTTCAAGTCTGACAACCATAGTTCTGGCAAGTGTTCTGGACCAAGCCAACGTTTGCCGTGAGGAGACGCAAAGGCTCTCATACTTCTAATCCTTCACTTCCTTTTGTGTTTCATAGCAGACTTGGAAGTTATGATGTTTATTTAGACAACCTCAAATAGTGTCCCTGTTTGCACATGGACACGTTGGGTTGGGGCTGTGGTGCTGGTGGGGGTCTTCAGCAGGCTTCTGAAGAGCTGGGGCTCAGGAAAGGAAGGTGTCACACAGGGGGGTGGGCCCCCTCCTAGGATTCACTGGATTAGGGAGCCTCCAGTTATTCTTTCTTCAATTTGATGGCAGTCGACATCATGACGATTGGAGCTATAAGACTAGGGAAAAGGGAGGTGTAGATAGAGTGAAGAGAATGATGAGCCAGTGATTCATTCTGACGTGGAGCAGGTGAAGGGGCTGTGGGAGGGTGAGGAGTTAGGAAAAGTTTTACGGAAGAGGTGACATTTCAGCGAAGTTTTCAGAAGCTGAGTGGAACTTCCGCCCTGTTCTTGCCTGTGGAATCTTGTCTTCTCTCCCAGTCTCATCACGTGACTTTGTGCAGAGTACAAGGGCTCAGCTTGTGACAGCACGTGGAGGAGTCAGGGAGGCAGGAAGCAGGCTGCCATGTCTGGGGGAGCTGGTAGGGGAGTCCCCCTGCCCCCCGGGAAGAGAGGTTTGCTGTACCTGCCATGCCGCCGTGCCCCTTGTTCCAGAGTCAGAATGCTGTTTAGCCCCATCACTCTCTCTTTCTTCCTGTAAGATACGGAAATGCTGCTTTTTGAAACTTGATAAAAGCACCAACCTGCCAATCAGAAGAGGGAAGATCATAATTAATGATAATAGCCCTGTTTTAATTATAGCTATTTAGCAAGTTAGCAGAACAATACCAGTAACACGGCTCCACACTGAATGGGTCGGGAGCAGCATGCTCTTTCTCTCAGCATTCACTCGGTGCCCCTGGAGCTCTGCAAGGTTCAGCTCCCTGTATCTGGAGGGCTTGTCAGTGATTGCTTAGTGGTGTGCCTCTTTCCCTTCCCCAGCAAGGTCTTTCTTCCTGGCTTTCTTCCATACCTTTTGCATCTCATTCCAGGTGCATCTGGCCTTGAGTCAGTGACCTCGGGGTGCAAGGTTGAAGATAGACCTCCATTCTGTTGGGGCAGAGGGGCAAGGTCTGGGGTATACAGATCCCACTGAGGCCCCTTCTGAGCTGTTCTTCCTTGGTTCATCTCTTTGTTCTGGTCAGACTTAGAATTCTAGAAAGTCAGCCATGGAGGAAGGGACCTTAGAGATCCTCTAATCCAGAGTGCTCAAACTCTTCAAGACCAGAAGAGCTTCTCCAATTGAAGGGGAGGGTAAGAGAATGCCCTGCTCACTCAAACCCCTGCTCACTCAGCCTCCACCTTGCCCCTGGCTTGAACCAGCTGGTTGCTCCTTAAGGAACCCTTAAGACGCCTTGGAGAAGTTGTTCATTACCCTCTTTTTTTTTTTTTTTTTTTTTTTTACGATGGGGTGACTAAAGGAAATACAGCTTTTTTACACCCTAGCAATTAGAGACTGGACGAATTAAAACCCAGACCTCCTCCCTTCCAGATATATGCCACTATAATAAACCCACTTAGGTTATTCTTTCAGTGCTGAAAATCCAAATCCATCTATCCATAGATCCCAAAGGACCTATAACGGAGGAAAAAAGGAGCATAGGTAGGTCTTGGGGTCAAGGACAACCCCTAAGTCAGTGACTTTTGTCTGTAGTCCATAAGTGGGGTGTGTGTGTGTGTGTGTGTGTGTGTGTGTGTGTGTGTATGTGTAGGTGCATGTTTGGGCTCTTTTTTTTTTTCTTTGTTGAGAAGAGGATCCATAGTTTTCATCAGATTATGGCAGGATTCATGACCTGCAATATTTAAGAACCGTTGTCAGAGGTTACTCAGCAAATCATGGAAGGGCTCTGACAAACCCCAAGCTTCTGCTTCCTTTCCAAATCAGATTGGCACACCCTTCTGCCTTGAGGCACATCAGCCTTCCCAGCTGGTTTTTCCTACTTCACAGCTAATTCCAAGTGACCACAGAGCAGATCAAGATGGAACCTGACAGGTAGCAAAGGCGTGAAGCAGAAAGGAGAAGAGCAGGTTCTTCCTCAAGGCAGCCAAGGGGCCGATTTGCTCTGAGAGATGACAAAGTGGTCTTGTCATTAATGAGGCGGACATCTCTCCAAGGATGGGTCTGAAGAAAAGAGGCATTTTCCCAATCCTTTTTGTGACAAGACGCAGCCTTTAATGGATGCAGAAGACGTGTGTCAAACGGGATTTCTTGGATCTGCTGTAAATCTGCCATGGGACACTGGCAGGCATAGGGCATCATCTGAGGTGATAAAGAGTTGGATTAGCATGAGTATGAAGTAATAATTTGGCCCTTTGAAATAACTCAGGCAGCGTTTCTTCTCTCTGACAGATTCAGCCCCTGGAGTTTCGGCCTTGTTAGTTATCAGATTTACAGGAAACTTACTGGCTGCTTCCTACCGAGGGGAAGAAAAATTTCTCCCGAAAAGACTTGGGCCTGGCAATCTTTCTTCCTTTCCTAATTCATAAGTGGTCACACTATCTTCATTTCCAAGGAACAATGACTCTGTTGCTTTTGAAAGCAAAGGGACAGAAGAAGCTGGCACATGACAGCCACCCCCTCTTCTGAGTCAAGGTAAATAGATCATTGCATAGGGGGCGAGTCCTTGAGGCCCAACTTCCCATGTTGTTGGTCTTCTGGGACGCACGTGACGTTGCAGCATTGGTTTGGGAGAGAGAGGGCATTCGACCAAGGAGCTGGAGCAGAATGGTTTAAAACAACACACACCCGTTCACACACTGTTACCAGTCATTGATGAGATGCAGATCTTGCTCCAGAGTCCCTGAGTTCACAGGTCAGTTCAGTTGACTTTGTTTTCATTGAAAGACCTTCTCAAAGGAGGACGCAGTGTGCTGCTGCATGCTTGTGTTTGCTCCTTATTTCTCTATGGCCGGCACTTTGGGAGGCACTGGTTGAAGATGAAAGTATTCCCTTAAGCTGCTTCATCTAAAACCTGCTCACTGCTCAGCCTCTATACCTGGGCTCTGCCCAGCCAGCGTGCTGGGCAGCCCCATGCTGTGCTCTGGCCTTTTTCCTGCCCCATCTACCAGCCATGGCTTCTGGATGCTGGATTCCTGGCTGATATCATCTCCTGATGCCACTACCCTCATGACCCAGTGACTCTGTGCGACACACTTGCCAGCTCTATGTGCCCCAGTCCCTCAGCCCAGCTCTGTACTTCCCTTTGTTCCCTAAGCCCATGGCAGGGGAGTTCCTTCCTCATAGTGATTGGCAACCGGTCATCCTCCAGGGTGGACTGGGAATTCCAAGGCCCCTGTAGTGACCTGGGCCTGCTGGGAATGTCCAGATCTGAGTTGGGTGAAGTTGTGTTAGAAAATGTCCCAGCAGAACAGTGCAGCATATTTGCCTAGGGATGATGGTCAGAGAATAAAACTGAGGCTTGGGATTAAATCTGTGGTTGATGGTTTACCGGCTGGTAGAGTTCAGGCCAGTCATGTGACCATGAGCCTCAGTTTCTCAATCTGTAAAATATGGATAATTGCAGGAACGTGTGAGTTCAGTAAATGCATTTGACATGCACTTAACACAAGGCTCAGCTTATCATAGTTTCCATTATTATCACTCAACCTCCTGAAGACTGATTTTCTCTAAAGACCCATAACTTTCTTCTTTGTCTTTTCTCTCCCATTTCTGCGCCTCCTGCACTCCTCAGTGGGTAGAATACTGCAGCTCCACACTAGTATTTCTCAGGGCAATCAAGTCCCTTTACATAAAATGGTAAACAGGTGGTTTCTTTGTAAACAAAAATCTGTGTACTTGATTTATCCTGCAATCCCACAAAATGAAAAAACAGATTTTTATTCTGTACAAGAGCAGAAAACCCATTCTTACCAAACAATACCCTCCTCAATTTGTCTCCCAAGTTGGGATGGGTGGGATAATGACCCCTACAGACTGCAGTAAGCGGGTGGGCCTGCCACCCTCTGATCTGGTGGTTCTGTCTCCCCTCTGGGTCTCGGAGAGAGGCCAGAGTCCTGGTGCTGGGCAGGAAGAAGAGGAGCTTCCTTGCTTCTGGTCACTGGGAGCCACATGGCAGCCGGTCATGCCTTGGGGACCAGCAGCCCCCCGGGGCAGTCTGTTGCATTCTTCCATTGTGGAGCCAAGGGCAACCGCAAGAGGAGCCCTTAGGCTCTCCTGCCCTGAAGCCCTGGTTCTGAAACTTCAGATGGGTAGAGCCTCTGTATGGGAGTGCTGAAGTGGGGGTCTTGCCTCTGCATTCTGTGAAATATTGAACCAATTAAATCAACGGTAGATGGTGGGCTCTGGAGTTCATTCAGTAAATGACTGATTAACTCATTGAATGAATGAATGAACCAATGAATGATTATTGAATTGCTCCTATGCAGCAGACACCATTCTAGGCACTAGGAATATAGCAGTGAACAGAATGGGATAAAAGTTCCCCATCTTGGTAGAAGGTATATTGGAGCAAATTATAGCAGAAAACTTCCCTCATTTGGGGAAGGAAACAGGCATCAAAATTCAGGAGACACAGAGAAGCCCCCTCAAAATCAATAAAAATAAGTCAACACCCCGACATCTAATAGTAAAACTTAACAAGTCTCAGAGACAAAGAGAAAATCCTGAAAGCAGCTCGGGACAAGAGATCTGTAACCTACAATGGTAGAAACATTAGATTGGCAACAGGACCTATACACAGAGACCTGGCAGACCAAAAAGGACTGGCATGATATATTCAGAGCACTAAACGAGAAAAATATGCAGCCAAGAATACTATATCTAGCTAGGCTGTCATTGAAAATAGAAGGAGAGATAAAAAGCTTCCAGGACAAACAAAAACTAAAGGAATTTGCAAACACGAAACCAGCCCTACAAGAAATATTGAAAGGAGTCCTCTAAGCAAAGAGAGAGCCTAAAAGTAACATAGACCAGAAAGGAACACAGACAGTATACAGTCACAGTCACCTTACAGGCCATACAATGGCACTAAATTCATACCTTTCAATAGTAACCCTGAATGTAAATGGGCTAAATGCCCCAATCAAAAGACACAGGGTATCAGATTGGATAAAAAAATAAGACCCATCGATATGCTGTCTGTAAGAGACTCATTTTAGACCCAAAGACACCCCCAGATTGAAAGTGAGGGGGTGGAAAACCATTTACCATGCTAATGGACACCAAAAGAAAGCTGGGGTGGCAATCCTTGTATCAGACAAATTAGATTTTAAACAAAAGACTATAATAAGAGATGAGGAAGGACACTGTATCCTACTTAAAGGGTCTATCCAACAAGAAGATCTAACAGTTGTAAATATCTATGCCCCTAACATGGGAGCAGCCAATTATATAAACCAATTAGTAACAAAAGCAAAGAAACACATCGACAACAATACAATAATAGTAGGGGACTTTAACACCCCCCTCACTGAAATGGACAGATCATCCAAGCAAAAGATCAACAAGGAAATAAAGACTTTAAATGACACGCTGGACCAAATGGACTTCACAGATATATTCAGAACATTCCATCCCAAAGCAACGCAATACACATTCTTCTCTAGTGCCCATGGAACATTCTCCAGAATTGATCACATCCTAGGTCACAAATCAGGTCTCAACCAGTACCAAAAGATTGGGATTATTCCCTGCATATTCTCAGACCACAATGCTTTGAAACTAGAACTCAATCACAAGAGGAAAGTCGGAAAGAACTCAAATACATGGAGGATAAAGAGCATCCTACAAAAGAATGAATGGGTCAACCAGGAAATTAAAGAAGAATTAAAAAATTCATGGAAACCAATGAAAACACAACTGTTGAAAATCTTTGGGATGCAGCAAAGGCAGTCCTAAGAGGAAAGTATATAGCAATACAAGCCTTTCTCAAGGAACAAGAAGGGTCTCAAATACACGACTAACCCTACACCTAAAAGAGCTGGAGAAAGAACAGCAAATAAAGCCTAAACCCAGCAGGAGAAGAGAAATAATAAAGATCAGAGCAGAAATCAATGGAATAGAAACCAAAAGAACAGTAGAACAGATCAACGAAACTGGGAGCTGGTTCTTTGAAAGAATTAATAAGAGAGATAAACCCCTGGCCAGACTTACAAAAAGAAAAGATAAATGACCCAAGGAAATAAAATCATGAATGAAAGAAGAGAGATCACAACCAACACCAAAGAAATATAAACAATTATAAAAACATTTTATGAGCAACTCTATGCCAGCAAATTAGGTGATCTGGAAGAATGGAGGCATTCCTAGAGATGTATCAACTACCAAAACTGAACCAGGAAGAAATAGAAAACCTGAACAGACCTATAACCACAAAGTAAATTGAAGCAGTCATCAAAAATCTCCCAAGAAATAAGAGCCCAGGGCCAGATGGCTTCCCAGGGGAATTCTACCAAACATTTAAAGAAGAATTAATATCTATTCTTTTGAAATTGTTCCAAAAATTAGAAATGGAAGGAAAACTTCCAAACTCGTTTTATGAGGCCAGCATTACCTTGATCCCAAAACCAGACAAAGACCCCATCAAAAAGGAGAATTACAGACCAATATCCTTGATGAACATGGATGCAAAAATTCTCACCAAAATACTAGCCAATAGGATCCAACAGGACATTAAAAAGATTATTCACCACAACCAAGTGGGATTTATCCCTGGGCTGTAAGGTTGGTTCAACATCCGCAAATCAATCAATGTGATACATTAATAAAAGAAAGAACAAGAACCATATGATCCTCTCAATAGATGCAGAAAAAGCATTTGACAAAGTACAGCATCCTTTCTTGATCAAAACTCTTCAGAGTATAGGGATAGAGGGTACATACCTCAATACCATAAAAGCCATCTATGAAAAACCCACAGTGAATATCGTTCTCAATGGGGAAAAACTGAGAGCTCTCCCCCTAAGGTCAGGAACACGGCAGGGATGTCCACTATCACCAGTGCTATTCAACATAGTACTAGAAGTCCTAGCCACAGCAATCAGACAACCAAGAGAAATAATAGGCCTCCGAATCAGCAAAGAAGAAGTGAAACTCTCACTGTTTGCAGATGATATGATACTGTATGTGGAAAACCCAAAAGACTCTACCCCAAAACTGCCAGAACTCATACAGGAATTCAGTAAAATGGCAGGATATAAAATCAATGCACAGAAATCAGTGGCATTCCTATACACCAAAAACAAGACAGAAGAAAGAGAAATTAAGGAGTCGATCCCATTTACAATTGCACCAAAAACCATAGATACCTAGGAATAAATCTAACCCAAGAGGCAAAGAATCTATACTTAGAAAACTATAAAATACTCTTGAAAGAAATTGAGGAAGACACAAAGAAATGGAAAAACGTTCCATGCTCATGGATTGGAAGAACCAACATTGTGAAGATGTCAATGCTACCTAGAGCAATCTACACATTTAATGCAATCCCTATCAAAATACTATCCACTTTTTTCAAAGAAATGGAACAAATAATCCTAAAATTTGTATGGAACAAGAAAAGATCCCAAATAGCCAGAGGAATGTTGTAAAAGAAAAGCAAAGCTGGTGGCATCACAATTCCAGACTTCAAGCTCTATCACAAAACTGTAATCATCAAGACAGTATGGTACTGGCACAAAAACGGACACATAGATCAGTGGAACAGAATAAAGAGCCCAGAAACGGACCCTCACTCTATGGTCAACTAATCTTTGACAAAGCAAGAAAGAATGTCCAATGGAAAAAACAGTGTGTTCAACAAGTGGTGTTGGGAAAATTGGACAACCACATGCAGAAAGATGAAACTGGACCATTTCCTTACACCACACAGAAAAAGAGACTCAAAATGGTTGAAAGACCTAAATGTGAGACAGGAGTCCATTAAAATCCTAAAGGAGAACACAGGCAGCAACCTCTTCGACCTCAGCCGCAGCAACTTCTTCCTAGAAACATCGTCAAAGGCAAGGGAAGCAAGGGCAAAAACGAACTATTGGGACTTCATCAAGATAAAAAGCTTTTGCACAGCAAAGGAAACAGTCCACAAAACCAAAAGACAACCGACAGAATGGGAGAAGGTATTTGCAAATGACATATCAGATAAAGGGTGAGTATCCAAAATCTATAAAGAACTCATCAAACTCAACACCCAAAGAACAAATGATCCAATCAAGAAATGGGCAGAAAACATGAACAGACATTTTTCCAAAGACATCCAAATGGCCAGCAGGCACATGAAAAAGTGCTCAACATTGCTCAGCATCAGGGAAATCCAAATCAAAACCTCAATGAGATACCACCTCACACCCATCAGAATGGCTAAAATTAACAAGTCAGGAAATGACAGATTTTGACGGGGATGCAGAGAAAGGAGAATCCTCCTACACTGTTGGTGGGAATGCAAGCTGGTGCAGCCCCTCTGGAAAACAATATGGAGGTTCCTCAAAAACTTGAAAATAGAGCTACCATACGACCCAGCAATTGTGCTACTGGGTATTTACCCCAAAGATACAAGTGTAGGGATCCAAAGGGGTATGTGCACCCCGATGTTTATAGCAGCATTGTCCACAATAGCCAAACTATGGAAAGAGCGAAGATGTCCATCGACAGATGAATGGACAAAGAAGAGGTGGTATATATATATATATATATATATAATGGAATATTATGCAGCCATCAAAAGGAATGAAATCTTGCCATTTGCAATGACGTGGATAGAACTGGCGGGTATTATGCTGAGCAAAATAAGTCAATCAGAGAAAGACATGTATCATATGATCTCACTGATATGAGGAATTCTTAATTTCAAGAAACAAACAGGGTTGCTGGAGTGGTGGGGGGTAGGAGGGATGGGGTGGCTGGGTGATAGACATTGGGGAGGGTATGTGCTGTGGTGAGTGCTATGAATTGTGTAAGACTGTTGAATCACAGACCTGTACCTCTGAAACAAATAATGCAATATATGTTAAGAAAAAAAAAAGAGGAAGATAGTACAAAGGGATAAAATGAAGGCGGGGAAATTGAAGGATAGACGAATCATGAATGACTATGGACTCTGAGAAACAAACGAGGGTTCTAGAGGGGAGGGGGTGGGGGCATGGGTTAGCCCAGTGATGGGTATTAAAGAGGGCATGTACTGAATGGAGCACTGGGTGTTATACACAAACAATGAATCATGGAACACTACATCAAAAACTAATGATGTAATGTATGGTGATTAACATAACATAAAAAAATATCATGGTGTGACAAAAAAAAAAGTTCCCCATCTGTTTATATTCTAGAAGGGAGAGTAGACAATAGCCAAGAAATACATAGCACGTGAGTGGGTATCAAGGGTCAGGGAGAAAACAGAGCCTGGGAAGGGAGCGAGCAGCTGGTTTACATAGGAGGGTCAGGAAAGCCTCTGAGACAGGCTGATGTTAGAGCAGGAATGATGTGAGAAGTGGAGCCATGGGGAGAATCTTGAGGAGAAGAACTCCAGGCAGAGGGAACAGCAAGCACAAAGGGTCTGTGGTTAGAGTGTATGTTAGCCTACATCAACCTCCAACTTTAGCTCATAAATAGGCAACAAAAAAAAATTAAAATTAAGCAGTTACATGCTTATTTCTGATATGCAAGTGTGACCCCATAGGGGCATCTGTAAATATAAATGCATGGTATTAGATTTGCTCTGAGCCCCCTTCTGTAGAACAGTGCTTGGAGGCTGATTTTTATTATGGGTACCAGTAGGCCATGATTGTGGGGAGAAGCCAGGACCAACGCATTTTACTTCTGTGTGGTGTCCTTGTGCGTTTCAGTCCTTTAGCACTCATACCTAGCAAAGAGGGGCTCAGTGAATGCTTGCTGAATGAATGACCTAGAAGTCAATCAGATAGGTGAGCGCCAGGAGGAAAAGCTCAAGTCAGGAATGGAGGGGGCGCTTGGGAGTGAAGGGGCTGTGTTGTTAGATTTGGTGACCTTTCAGATCACTTTTGGTTCTGAGAATGGAATTCAACTCCAGTGCTTGAATACAGGTTTTACTGCATATCAAATTATCCCCAAATTTAGCGGCAGCTTAAAACAACAAACATTTATTATCTCAAAGAGTTTCTAAGGGTCAGGATGCCAGGAACGGCTGAGCTGGGGCTCAGGGTGTTTCCTGAGGCTGCGGGCACCTCACTGCTGGACTGGGGCTGGAGGATCGCTTCCCAGGTGGCTCACTCACACCACCGTTGGCAGGAGGGCCTCTGTTCCTCGTTATGAGGGCCTCTCTGCAGGGCTCCCAGATGTCCTCACAGGGCCAGAACCCAGGGACTTGGCCAAGACAAGTTCTGGCTCTGCGCCTCACAGTATGGCAGCCAGCCTCCCACCTTGAGAGTGACCTCAGTGACAGGGCGAGCTGGAAGCAGCAGGGCTTTATTCTGGGCATTACAGGCCAGTCCTTAGTCCAGCACATTCTCTAGGGGAGGTGACTTAGCTGCACCTCTTGAAGGAAAGAGTATGAAAGACATTGCAGACTTTTTTTTTTTTTTTCCGAGCCATAAAACTTTATTGGCAGGTCAAGGGGAAGAACCAGGGGTAGGGTCCCTCCCCTCCCATGGCCCTACCCAGGGGATCTCCTCTGCAGGAGAGCAGGAAGCCCAGGAGGCTGCTGGACTCAGAGAGCCTTGGGGGTTGGCAGGTTGTTGTAGTGGGCATCCTGGCCCTCCAGCAGGCTGCGGTAGGTGGCGATCTCCTGCTCCAGCCGCGACTTGATGTTCATGAGCTGCTGGTACTCCTGGTTCTGCCGCTCAGTGTCGGCACGCACCTCCCTCAGCTGGGTTTCCATGCTGCTGATCAGAGCCTGGATCTGGGCCAGCTGGGCTCCAAGGCGGGCCTCTGTTTCCACCAGTGTTCCTTCCAGGGCGGCTTTCATGCTTAGCTGAGACTGCAGCTCGATCTCCAGACCCTGGAGGGTGCGCCGCAGGTCAGTGACTTCCAACTTGCTCATCTGCAGCTGCTCTGTGTGGCCAGCCACCTCCTGATTCAGCTCCTCGGTCCGGCTGGTGAACCAGGCTTCAGCATCCTTTCGGTTCTTCTCAGCCATGACCTCATATTGGCTTCTCATGTCACTCAGGATCTTGGCAAGGTTGATGCCCGAGCGGAATCCACCTCCACACTGACCTGGCCACCCACCTGGCCCCTCAGGGCACTGATTTCCTCCTCGTGGTTCTTCTTCAGGTAGGCCAGTTCCTCCTTCAGGCCCTCGATCTGCATCTCCAGGTCGGGCCTGGCCAGAGTCAGCTCGTCCAGCACCCGGCGCAGGCCGTTGATGTCGGCCTCCACGCTCATGCAGAGGGCCCGCTCCGTCTCAAACTTGGTTCGGAAGTCATCTGCAGCCAGACGGGCATTGTCGATCTGCAGGACAATCTTGGAGTTCTCGATGGTGGCACCAAGAATCTTGTCCCGCAGCTCCTCGATGGTCTTGAAGAAGTGGCTGTAGTCGCGGGCGGGCCCGGGCCCCTGCTTCTGGTACCAGCCGCGGATCTTCACCTCCAGGTCGCCGTTGGCCTCCTCCAGGGCGCGCACCTTGTCCAGGTAGGAGGCCAGGCGGTCGTTGAGGTTCTGCATGGTGAGCTGCTCATTGCCCGCCAGCAGCCCGTCGGACCCGGCCAGGCCGCCGGCAAAGCTGCCGCCGTAGCCCCCGCCGTAGGCGCCGGAGGACGAGGACACGAAGCGGGCGGAGGACACAGACACGCGGCGGCCGCCGGAGCCCCCGTGGATGCTGGGCGCGCGGAAGGCACCTCCCGCCCCGAGGCGCAGGGAGCCGCCGCCCGGGCCCCCGAAGGACGAGGTGGCGGACGATTGACGATAGCTGTAGGAAGTCATGGCGAAGGAGGACTCGGACGACACTGGTCAGAGGAGCAGCCAGACTTTTTTTTTTTTTAAGATTTTACTCATTTGAAAGAGAGAGAGAGAGAGTGAGAGCACAAGCAGGAGGAGCGTCAGAGGGAGAGGGAGAAGCGGACTCCCCGCTGAGCAGGGCTCATCCCAGGACCATGGGATCATGACCTGAGCCAAAGGCAGATGCTTAACCGACCGAGCCACCCAGGCGCCCCCAAGACTTTGTAGACTTTTTAAAAGTCACTGTGTCCACTTTTTTAGCTGTGGAAACTTCATCAGGTCATTCATGTTGATCCTCGGGTGCTCCTTTCTGGCTCTTAGCATACTGCTTAAAACATGCAAAGCATTCTGTTAACGTTTATTCATTTAGCTTATTCATTTAAGAGAAAAGGCAAGAACAGGTGGACAGAAGGCTGAGAGGGTGGTCAGATATTAAAAAACACACGGGCCACCCCTGAGAGATTCTGATTCAGTTGGTCTTAGGTAAGATGCAAGCCTAGGTATGATTTTTTTTTTAAGTTTTCTGTGTTTATTTAAGACAATGTTTGTATTTAGTTCTTATTCTGGTAAAATATATAAACATCAAATTTAACATTTTAAACAGTTTTTTTTTTTTTATTTGTCAGAGAGAGCACACAAGCAGGGGGAGTGGCAGGCAGAGGGAGAGGGAAAAGCAGACTCCCCGCCGAGCAGGGAACCCGACATGGGGCTCGATCCCAGGACCCTGGGATCATGATCCGAGCTGAAGGCAGTCACTTAACCGACTGAGCCACCCAGGTGCCCCATTTTAAACAGTTTTAAATGTACATTGACATTAAGTACATTCACAGTGTTGTGCGTCTGTCACCACTGTGTATTTCTAGAACTTGTTCATTACCCCAAACAGAAACTCTACACCCATTAAACGATAACTCCCCATTCTCCCATTCCTGTAATCCCTGGTACCACCTATTCTGCTTTCTGTTTCTATGAATTTGCCTTATGAGGGTATTTCCTGTAAATGGAATCATATAGTAAGTGTCCTTATTTCACTTAGCATAATATTTTCAGGGTTCATCCGTGTTGTAGCATGTGCCAGAATTTCATTCCTTTTTCAGGCTGAATAATACTCAGTTGTGTGTTTGTACCACACTTTGTTTAACTGTTCATGTGCCGGCGAACACATCTTGGGTGGTCTCCACCTTCCGGCCATTGTGAATAGTGCTGCTGTGAACATAGGTGCACAAGGATCTGTGTGAGTCATGCTTTCAGTTTGGGGGATATAAACCCAGAAGTGGAATTGCTGGATCAAATGGTAATTCCATGTTTAACTTTTCGAGCAGACTGACTGTGGATGAGGGCTTCTGAGGAGGGTCATGAGCTGCGTGAGAATGGAGGGAGCTAGTTGTCGAGGCCCATGTAGTTAAGCCCCAGGGCTTATATCTGTGTAAACGTGTCTCCAATATTTTGTATGGAGGCCCCTCTGAAATGAGAAATAAGTGTGTGCAAGTCCAGAATGCATCCATTGGCCTCCCTGTTGGCTTCCTGTAGGATTTTCTGAAAGTGATTTCCCCATATGTATCTCAGTTTCCCCATGGGAAAGCCACATTATGCCTGCTCCCTTCGATCCTGCTGGCGTGTTGAGGAATGGCATAGGTCACGCGGAGACAGTACATCTGAGGTACGCCTGGGCCATATGAAGAGCATTTTCTCTGGATGCGTGTGGGCCGAGAGGTCCCGTCCACGATACCACAGCTGCTTTAGCCATGTCCCTCCTTTAAACGTATGAATTTTCTCATTGATTTCTGAGTTCCTCTCAAGAGGGAGGAAAATGTCTGATCTGATGTATCTGATATTTCACGTAGTCCCTTTGGATTCAGCTTGTCATTGCCAAGGTTTCTTTCAAGTATGTCAGCCTTTGTCACTCCAGCAGAGCATTTTTTTTGTACTGGGCTTCAGTAGACAGATGTCAAGTGTTGCTTGGTTCTGAGGGGTAGGGGTGCGGTGAGGACCAGGGAAGGAGGCCACAGAGAAGGAAATAATCTTACCATCTTTTAAAGCCACAAAAGCGGTCATACCAACACAGGCTTTGGGAGGCACCGATCCTGGGGCAATGCGACAAGAGGATGTGTATGTATATTTCTTTGCATCAGTAGATTTGGTCACTAGTTAGTGGATGATTTGATAGCAGAGCAATTTCTATGCACAGTTGGGGAGGTTGTTGTAAGAATGGCCCATTATGGAAACTGTATTTGTTCACTGCTAAATTTGGGCCACTCTGAAAGAGAGAGCTTTCAGAACAAACCAGTTTCTCATGCACATGGGGAAATACCTGCTTTATTGGCCAGAGGCCATTGCTTTGTCCAGGACATTAAAAGGGTCTGGCTTTTGAGGCCCAAACTCAGCCTAGAAGTGTTCTCAGGCAACTGTGTCTGGGCAGTGAGGAAGTCGCAGGGGTTCTGATGGTTCTGGTGGCATTTCCATATCACAGGGGGCTGGGAAGGGTGACCTGAGCTCCACTGGCCACTGCTTTGCCCAGGAAGAGGTCCCTGCTCTTCCTGTGAGGCATCTGCTTCTTCCTTTAAGATTCTGCTTTGAACTCCTGATGCTGAATTCTCTCCCTAGGACTTGGCTCTAGAGCCCTTCTGGAACCTGTCTGCGCAGGTTTGTTAGCATCTTGTTTTGCTCCACTGATTTTAGTTGCCTGCCTACGTCCTGTCTGACCTGGAACCGATCTCTGAGCAGGGTGGCTATTATTGACCCCCACCCCCCAGGGTCACCACTAGGTTTCTCATCCCAAATGCCAGTGTTCTGGCCCCGCGTCAGTTTCTGTTGCTCCCTTGGACTGTGCTCTCCTGGCTTCAGGGGCTCTCTGCATCTCAGTGCACACCTTTCCCCCAGCTGCTCCCTCCACCCCCTCACATGTCATTCTGGCTCTGGATGGGATCTTTGGGAATATTGGAGGATCCCAGAGCACTGAGCTGTCACTTGGATAAACCATTGGCGTTAGTGGCCAGAGCCACAGCCTGGGGTGAACACCACCAGTGCCCCTGCTTCCTAGAGGGAGCATGGATAGGGACACAGTGCACTAAGGAGCCCACTCAATCTAAGCCACTTCCAAGGAAGCCTTTGGGAATTCTCTGGGCTTCTTCTAAGGGGAGATGTTTCTTACAAATTTTTGACGTGTAAATGTGCCCGCCAACTTGAGAGTGAGGAGAGCTGCTTTTGAGCAAATTTATAGCAGAGTTGAAGAAGAAATGTAAAGAAACATATAGCTATAAGAGATCTTAGTGACTTTCTAGTTTGTCTGCCTGTTTTGTCTCCTCACCAGATGAGGAAACAGACCGGGAAAGATCACAGGGATGTCCTAAATGCCACACTATTCTCTGCCAGTCAGTTGCACCCGTGTCTGGCTTTGATCTTAAATTCCTTGGGCTTACAAGGCCCTCAGTTCTCTGAATTAAGAATGTTCCAGACCTGTACCTCTGAAACAAATAATACATTATATGTTAAAAAAAAAAAGATAGTAGGAAAGGAAAAATGAAGGGGAATTGGAGGGGGAGACAAACTATGAGAGACTCTGGTCTCTGAGAAACAAACTGAGGTTTTTAGAGGGGAGGGGGATGGGGGGATGGGCTAGCCCGGTGATGGGTATCAAGGAGGGCACATATTGCATGGAGCACTGGGTGTTATACACAAGCAATGAATCATGGAACACTACATCAAAACCGAATGATGTAATATATGGTGACTAACATAATAAAATAAAATTAAAAAAAAAATGTTCCAGAGACCAGTTCAGTCAACTCCCTATCATTAAATATTCTGGAATGTTCTCTGAAAGCCTGAAGCACTTAGAAAGTAAGGAAGGTAGAGGGTAAGGTAGAAGGTGTGAGGTCTCCTGCAGCTTGGGTCTGAGGGTCTGTGTATCCGACAGGCCTGTGGGATCATTATCAGCCTTGAGACTTAATGCTACCCAATCTAGGGTTTGAAGGGCGACAGGCTGCATGGTTTCTTTGGCCAGCTGGGTAGGTTAGAAGGCCGCTTTACCAGATATGAGTGGCTCCTCTCCAACCCAGTGAGGCAGGTACAATCATTGCTCTCAATTTGTGATTGCTTCTTCAAAGCTAATGCCAGGCTTCTGTCAGAATTGGTCTAGGATATGCTGTGAACGAGCTGTGTGACCTTGGGCCACTCATCTTCTCTTTCTGGGCTTCAGTTTTTCTCCTCTGTAAAACGAGAGGAGTTGCTGATATCTAAGATATCTTAGGGGTCTGTCATTCCGTGACCCATGCCATATTGGTAGCATCCATTGAAGAATGATCCCAAGCCTCTTTTCCTGCATTTCTCACAGGCTTCTTATGGTCAAGAATATTGTTGGAACCATTGGTTGAGAGCTGGTCCCAGAATCAGAGGTTTTGTTGCTCTTGGGTGCTGGGCCTGCCCTGATTTGTTTTTCCCCTTTTCGTACTGCTTGTGCCTAATAGGTCTGAGCCTCCCCCTGCCACATGCTCAGCCAGTGACCAGCCTTGGACTCCTACCTGTGGAGGACTAGGTGGACAAGGGTGGGAGGACCCCCATAAAGGAATGCGGTCGCTGATTCCATGAAGCCTGTCCAGAATATTCCATCCGCTAGGATTTATGGGGTCGGTTCAGGATAGTTGCATGGATATATTATGGCCTTAGTACTAGTTGGAAATAACTCAGGGAAGCCAGGATTAGCCTAGATACAAACTTCCACTGGGCCAGAAGATGCCTATGCTGGCGTTTGGTTGTAGGCTTGGTCTTACACGGATCTCTCCTCTGCAATCAGGCACCCTATCCCTCAACACTTGGCTTCTACCGACTTTTTCCTAAAGCCAGTGGGGGTCTATACCAAGGTCACATATGTTGACCAGCCAGACTTCTCTGTTCCTACAATGGACTGGTAAAGGAACATGAAATCTATCTATCCACAGACTGAATGCTAGTGTGCAAGTCATCACATCTTGTCCGCTTTCCTGCGAAGGTACTTATTTGAACTGTGCTATGATCCTGCATAGCCTTGTGTTTCCTGTGGGCTAGAGAATTGATCAGAGACCTACAGCACTTCACTTCTCTTACAGGGAAATTGGGACTCAAACCTTGATCAGTTTTGCCTTTTTTTTTTCCCCGAAAAAATTCCACTGAAACAGAAATGTGTAAAGTAGATAAGGAAATTGGCCAGTAATCCCTAGAGATAACCAGCACTAGTAGTTTGAGGTATATCTTAGACTTTCTTCTTTGCAGAAACATACATGTATTTGCATATTTTAAAATTTAAATTGTGATTACATCATTTTCCACATCTTTAAAAACTCTTTGTGAATATGATTTTAATACCTAATATTTTCTAAAACAGATTTATAATAATTTGCTTAACTATTTTCCTAATGGTGGAAATTTACCCTACATTGGTTTCAAGATTTTTCTTTTATTTTGTTTGCCCTTGTGCGTATCGCCAACTTACTTCACCAAAGGTTATATAAACAGATACTTCCACCAGCAGTGTGTGAGAATACTAAGCTCGCGATGCACCATTATCATCATCTGCTATTATTATAAATGAAGATCATTATTGCTTCATTAGTATTTTAATTTGATATTATTTGATAACTCATCAGGTTGGATATTTACCATTTGGATTTTCTCATTTAGAATTTTTATGTTTGTGTCCTTTGCCCATTAATCAATTGGGATCTTAGTGCTTTTGCTTTCTTTGTTTTTTTAATATTTGTTATTTGCTTCTTTGTTGTAGGTATTTTCCCTTGTTCATTGTCTTTTAATACTCCATATAATTTTTTGGCCTGCAATCCAATCCATTGGTATTTTCCTTTGTAATTCCTTTGCTTTTAAATTTAGAAAGTTTTTTCCTGGGCGCCTGGGTGGCTCAGTCATTAAGCGTCTGCCTTCGGCTCAGGTCATGATCCCAGGGTCCTGGGGTCGGGCCCTGCATCGGGCTCCCTGCTCTGCAGGAAGCCTGCTTCTCCCTCTCCCACTCCCCCTGCTTGTTCCTGCTCTTGCTATGTCTCCCTCTGTCAAATAAATAAAGAAAAAATCTTAAAAAAGAAGAAAGAAAGTTTTTTCCTCCAAGAAATAAAATATACCTTTATCTATATTTTTTTATTATTTGATTTTTTCATTAGGCCCTTTGATTTATACTGAATTTATGTAAGTGCAGGATCTAAATTAATTTTCTTTCAAGTAGTTAACCAAGTGTCCCAGTATCAATTTTTAAATAATCTTCCCTTCTTTACTGATTTGTGATATTTCCTTTAACATTTACTAAGGTTTGTTTCTGGTCTATTTGTTCTTTTTTGCTGATTTCTGTTAGGGTAATGTTGAGACTACTAGGTAGCTATTAGGTCAAGGGGCAGAGAAAGACATTAATCTTAACTTAGCATAACCACTTCTACTCCCTCTGTGAGATGCTTGAAGAAGGCATATGCACAAGGGACAAGCAAATCAGTATAATATTTATTATTACCTGGCATAGGGCTCTCTCCTTTATCATGGATGCTCCAGTTATCTCTCGCAGTATAGCAAACCATTCAAACTTAGAGGCTTAAAACAACCATTTTATTATGCCCATGAGTTATATGGGTCAGGAATTGAAAGGGGCACAGCAAGGGTGTCTTGTTTCCACTCCGTGATGTCTAGGACTTGAACTGGGAATGACCTGATGGCTGTCAGCTGGGACCTCAGCTGGGGCAGTCAGCCAGAATACTGCTTGTGGTCCCTCCATGTGGCTGCTAGGGCTTCCTCACAGGGTGGTGGCTGGGTTCCAAGAGTGAGTCTCTCAAGAAAACCATGCAGAAACTTTGCTTTCTTTTATGGCTCAACCTCAGAAGTTATGTAGGATCACTTCTGCCAGAGTCTCAAACCTGTCCAGATTTGAGGTGATGGAAGGAGTGCCAAGGCCATATTATAAGGAGAGCATGGGGGGTAAGAGATACTACTGTGGCCATCTTTGGATGAGGTACAGTTGTCAGAGCAGGGAACTTTTGACAAGCTGGGCTAGAGCATGAAGCTTAGACTGTTTCTCCTGCTTGATAGTCTCTTCCCCCAAATACCCACATGGTTCACTGCTTCACTAACTTCAAATCTTTGCTCAAAGCCACCTTCTTAGCAAGGTCTCCCCTGATCACCCTATTTAAATTTGACCTCACCTAACCCCTCAAACTCTCTATTACTTGTCCTTTATTTTTTCTACAATAACACTTGTCATCATCGAACATGCAATCTCACTGACTTAGTTTGTTATTATTTATTGCCTATATCTCCTTTGTAGAATACAGTCTCCACAAAAGCAGAATCTTTATCTCTTAAAGTTCATGGTTGTCTCCCAAGTGCCTAGAACAGTGACTAGTACAATATAGGTGCTCAAAATTATTGAATGAGCAAATAGATGATTGAAGGGCAGGGGGCCCTCACTCCCTTCTTTCTCCTGGCTATCTTCCTTTTTGGGGCCCCTTTGGAAGCCAAAAGAGACAAGTAGCTCATCTACTTTCCTTCCTTTTTCTCTTCCTGGCTCCTGGAATCCTGTTCCACTTTCTTGTTCCAACTCTATAGTCTTTTTCCTCGCCACTCCCTCTTTAATGACTAGACCTCATTCAGTCCCAGCTGAAGCATGGGGAGTATTCCGGCTCTGAGCCTCCCAGGCCACTCACACCTGCTCCAGCCACTCTCATTCTCCACCTGATTCTGCAAGGCCTGGGTCTTTCCTGTCCTTACCCACCAGTGGGAAGCGAGGGTATTGCTCCCTCACCAATCCATGGCTACGTCATCTCCTTTCATCACACTCCTCACTCATGCAAGACAAGGACACTTGGGGCCTTAAGACCACTCCAGGAGGCAGGAAGGCCAAATATGGAGGTATCTGTTTGCTGACGAGGAGATGGAAGAGCCGTGTAGTGAGAGAGCTTGCCTGAAGTCATGAAGAACAACAGCTTGAGCTAAGATGCCCTTGACTTGGAGTACATGAATCTCCATTTACACGCTTCAATACTTTCTGAAGTGTTGACTGTCTTAATTTGTGGCTCTGGACCACTTCTCAGTCTCTTCTTTGTGTTTCAGTTTCCCCCAAAGGAAATTTAAAAACATCCCAAGTTGTAAGCCCTCAAGTTGTCAGGGACAAAACAGCCTTGTTGTAATTCACGAATCAGTTGAATAGCGTGAACATAGCAAGAAAATGGTTGAATGTCTCTTTAGGATATCTCTTTAGTGAACCTTGTAATTTGATCAACTGCCTTCCAGAAATACCATTTTGACTATTTTTAATATAGAAGTTACATATTGAGCAAATGACTATTTTGGTTATTGTACTTCTCCTGCTACTGTCGGTCTGGAGAACATTTTGACAATCTCTCGCTCTCTCTCTTTTTTTAAGGACTAAATTTCCTTGAAGGGACATGAGGACACAAGAAAATAACTTCATTTCACCTTCTTTGACACACTCATTTGAGATCTGGGCTTCAATAAATGGGGACTATTTTCTAGAAGGTTTCCCTTCAAACTGTCATTCTGCTGTTATGTAGTGATGTCCTGCGGAATGTGGAGTGGGTTGGAGGCTTACTTTATGTAAATATATTAATCCTTCTACTGCCCTGGAAGCTGCCGCACAGGGCAAGCCAGATAATGAATTTTGCCCTTCAAATATTGAGCCAGTGTATATATTTCAGCTACAAGTTAGAAGCCGGCTCATTTGGAAGTGGCAGGAAGGCCTAGGAGTGTACATTTCTTGACAGGTGCCCCAGGATTCATGAGCACACCACCGTCTAAGAGCCACAGACCGGAGTGAGCAGGAGCTGGGACCCCGAGGAGCCTCACTGGGGCGTACTGCCTGGGGCACTTGCCTCGCCATTGCAAGTTTAGGGGTTTCAGACAGCTGACTTGTATTCCATGTGGCACACTTTCAACAGGCCTTGGAGGATTTTGTCCCTTCTCTGTTTCAATCTCTCTCAACCCCTGTAATTATGTAGTTCTTTCCATATGCTAACTTGGATTCCTCCTCCTGTAGGTTCTCTTCAGTCATTTCTGTTCCCTTATAAATCTGCATATCATAGGGATCAGCCTGGGGCACAGGGATGTAGCTCCTAAATTTAACCTGTAAATCAAACTGGAGTTTAAACTCCTTATTACTGTAGAAATTAAACATTCTTCCACTCACACGTAGGTTTGGTCCTTAGACAGGGGCTGCTAAACCCGCCAGCTCCTAGTGGGCTCTGAGAGCCTTGTACTGGCCATACAATGACCTGGAGCTTACCTGGGCGCTGCATCAGACACTGCCCGCTCCCAGCACTCAAGGCCCCTGTGCGTTGTGTGTCAGGCTGGCAAATTCTGCTCTGTAAATATGAATGGGTTTCCCGGGCCCTTCCTTTCATTCCATCTACCAGAGAGTCAGTGGGGGTGAGTTTAGTCCCTGGAGGTGAGCGATGATGTGGAGGGGGGAGACCCATCTCCCAAGGAGCGAGGTGGCCTCCTCCTGGAGGAGCCCCTCTTCTGCATCTGGGCTGGTCAGGGTCCATCTGCAGGTTCCCCTTGCTTTCCCTCATGCCATTTCTTTCTCTGCCCTGTTGAGAAAGTCACTGATGTTGCTGTGGTTCTAGAAACAGTGGGAACAACTGTTAGTTTGGTTTAAAAAAGAAAATTAAAGCACCCAGTCTCTGCCAGGTACCAGGCTAGATGCTGAGGGTATGATGCTGAATAGACTGCCCCTGCTCCCAGAAACCCTTGGGCCCCGAGAGAAAGACCGTGGGCATCCACAGATCCGGTTGCAGGTTCTGAGTCCTCCGTCTTGCTGGCAATACGACTGGGCAATAATTATGTTAATAATGTCTATTTTGGAGCACTGATTATGTGCCAGGCAGGAAGTTAGGTGATTTCACACACATTATCGATTTAAGTAAGTCTGCCTCTTCTACTTCCAGTTTCTTTGTATCGAACAGACATTTTGTCAGCCCAGCTCTTCCTCCACTGTAATCCCCCCCACTCCCACCAGGCCCCATGGCTGTGGTTGTGTGATCTAGGGATGGATGTCTGAGCCAAGAGGGCCAACAGTCTTTATCCTGGAATTTGGGACAGGAGTTGAGTTGTGTCAGCGGGGAGGGAGAGGAAGAAGGTGAATCTGTGAGTCTCTGGGTGTGTGGATTGTGACACATCAAACTCAGAAGCAGTTGAAGAAGTCAGTCCACACATGAGAAACAAATAAAGCAGGAAGGTGGACAGGAAAGAAAGTGAGAATGGCCCCAGGGGCTCTCCAGGCCCAGGTACCAGCATGCTCTGGATGCCCAGCTCTTTGCCTGTTCTTGGACTCTGTGAGGCAGCGTGAGTCCTAGCAAAATCTTCCCTTCGTGGCTGGAGCCAGTGTGACGTGACTTTCTAGCCATTGTAACACAAAGTCCTAAATAATATATTTCTTTTGTGCAAGGGGGAATTGACCAAATTAAATGAGACCACGAGTCTGAAAGTGCTCTGTAAGCTGTAAGGATTTGTTTAAAATGCGGGAGATTATTGGCTGTTGATGGCAATAATGTTGGCAATGATGAGGAGTATCACACAGCAATGGGCAAGTAATCTGTCTGTAAGATGTGAGATGAGAATTTTTCAGTAGAGCACCACTGATGGTGGTATTACCGGGTATGAAATGGAGTAGAGCTGGCCGTGGTGCTGGACCCAGCGGCTTCCCTGGTGACTTAGGAGCTGATCTAGAAGTTTGAGCTTGGTGAGGTTGGAGCTTGGGCTAGGGGAGCAGTTGGGTTCCCTCTTAAAAGAGCCTCACTGTTGCCTTAGATTTGCTGGAAAGGGTCTTCCTCCCTCCAAGGAAAGGATCTGTCTCCTTCTCCTGCTCCTCACAACCCCTGACCCTAACTCTAAGCCCACTATCTTGAACAAGCTCTGGCCTGCTGCTCAGTAAGGGGGGGGGGCGGGGTGGGTAAGTTGCAGTCCCATGGAGTGCACATGCCCTGAGCAGATCACTTTAGGGTGGTGAGGAGGTCGTGGCTATGTTGGGAAGATGTCATTGAGACAGAGCACCCCAGCCACCAGCTCTATGCATTTAATTGTTAGCAGCAGAATTCTGTTTTGCGCTGACAGGGGCAAAGCTCAGTAGCATCGGACCAGAGTGTGGCTGAGAGGACTTGGCTGACATCTCTGACACCTTTGATGGATATCAGCCCTGCTTGATCTCCCGTGTCCTCCAGGGGAGAGGACGGGGGATGTGTTTGTCAGCATGATGTGACTTGCATGTTGAACTGTTAGCTCTGTATACATCTCTTCGGGGAAAAAAACACTGCCTTTTCTCCAAAAATGGGTTGTGTCCTTGCAGGCTGCAGACTCTCCCATCATTAGAGACACTCTGGCATCTGAGGCCATTTTGGGGCTGTGAGGAGTGATCTTTTTCTCCCATCCAATGGATTTAACCTTTCTCTTTTCTTTCCTTTGTGTTTTCTTTCCCATCATTAAACAAAATAACATATGTGGAAAATAATATGCAATACATTTATTTATTCACCCATTCATTTATTCTACAAATGTGTGTGTCAGGCACTGTACTAGGATTTGTCAATACAGTGGAAAGAGAAAGACATGATTCTTGGTGTTGTAGGACATGAGGGACAGAAAGAGACAAAAAGACTAAGCAGGAAAATAAATGAAATAATCTTAAACTGAAGTGAGTGCTGTGAAGGAAATAAACCAGGGCCAGAGGTAGGGAATAGCAAAGGATCTACTTAGGGAGGCCAGAGAGTTGAATACTCCTCTGCCAAGACCCTCAAGAGTCTTTCTTCCTGCCCTTCAAAGGAAGAGCATTCTAAATAGAATAAACTGTGTGGAGAAAAGGCCCAAGGCAGGAAGACCTGGGTGTGTTCAGGAATGGAATATGGCCAGGGTGACCACAGTGATCTTGGACAAACACTTAACTGCTCTGTGCCCCATCGGAAAATGGGGGTAGTGGTATTTATATGTTGTGATAATTATGAAATGGGGTAAAGTGTTGTGTGCATTCAAGTCTTCTGAGAAGTAGATGCCAAGACAGGGTCAGGGCAATAGATGGATTGGGAGAAGCATTTTGAGGCGTGAAGGGGAGGAAGCCAGAAACGGTGAGAAGGTCTTCAGATCTCAATGCAGAGGAAAAGGAAGGCATTCCGAGACAGATTTGGCCAGGCTAGAGAGGAGTCCTTGAGCCAGAGCTGCTCGTTGGAGGAGTCTCACAACTCACAGGACTGAACCTGTAGTGCCCAGGGACAGGCGTGGCCTTGCTGTGGACGCCACCAACTCGAGGGATGGCTGCTGGAGCTGTCAGTCCATTGTGTTCCTGCCGCAGGGGATCAGAGCAGTACATTTTCAGGGCTGCCAACAGTATGTGCTTAGCTGACCCTCTGGTACATAACAGGTGTTAAAATTCAAGTGCAGCTTTTGTCATTATTACCGAGACAATCTTAATAATTACTTTTGTGATCTTATCTTTGTTTTCATAATTGCTTTTCTTTCTCCCCTGACTTGGCTGTTCCCTAGCCAGCTGCTAGAATCTCTGGACGTTACCCATCCTCGTGGTTAAGTAAGGGAGTTAACTAGCAAGAGGGAGGAGGCAGTTGCCATATGGTGGGATTGGAGAGATACCACTAAAATCACTCTTTCTTAAAAAGAAACTTGTCATTCTACTAGAAGTTCTATCATTAAGAATATCTTCTTTTGGGAGAAGCCTCAAACCACAGCTCCCAACGGGAAGATTTCAGAGACTCTTAGTAGATTTTTATCTTTGTTCTCTTCAAATATTTGGAAGTGCTCAACACTGCTTAACTTCTCCTTAAAATTCTCCTCTTTAGATGTGGTATATATACACAATGGAATATTATGCAGCCATCAAAAGGAATGAGATCTTGCCCTTTGCAACGACGTGGTTGGAACTGGAGGGTGTTATGCTGAGTGAAATAAGTCAATCAGAGAAAGACATGGATCATATGACCTCAATGATATGAGGAATTCTTAATCTCAGGAAACAAACTGAGGGTTGCTGGAGTGGTGGGGGGTGGGAGGGATGGGGTGGCTGGGTGATAGACATTGGGGAGGGTATGTGCTATGGTGAGCGCTGTGAATTGTGCAAGACTGTTGAATCACAGATCTGTACCTCTGAAACAAATAATGCAACATACGTTAAGAAAAAAGAAAAAGAAGAAGATAGCAGGAGGGGAAGAATGAAGGGGAGTAAGTCAGAGGGGGAGACGAACCATGAGAGACGACAGACTCTGAAAAACAAACTGAGGGTTCTAGAGGGGAGGGGGGTGGGTGGATGGGTTAGCCTGGTGATGGGTATTAAAGAGGGCACAGTCTGCGTGGAGCACTGGGTGTCATGCACAAACAGTGAATCATGGAACACTACATCAAGAACTAATGATGTAATGTATGGTGATTAACATAAGAATAAAAAAATTAAAAAAAAATTATCTTCTCTTTCATGGGTCCCTGCCATACTGATTATTCCACCCCTGTCCCCTTCCTTTGGTCCATGTCTATATTCTTTGCAGACTTTCTTCTTCCGCCCATCCTTTGGGAACCCTAAAGCTCTCTTAACACTCTTTCCCTCAGAAATCTACCATGACTGCGACTAAAAGCACTCCTGCCAAGTCAGTCTAACTTGTACCTCTTCCAGCCTCCATACTGCATCCCTCAACTCTCCTGTGGTCATTTCTCCTGGAAGTCCTCCCAGTAACTCAGTGTCATCATGACCAGCCCAACTTCTCCACCCCTGCCTTTTCCTACCTCTGGGTTTCCCAGTCACTCAAGGCTGGAAATCTGGGGTACGCGTGTGATGTTTTCTTTTCCTTCCCCTCACTCCCGATCTTCTGTTTATTTTTTCACAAGTGATCACTTTCTTCTCTTCAGCTTCTCTGCCACGATCTTAATTCAGGTTCTCTCCTGGCTCCTGTGGTTTTGCCGTGGCCACTTCACTGGTCTTTCTGCTGCTAGCCCTCGTTCCCTCCATTTTTTTGGGTCCATCTGTTGCTTATTTAATACACATGGGTGAAGTTGAAGTGTTTTTAAAGTTCTTGAAAATGGTTTATTCTCAACTTCAGCCACTTGCAACCTTCTATGCACATATCACTTATGCATAGGTTTGGCTCTTGAGAGAGAACAGAGGCCAACTTCAACTCCAAGGCCTTTCTTTCAGGCCCAGCTTGGCTTCCATCCCAGACCTGACCACTTGCTGCACCACTGTGGTGTGTACCTGACCTTTCAGACACGACATCTTCTTATCACTCCCCCTTTCACCTGCAAGGGGTCCTTCCCCAGGGCGTGGTCCCTCTAGTGGGACAAATCCCGTTCCTAGCCTCAGCGCCGCCTCTGCATCTTGCCCCACCCAGTCAGGTTTTTAAATAGGACAGAGTGGCTATTTCCTGAGAATGTCAGAACGTTCAGCTCTATCAGACCCATTGTCTGTGTAGCCCACTGTTAGCACATAAGAGGTACTTTGTGAGAGGGGTAGTTCAACTTTTGAGTCTCAATTATTACCTCAGGGGAGGTTCCTCATCCTTAATTATGTGCTGTTATCCATAAATGTTACAGCTCGTATGATTCCACTTATATAACATTATTGAAATGACAAAACTAGAGCTGGAGAACAGGTTAGTGGTTACTGGGTTCTGGGGGATGGGGGTGGGTGGGAGATGGGCGTGGTTGTAAAAGGGTGACATGGGAGAGATCCTTGTGATAGAAATGTTCTGTATCTCGACTGTGCTGCCGGAGATAGGAACTAACACATGTGACAGAGTTGCACAGAATCAAGCCTGCACGTGCAGGTGAGCACACGTTCAGGTACAACTGGGGAAGTCTGAGTGAGATCATTGGATTGTATCATTGTGAGTATCCCGGTTGTGCTACCGTCCTACAGTTTTGCGAGATGTTACTTTTGGGGGACACGGGGTAAAAGGTGCACTACGGGATCTCGCTCTATTATTTCTTATAACTGCATGTGAATCTCTTACTTACCCCAAGATATAAAGTTTAATTAAGAAAAATGTTAGCATTCCTAGATATAATACTCAGTGGTATTTGTTGAACTGAACCATTTATTCTTTCAGCCAGCTGTGCCTCTTGGGAGTAATAGATTTCATGGGATTTTTGTTCACTTAATGAGAGAATGTTTCCACTTACTTTCCAAAATGTACCTCTAGCTTTAACTTCCCTAGCATTCTGCTCATTCTTATATGTATGATTTTGTAGACATCACCCACCTCTCCCTGGTGCGTGCTCTTGCCTCTGGACTGGAGAGTCCCAATTATTGTAGTGCAACCTCAGTGTCCCTTTGATTATTCAAACTCTTCTTCTCTTCTCTGGCCCCCAGCCTGTGCGATTTTTGCTTTCTAAATGCCAGAACCATGCTCGGCCACAGCCCAACCATGCTTGCACCGTGGTTTTGGCACAGTCCCAATGGGATCTTCTGTTTTTTATTTTTCCTCTTCCTGCTTCCCCTCACCCCCCTTCCTGACATTTTTGACCACAGGAACACCTTAAACGGAAGCCTGTGGTCCAGTCTGGAAAAGACTCCTAGGTGAATTCCCCAGATCTTCACTGAGACCTCAGAGCTTTGAATCCTGTGAAGCTGGAGAAACCTCCTTTGTAGACTTTCCCTTCCTATTCACATAGGAGCTGGTGGCTTCTTCCCATCAATTTGCCGATTCATTATCCAAACACACTGAGTGCCACCTGCAATATCTGAAAATGTACTGCACCTTCCCTACTCTGGGTAATTTATAAGTAAGGTAAATCAATTTGAGTCCAGTCTGATTCCCTAGAGATGGGCATCCACACCTTCTGGATCTTTTCTACCTCTAGGTCAGGTCCTTCTTGTTTTGTTTTGTCTTTTTGTCAAATCTCATTCCCACAGTCCCCTGCCCAGCCCACGTGGTTATACAAGGCCAGCAAAGATGGCTTGGCTAAAAAGTAAACCTAAGAATTGTGGCCGAATTTCCTGCAGAATTCTAGAGGCAGAAAAGACTGCGAGCACATCTTATTTTCTAATTCAGCACTCTACCTAACCCAAGAACTTGGCTTGTTAGACATTCTTTCTTACGGTGGGTCCACAGCCATTTGCCTCCAGGAGGGACCCAGGTCCCTCCATTTGTTGTGCTTTTCTGCAGATTGAAACCCCTGTCTCCCCGGTGTTGCCCGTACTCACGCTTTCAGCCATCTTGTGCACATCCAGGGTAAACAGATGACACCACCAGGCCTTCTTTACCCCCCTACGTGTGAGTGTCACCATGGAGGAGGTATTTGGTGAAAGCAGTGTGATGGGGGAGTTCCATAGATCTGGGCTCAAAGAGCTGTTCCCGCACCTACTAAATGGGTGACTTCAAGCAGATTACTAAGTCACTCTCGGACTGTTTCTTCACATGTAAAACTGGTCTCAAAAGATTGAGGTGAGAAGTACGTGAGGTCCTGTATATAAAGTCTGTGGTACGTAGCAGGTGCTTTCAGTGTGAATACTTACGTCGCTAGTAGTAGCTGTAATAATTTCCAGATGCTTCGTTGAGCGCTTCATATGCGGGATTTGTTTTTACTCCTCACAACAACTCTATAATAAAGGTGCTATTCTCATTTCCCACTTTCCAGATGAGACAGCTGGGGCCGGGGGAAGTCACTCGCTCAAGGCCACAGAGTGGGAAAACAGCAGAGCCAAAACTCAAGCCCAGGTCTCTCCGACACTGGAGCAGGAGTCCTCACCCACAACGCCACATCATTCATGCTTCCCCCTTCCTCCCTCTAGGAACCTCAGTGCATTAATCAGGCAGTCACCTCACATCTTTCTTGGGAAGAGACGGCGTATCAGTAAAGAGGAGACACATATTTCAACGGGAAAGAACCACAATCCTTCTCACTCAGTGTTTATGTAATTATCATGAATTTCAAATTAAGGTCATCCGAATTAATGGGGTCACACATTAAAGAATCAAAACATGATCTTTAGGGTACTTTTTGGTTTTAAAATTTGATTATTCTATACACATAGCAAATCACAGGGAAATAACTAAATAATTGAAGAACCGGGAAGACTAAACAGGACTGATCAGGATTTTGCTCAGGATTTTCTAAGAACCACATAGCCATGGGCATCTGGAGACAAAATGGGCGGGGCCTCTGTCTGTCCAGGCCTCTCTGACCTGATGGTCCTAGAGAGAGAACCCGGACTCATAAATTCCTGTAACTGCTTATTTAAGGGAGGCATGGAGACTTTCGTCAGTGTGTTGATTTGTACTAATTAATTTTTAGGAGCACTTCTGTTAATTTTTCCTAAAGTTCAAGGGTGTAATCCTTGAATACTGACCGATTAATTAAAGGTTATGTATGGGCCAATTAATCAAGGTTCTCATCTTTACACTTCCGTGTCCCCAGGAACATGAGACAGCACTCTCTTGGCGGAAGGAAGAAGGGGATAACTCTCCCAGTGTCATTCCCGAGAGGGGAGCGTGGCACTGCTAGACACTGGTCACTTGTGCATCCAGGCAACAGTGCTGTGCAGCCTGAGCCTGACATTTTAAACCGACTCAGGGGTCAGTCTCTTAACCTAGGAGCCTTGGTGCGTTCAAGTCTAGAAGTGAAATAACAACACCATTACAGAGCAGCTGTGAAGATTAAACGAGATATCGCATGTTGAGGGCTGCAGGGCCTGCTCCTTCATCGAGTCATCTGGGAAATACAGCTTGAGCTCCTCTGTGTGCCAGGCCTGTGCCATAAAGCAGGTCGTTCCTGTCCTCAAGGAGCTCACAGTCTAATGGAGAAGAGAGAACAACAACAAAGGGTCAGAGGAGAAAACATGGAATTATAAAGTGTGATAAAGGGCATGGAAGCGAACACGGATGTTAGAGAGAACACATCGGGGGCTGGGGAAGAGGGAAATGTGAAGTTGTTGTTCTATGCATACAGAGTTTCAGTGTGCAAGATGAATAAGTTGCAGAGATCTGCTGTGCAGCATCATGTCTGTGGTTAGTAAGGCTGTGTTGTGCACTGAAACATTTGTTAAGAGGGTAGGTCTTGTGTTAAGCATTTTAGCACAATAGAATTAATGCACAGATCAGTGTATTTAACTATAAACTGCAAAACTACAAACAAAAGTTGTGCACACACTTCACTGACTTGATATTAGTAAAGCCTTTGGAACATTGCCTGACACAGAGGAAGTGCTATAGAAGTATATACTAAAATATACTAAAATAAGTAAGCTCAAATACTAGGACTTTATTCTAAGAAAATAATTGTGGGCTGCACAAAGGTTTCATTGTTAGGATGTTTCCCCCCAGGATTGTCATTTTGAAGTTGGAAACAACCTAAATGTCCAACAGTGGATGATTTTGACTGAGCAAATGATAGTAACCCAGAGAGAATAAATAAACAAAAGAGAGCCCAGGGAGTTAATACCAATAATGTGGACAGTGAAGGCCTCCTTGAGGAGGTGACAGACTGACCAGTGAAGGATGAGAAAGACCCATCCTGCACACGATGGGGGGTGTGGGGTTAGAGAAGAACATTCCTGGCTGATGGAACAGTAAATGCAAAGGCTGGTGGAGGGAGGTGCTTCCAAGTCTGCAAGAGGAGGCCTAAGGGAGGAGAGCATGAAGCAGGTAGGAGAGGGAGGAGAGAGGCTGGGGAGCCAGGCAGTGTCTGGTGCGGCCGGGTCTCCCAGGCCGTGGGAATGGCTTAGGATTTTATTCCATGTGTGATGGGAAGCCTTGGAGCAGGTTTAAGTGGAAAGATGGCGTGATCCAGTCGACACCTTAGGAAGGCTGCCCAGTTGGTTGCCTGAGAACGCACGGGGAGGGAGACAGAGGTGTAAGCTGGGAGGCTGGTCAAGAGGCTGCTGGACCCGGCGGGATGGGTGGGGGCGGTGATGGCAGCGGGACTGGCGTGGTAGAAGTGCAGGGAGCAAGATGGGTGACTCTGGGCGGTGGGGTGACATCAGAACCAACAGGATTGGCATCCAGGAGAGAGAAAGGTAAAGGATTAGGGATGAGGCCTGGATTTTTGGTGTAAGTAATAAGCAGAATCAAGGTGTCATTCACTATGATGGGGAGAAACAAAGAGTTCAGCTGTGGACATGTCAGATTTGAGGTGTCTGCGGAATATCCAAATGGAGGGATCAAACAGGCTGTGAACAAGTTGGGATCAGAGCTCTAAGTCTGGAATATATTCCTAAATGGTAATAATAGCAACTTGTAGTTTATGAGTTTCCTCTCTGCTGTTCTTCCCTTGCAGGTGTCAAGCACCCGCGTTAGGTTGGGTATTATCAGGAGTTGTGACCGAGGGACTTAGGGCAAGGGGAGGGTTGTGGCGGGAGATCTCAGAACCATCGCATTTCTCTGCTGGGCAGGCTGCTTCTCCAGTTCCAGTTCCTACAGCCAGGATTTGAGAGACCTGCCCCATGGCAGGACCCCTTCGAGACATTCTGGAATGCATCAGCAGCAGCTGTCGTACCCCAGAGCCTCTCTGGGGTGGCCCTTTTTGGTGAGCCCGGGTGATGGTGGGTGAGGCAGCCAGGCCTGTTTTTTGAGTCGGGGGGGGGGCAGGGACAGTCACGTAGATGTCACTGTCGAGAAGGTCAGTGTCTGTCCTGTCCACCCTTTCTGCCTGATTGTCCCCTGGGGGAAGGCTCTGAGGTTTGTCTGTGGGAAGCTAAGACGTTGTAAGGATTATCGCTCCACTGCTGTCTTAGCTACCTTAGCGCAGTCCCTCCCAGGGAATCAGACTTTGTGCCACAGGTCGTGGGACAAATGCTGCATAGCAGGCTGGAGTTCTTACGCCTGTGGAGGCACTTAAGGGAAAGGAAGAGAAAAAAGGGTCACAGTTTTGTTCTGTTCTCTATCTTCCCCTCCAGGCTGCTGTGGCTAGAACAGAGTAGTGATATGAAAAAGTTCTCTTGGGCAGAGGCATAAGAAAATGCAGATTCTTGCTCCCATTCTGCTATTTCCTGCCTGTCAGACTTTTTTGCACGTCCCCTGAGCACCCCGAGTTGCAGCTGGTCCATTTGAGGAACAGGAGCCGTCTCCCCTGCTCTGCCCTTCTCCCAGGGTTGTTTCAAAGACGAAATGAGACAATGGGTGTGAAGGTGCTTTGGCAACATTCAAGTGCCGTAAAAGGAGGGGACACATGTTTCCGCGTCTTCAGCCCCGCCGCCGTCCTCCTGGAAGTTAGTCTGGTGAGGCGGATAAACAACGGGCAGTGACAGAAGTGTGGCCAGAAAGGGGGTAAGAAGATGCATCTTCAGAGACTGTAACAAGGGCTTACTCACTCTTTCGGAAGGACTGAGTTCTCTCTCGTTTAAGACCTTTCCCTGGAATTGTGTGCTTAACCCCACACTCCCCTCCACTTTGACATTCTAATTATTTCTCCTGATTTCATTAAAGTCATTGTCTCAGGAAGGCCTTCCTGAATGCCTCGACCAGTGGTTCTCAATTTGGGGCATGAATCCAAATCTCCTGGAGGGCTTATTAAAACGCAAGCTCTCGGCCTTTCTGAGTCAGTGGGTTTGGGGTGGGACCTCTGACCAGAGGTTCTCAAAGTGTGGTCCCCAGATGAGCAGAAGCCTTAGCTGGGAGCTGGTTAAACCTGGCCCTTTCCAGGTCCCACCCCCAAGCCCACTGACTCAGAAAGGCCGAGAGCTTGCGTTTTAATAAGCCCTCCAGGAGACTTGGATTCATGTCCCAAATTGAGAACCACTGGTCGAGGCATTCAGGAAGGCCTTCCTGAGACAATGACTTTAATGAAATCAGGAGAAATAATTAGAATGTCAAAGTGGAGGGGAGTGTGGGGTTAAGCACACAATTCCAGAGGAAGGTCCTTTTTTTTTTTTTTTTTTAAAGATTTTTATTTATTTGATAGAGACACAGAGAGAGAGGGATCACAAGCAGGGGGAGTGGGAGAGGGAGAAACAGGCTTCCTGCCGAGCAGGGAGCCCCATGTGGGACTCGATCCCAGGACCCCGGGATCATGACCCGAGCCGAAGTCAGACGCTTAATGACTGAGCCACCCAGGCGCCCTTCCAGAGGAAGGTCTTATACAAGAGAGAACTCAGTCCTTCTGAAAGAGTGAGTAAGCCCAAGGTGGTAGGGAGAAGAACAGAGCCAGTGTAGGAGGGAATGGATTGAAGCAGCCCAGTGGAAGGGGCCTTATAAATCTTGGGAAAGATTTTGCAGTTTATGCGCAGGTCAATGGGAAGCCATTAAAGGGTTTGGAGCAGGGAAGGGCTTTTTCTGGTCAATATCATGCTATTGTAATTTTAAGACATTTCCTACAATCCAATAAAGACGGTTAATTGTCTTAATTAGAGCTTATACTCTAATTGAGGAAAAGGCACAATATAACCAGTGGGCCAATCTATGACTGTCTAATCACCACTGATTGAGTGTTTGGCACTGTACAAGGCGCGGTAAAGGATGCAGAAAAGGAAGCAGCCCCTTCTCTCTGCGATGAGGATTGAGGTTTGAATACCTGGGTGAGGAGACGAGATGCAAGTACACACACAACTCCCAGTGAAGGATTCCAGACACTTTCCCATTAAATTGCTGTCACCCTGAAGATTCCAGAGACTGGGTAGTTAAAGTGCCCGGGTAGTTAGGCCAGGCTTCCTGGAGGAGGCGCGGAGGTGCGGCACAAGTTTGGCTTGCTGGAGGAAGGCATACGAGCAGAGATTAGCAAGGCAAAGGTCGCCAATGATCCTGACCCCAAATGAAGCCTTCCTCGGGGTCCTGGGCCAGGGCGCTACTGGGAGGCCTCCAGCAAGGGTAATGGGGCCCATTTTGTGCAGTCACCACTGAGAATTTCTTCTCTTTCTCTTTCCCGGGCTCTTCTGGGGGCATCCCTGATTGTCGACTGCTTTGCACTTGTTTTTAAAGCATTTTATTGGAATATGCAAATCATAGAAAAAAGGCTCACAGATCTTAAGTTAACAGCATACAGAACCTCCCTAAGTGACCCACCTTCGTTAACCCTACGGCGACCAGGGATCTGTACGCTTCAGCACCGCAAAGCCCTCTGCCCTGAGCCGTTCCTCTCCATTTGCAGTCCTCCCCCGGAGAGTCAGTGTTCTGACCGCTCACCCTCTTCTTTCTGTGCCTTATGGGCTCTCCGTTGCTGGCTTCCCCACATTACGTTCCCAAGATCTGTCTGCACTGTTGCCTGTAGCTGTCTATAGATTATTTCTTCACGTTGCCAAAGGATTTTCCATTGTGTGGCTACACAACAGTTTACTTATCCATTCCAGATGGGCACGTAGGTAATTTCCAGTTTGGGGCTATTTGGGGGGGTGCGTTTCAGCCTTTGATCTGGGTCTTCCTCTTCAGTTTGCTCAGGTTTCCCTTATTGTCACTAAATTCATCTCCTCTAAAACTGAATGCTCTGTTGTATATGTGTTTGGCAGGAAATAAATAGAAACTAATACTAAATAAAAAATGTGCAGTAAGAAATCAGTGGTTTGAGGAAACTGCCTCCCCACATCAGCCCCCCCTGCCTCCCCCTTCCCTCCACCTTCCCCTTCTTCTTCAGGGAACCCAGCTGAAGGGAAGCTGCTGCTGCAGGGCTCAGAGGGGCTTCCAGCCCAGCACCCTCACCACCGGGCTGGCTGGATCGCTTTGCTCGCAGGAGCCGGTGGAGGGCGGGAAATGTACCTTGTTCACTTTTATAAATGGCTTGGTGTAGGCACTTGGTAGATGTTTCTTGAATGAATGAGTTTCTAATAAAACAAAGCATACAAGTTGCTGTGAATCTATGATATGTCAGGTGGGCCCTGAGAAGACAGTGAGGTATGAAATCCTTCTTTTGAGGATCTTTTGAAAAATGTTTGTTAAGCACTCTGCCCCATGCCAGGCACCTTCTAAGGCCTTTACATCTGTCACCTCCTTAAATTCTTACCCAGCTCCTTGGGGTAGTTACTTTTCTTCTCCCCATCTGCAGACAGGAAAGCTGAGGCATGGCCCGTACTCACAAAGTCAAGGGTAGCATTCGGAGTCAACCAGGCAGCTCAGATCCATGCTCTTCACCCCCGAATGGCTGGTGTCAAGGGAGTACAGCCTGCAGGAGGCATATGGGAGGAAGGGCACTCGGGGAGCCAGCCCCTCCCATAGGAGGCCCAGATTCTCAGGGGAGGTGGGGTGTGAGTGGGACCCTGAAGAAGGGGTAAGGCTTACAGAAATGGAGAAGAGCAGGCAGGTCTTCAGCTTGAGCACCCTGCTGCGGGAGGCTCCGGGGAGGCTGCAAGGGGATGGGGAGCAGGGGGAGAGAAGGGATGTATCCTGGTTGGCTGCAGAATATAGGCGCCAGGAGGATGTTGTGGCAGGTCCATCCACAAATGCTGCCTGAGTCAGTGTAGCCCAGGCCAGGGTCTCTGCTGTGTGTCTGCTGTTGGGCTCTCTGGTGCTGAATCTCCATGACCCTGACCTCTGCCTTTCAGGTGACCTTAGCCTGCTCCCTACCTCATCTCCTAAGTTGGCTGCTACCCACTGCTCCTGAGGCATGGCCTGGCTTGGGTCCTTCACCTAGACCCTCAGAGTGAGGCTGCCCCCACCCTGTCCTGCACCTGATTGCAGGATCCTGCCACAGGGAGCTCAGAACTGAGACCTGCCCGTGTCTCCCCCTTCCTACCCGCCTGCATTCCCCATCCTAGGGAACCCTCTGGACAACAAACAATCCATTAACATTTATGAAGGTTTTAGAGGCTAGATATTAAAACACAATGCAGAAAGCTCTGTAGGCTAGCAGAAACACTTAGAATTCTCTACTCATCCCCTTTTCACCACCAGCAATTTGATAATTATCTTGAAGACAGTAGATGTGTTCCTTTCCTTCCTCCCCTTTAAAGGCTAGCTCGGTGGTTCTCAAACTTGCTTGTGAAAAAGGCTTTCTAAACCAGGTGGTAGGCAAAGGCTTCATGCTGCACCTTATAGGCGATTTAAGGGATTTTCAAGCATAGTTTTGACTCTGCAATTTTTACCTTTTGCACTGATTTCAGAATGGAAGTCCCACTGTCCTGGTAAGTTGGCTGGGAAGAACAGCCTTCCTCCTGCCCCGTCCTGGGAGGACTAAGGCACACTCAAGGCCTGCTGCCCCTGAGCCCCCAGGGACCCTGGCAACTATATACCCAGCCTTGCCAGCAGCCAAGAGGACACTTCGTGGAAATCCTTGCCACTTATGGAGAGATTTAAGTCCAGTGGGGCCCTGAGCTGAGCCTATATTTTTGGAGCCAAGAGTCTGTCTCCCCTGATAGACAATGAGCTCATCAAAGGCAAGACCGTTTCCTCTTCTCCACTTCTCTTCACCCTCCCCCTCCTCCTCCTCCCTCCTCCCTCACCCCTCCTTTTCTCCTCCTCCTCCCCCTTCCACCCTCCCCCCTCCACATTTCCACCACTGAGCACAGTGCCTGGCACAGAACAACTATTCTATAAAGTTTGATAAATGAGTGAATGAATGCCATTATTTGGCTTCAGAGGAAAATTTATTTATTTATTTTTTCCCCCAGTCTCAGGTCCTTGGAACTGGATTGTCAGGTTCACCTTTCTGTATTTTTCATTATTCCCTGAAAGCACAAACTCAGTTTAGGCTTTAGTGAAAAATGAAGAGCATTAGACCAACCTTTTGAAATTGCTTGGTCAGTACTTCCTGCTCGCCTGTACTTCATGGTGCTGTCATCACTGGGTAATTATAACATTAAGTATATACCTGATCAGCAAGTTGCTTTTAATTAAAATCCCCTGTTGGTTTCCTCGCACCTCAGGGCTCCTGGAGTATTTGTTCAGCTCCTTGGGCTCCTGGGGGGGGAGATGAGAGCAGATCCATTGGTTCTAGATCACCATTTCCTCTCCCCCCCACCGCCCCACTTCCTCCAGCTTCCCCAGCAGTATCTTTTCAGCCGTGTGGTGAGCAGCTCACTCTGTTCACCTCAGGAACGGGACATGCTACCTATCCAGGGCCAGGGGAATGCTTACGCCCTGCAGAGGAGAGACGGAACCCCCGGCACCAGAGCTTTTCTGGGTGATTCCTAAACCACATCCAACCCGCAGTGAGATTCCTCCTTGTGCTGGAGATGGTGGGGCCACCCAGCCTCTCCTTCCATGTTTCCCCTTGGGGAGGTGGCCAGCGTGGCAGAACTGGTTCTCCTCTTCCTTTCACATCTGTTTACAGATTCTGTAGCTCAGCAAGAACTGAGTCTTCTTGTTTATAAATCCTGAGGTAAATGGTTTTTCTGAGCTTGGGTTTTTTCATCTATGAAATGGAAATAATAATAGAACCTGTCTCTCGGAATTTTTGTGAAGATTAAGTGATATATGTAAAGAGTTTCACAGAGTTCCTGGCCTGTAATACACTCTCGATAAGTGATGTCAACTACTCTGATCACTCCTTCTCTGCCTCCTAGCCCTCCTTCCCCCAGTGGCCGTCGAAGTAGTAGTACTTCGTGACAACACCCAGCAAGGAAGTTGCCTGACCGGGGGGGGGCCTCCACAGGAAGCTGGCCTCCCTCTCTTGCAGTGTTTAGTAACCTTCAATGCCAGGAAAAGGGGGTGGGTCTTGGACCACTCAGAAGACAATTGCATGGAGAAAGGGTGGCCTCCACCAGGACAGACTAAACAGGCTACAGAGACTGAGAAAGTTTAAGGAGCACTATCCATCTTTCAACACCACCAGTCAAGTTCACTAATACTTAAATGCCTACTTATTTTTGGCAGAGGATTATATCTGCCTTACCGATGTAAATAAAAAAACCCAATGTATAACTGTTTTGTTCCAGTAGGTACTTATTGGACCCTCACTGAATGGTTTTCATCACTCAGTGACCGTTCGTGCACCTGCTCTGAGTTGGAGGTAGGTGTTCAATGGTGAATGAGTTGAGCTGCTGTGCAGAAGGAGGAAATGAAGCACAGAGGGGTCAAGAGCCTTCCTTAAAGGGATGCAATGGCAGGATTATGATTGACCCAGGCTTCCTCCAGCTTACCCTAGGACCCTTTCTGCTGAACTTCACTGACAGTAGTCTCTGCCTTCAAGGGGATTGTGGTATGTCTTATGGGACAAAAGTTATTAGAAACAACCCACTGGAAGTGTTCATTGATTCAGTGAATGTCTACATCCCTACTATGTGCCATGTTCTGGGTAATGGAAGAATGCAAGAGACAAGTAACTAGTCTCATGGAGCTTATATTCTAGAGGGGGAAGAGAGACAATAAATGGACGTATAAATAAATGAACAAGGCAATTTTACAGAACATTAAGAGTTGTGAAGAACATAAAACAGGGCAGTGGAACCATAGGCGATTTGGAGAGGAGGGTTGTTGAGTTCCAGGGACTGATGAGAAGAGCCACCAGCACGCATCGGCCGTGGGACAGAGCAGCCCGCAAGTACAAGGAGGCAGGAATGAACCTGATAACAAACACAGAGAGGCCACGGGGGGTGACTGGCCTAGGAGAGGACCGTTTAGGGTGAGGTCAGGGCCAGACTGTGGAGAGCCTGCAAAACATGACATTATGTTCCCAAGTCCTAAATTAAATTTCTTATAATCATGGGTCCACAGGTATGGCTTAGCCTATAAGCACTAAGTGTAGACTTGACCCCTGGAGAAAGCTTCCTTCACAAGGAGGATTTAATATGAGCCTTGAATGGAAAATGAGGACTCTATATTGCGCTGAAGAGAGCCCTGGCACGAACGAGGGCACTTTGGATAGCCATATTTCCCCAAATACTCCTTGGAGCATGGATGTTGAGAGATGTTCCTCAAACAAAGCCTCTGGGGAAGTCTTTAAAAAGTGTGGGGAATTTGTAAACTGGATTTCCTTCTTCAGGTTTAAAAACTACCAGAAAGAACGGGGGAAGTCTTGCAGCAAAGTTACCTGTTCTACATTTCATAATACAAAGGATCTGAAATTCACTTGACTGTGGAAATCTTACTTATTTTCAGAACTCCTGTTAATATCACTTAGAATTAAGATACCAAGGAACAGCCTTTGAGAATCCCTGCTAAAGAAAAATCTAGGGTTTGTGTGGGCCCAAGGGATTAGTAACTTCAGCTCCAGGATCTGAGTGAGTGATTCACTACTCGTGCCCGGATTGTTCACGCTGATGATCCCCTCCAGTGACTCAAATCATTGAGTGTCAACTATGCCTTTGTTGGCTTGGATCCCCTTGTTTTATTTTCACTTTGGTAGCAGGACAAGGGAGGGCCTGGAGAGAGGAAGTGAGGAGATGTGCATTCATAAGTGCCCAGACTTGGCTGCTATGACTGAGCTGGTAACAAAAACACTCTTGGGCTGTAGATGGAAGCCCTGTGAACCCCAGTCTTCTGAAAGGGCCTATACCCACAACTTGTAAGGGGCCTTTCCTTAGGATGGGCAGTGTGTGTGTGTGTGTGTGTGTGTGTGTGTGTATTGGAGGAAATTCCATGTGTGTGTGTGTACCTGGCAGGTGGGAGTGGGTACGAAGTAAGGCAAAGCTTCAGTCCCAATAATTCCAAGTTATAGTTGAGACTGAGTCTGCATGGTGGTATGGCACTAAGACCCCTTTTAGCTGATGAGCCGCCTTTCACCCATTCCCATTCCCCTCCTCTCCATCAGCACAACCTCCCAATGTCAGGATTACTCAGATCTCAAGCCCCAATATCTTTTTCGCTCAACCACCCTTATCTCCTTACCCTGCCTTTGCCACTTGGTCAAGCTATGTCTTGGGGATTTCACAGTAGGGAGGAGAAATCAGGAACCTAGCCTCATAAGAGATGAGAAGCCAGAGGCCTTCCCCCATTCCTCATTTCCTCTGCCCTTAATGCTGGACCATTTGCTAAAACTTCCCCTTTGCCTCGGCATCCTGCCACCCAAATATCTATCAACTGAGTCTGTAGTTCCCCAGATGCAGTTACCTCCCCACTTGCAAGAGAGGAGTTCGAATGGAAAGAGGTGTGAAAGGGATATTTCCACAGCTCCAGGTGCTCAAAGCATGCTGTTTTTTGTTGTTGAGATGACACAGTCAAATATAGCACCTAGCAAAGGTGCTCTGTTGGAAATGAGCCCTGCCTGCGATACATGCTTACCGTCTTCCCTCCCGACACAGTCCAGGCCTGCTCCATGCTGTGGAGGCCTGGAGGATGGTGCTCCTCAGCTGCTGCCTGATTGCCATTGGATATGTCCAGAGTCCTTACTGCCCCTTACCCACACCTGCCCTTAACCCAGAGCATGAGGGTCTTTCTCAAAGAGCTGAGTAACTGTGTGGTGAGAAAGTCCATTATTCAGTGATTAAAAATCAAAAGAAAACAAACAACTCAAAAACTCAGACACACAATGTAGCTCGTGTGCCCTGGTGGAGCATGCGGATGTTGGTCAGTGAATCCCTGAAACACTCCTAGGACCAGATTCACCCTCCAGTTCTTGCTTTTTCTGAGGTTTGATGATGAGCCCCTTCTTGAGTTCCTGAGCTCATGAATCCTTCCAATCAGTCTCTTGTTACTTGAGGTACCTCACCGTAACCACGAGAGTCTGTCTAGCTAGAACTTCTCCTAGGGTCCTTGATATTTTTTTTTTCTTTTTAAAATTGTCCTAAATATATCTATCATGTCTTCCTTATCAGATTATAAATTCCTTGAGGTAGGTTCCAATTCAGAGTCACCTTTTTAGCTTCTGATATAAATTGTTAGAGTAAAAAGAGAAAGGGAAGGAGGGAGGGAGAGGAGGAGGAAACGAGAGAAGGCAGGAGGAAGGAAGGTGTGAAGGAGGGAACGAAGGAGGAGAGTAAGAAGGACAGAGGGGAAAGGGAAGGCTGCAGGGAGGAAGGGAAGGGGGCAGGTTCCTTTTCAGGAGGTATGTGATGTGCGCGAGATGCGTGTCATCACTGTGTATCCCGTGGCTGGGGTAAGAGTGGGGGGAAATGGGTAGAACTTGAAGCTGAATATTTCTTGAGGAAAGGCCAGAGAAGCCCCTTATTCGGAGTAGAATTTTGTTTTTGGAGGAATTATTTTTGATGGATATATTTTGGGAGCTGAGAAAATGGAAGTTTATTTCACTGCCAATTCTGCCTGTTTCAATTTGGCAAACGCACATTTCTTTACCCCATTTTGTGTTTCAGATGGCGCTGAAATGAGCAGTGCTGGCTGGGCTGTACGAACTCGGCTGGTTGGTTGTTCTCATAGCTCCCAGGACTCACCAAGCTCAGCCCCCAGCAGAGGCTTCCTGCTATTACCCAGAAGGCCAATAGAGGGCTCCCAAGAACACCGAGCAAAATTGGGTGGCCTTGACCAGGGAGAGGTGCAACTGTAATGGCAGTGATTATTGTGCTTACCTAACACGCAAAGGGATAGATCTTGATTCAGATGCTAAAGGCACAAACAGGGGGGCGAGTGCCATGAACACAATAGAAGTTGCTGCATTGGAGGAATCTCAGATTAGTCCGTATGCAGTATGCTGGATATGTTAAAGCCTTAATCCTGTGCACCGTTATCTTGGAAAAAAAATCACTTAATTTCTCTAGGCCTCAGTTGGCCCTACTTAAAAAAAATGTGAGGGGTGCCCAGGTGGCTCAGTCAGTGGAGTGTCAGACTCTTGGTTTTGGCTCAGGTCCTGAGATCGAGCCCTGCCTTGGGGCTCCATGGTCAGTGGGGAGTCTGCTTGAAGGTTCTCTCCCTCTGTCTCTTGCCCTAGTAGCTCGTGCGTGTGCTCTCTGTCTCTCTCAGATACATAATAAATGTTTTTTTTAAAAATGTGATACTGAAATAGTGAGAGCCTGGCTTCCTAAGACCTTTTAAGGTTTACCCTTCTATTACTCCAACTTATAGGAATCACATTCAGGAACAGTCTGGCAAAACATGGCTTACTCAACAGAAGGAGGGTTAATCCTGCCCCCCGATACAGGACTAACAGAATGGTTCTATTATACACTTAGAGTGACAGTTAGAATAGGGAGCACAGTCTTTAATGACCTAGTGAGCTGGAGACACTATGATGTGGGTGAAAATGACATTAATTAGAGCCGAAAGACTTTGATTGAGACCTTCATTTTATTTACTAGCTAATCCCTTCACCTCTCTGAGTCTCAGTTCCTTCATCTGTAAAATCGGGATGATCCAAGTTTCCTTGCCTACTCCAATGTGAAGGTCAGACAAAATAATGCAATGAAAGTACTTTGGTTACTGCAATGTGTCCTTCAAGGAGGTGTTCAGGTATTAAAAGATGCACTGACTTACACAGTCCAGATGTAGTGACATAGAGTGTGGGAATGCCTTGAGTCCTTTCTGTCCTGAACTAACATCTCATATAAACAGCATGATAGCGTTTATAATCTTTGTAATCTCCTTTCAACAGAAAATAAATTAGGAAAGAAATATTTCTGAAGTGCAGAGGAATAGGAACTAGATTTGTAGAACTTAGAACTGGAAGGGAATTCAAGAGATGGAGCAAAACTGTCTCTTGTGATGGTTTGTGATTTGTGGTTTGTAGCCAACACTGAGACTGTGTCTGAAGTAGGAACTGATATGTGTTTGTATGAATTTATTTATTCATTTCAGTTGCTTGAGGTTCTAAGAATACAATTTTGGAATTTGGGAAAGAACTTGGGTCTCGCAATGGGCTTGTATATCTATTCACCCCTTCAAGCGTATGTTGAGATATACCTATTTGCCACACACTGTGTTGATGCAGGAGGCAATACGAAGACATACAAACTATGATCCTTCCCTTCAAGGAACCCTGAACACTCTGCCTGTCACATGGTGAGTATATTGAGATGGAGATAGAGATCGATTTTGGTTTTTGTTTTAGAATAGATGAGACACAGATGTCAAGGAGATAGTATAGTGGTTAAGAACAAAAGCTTTGGAGTCAGACAGCCTTGGGTCTAATCCTAGATCTGCTAAGTAGACTAGCTTTGTCCTTTAGCAAGTTATTTGGCTTGTCTAAACCTTGGTATCCTGTAATTGGGTTAGTGCTGCCTACCTTGAAGAGTGGCTATCGGGAGCAAATGAGCTGTTGTGTATAAAGCTAGCACCTAGTAAACCCACCATACATGGTTGTTATTATTGGCATCATCATCATCATTCCAGAGAGACATGATACCAAGCCATGTTAGATTTCACAAGACATACTGAGTATCACGGAAATTCAGAGGAGGGAGCACTCAGCAAGGCTTTGTCAGGCATGACCTGTAGGCCAATTAAAGGAGGAAAAGACTTTCCATTGGCAGAGGTAAGAAAAAGGTCATGCCAGAGAGACAGAGAGGGAGGGATATGAGCAAAGGAGGGAAGCCAGAGAGAGCATGGCATGTGGTAAGAATGACCAGACGTTTATTTTGCCATAACAAAAAGCTCTTGTTGTGATGTACTTAATTCATTCATTTCTGATTTTGAAATTTCCATAAAGATATCTTGCCATGTCTCTCTGTGTAGGAAATTGCCTCCATTATCCTAATGCTCTGCTGGTCTGAATTGGAAGGCAGTTATGTGGAATCTTAAAGATGATGAAACTTGTCTTCTGGAATTCTCGGCTACTTTTCCCTCTACGAGTTTTCCATCTTACTAGGGTCTTTCACCCTGCCCAGTCATCCAGGATCTCCATGTACTTAAAAAACTTTATTTTTCTTAATACATATGTAATGTATGTTTATTGAGGAGAAATTAGAACACAGAATAAAAACTACCTCCTGTGACTCTCATGGTATTGACCCCGTCATCCCCCAAAAATGCATTCTTAGAAAAGGAGCTGATACACTAATTTCTTTTTTTTATTTTGTATTTTAATTAATTAATTAATTAATTAATTTTGCTGATACACTAATTTCTAAAGGTACAAATGGTTTTCAGTGTTGCCCCATTTAAGCGCCTTTTGCTTTATGAACAGGCAGAGTGCTTCAAGGTAAATGAATTGGAATTTCAGGCATCTGTAGGCACACATGGAAGTCATTTTGGGTGGTAAAGGTGATACCAGAATGTACTTGAAAAATTAAAGTATATTATTGGTCACTTACACATAGAAGTTGATTTTATTTTTACTTTTTAAAAACTTATTGAGAAATACATATATATGTACCTAATGAGATGCATGTATCTTTAGTGTACAGTTGGAGGTTATGACAATTGAAAGCACCTGCATACCCTCACCGCTATCCGGATGTACATTTTCACCATCACAGAAAGACCCCTTTTGCCCCTTGCCAGTAATCTACCCCTTAGAAAGCAACCACTGTTATTTCTTTCAACATAGATTCATTTTGCTAGAATTTCATGTGTTCTTTTGTGTTTGGCTTCTTTCATTTGGTGTACTTTGACAAAAGTATTCTTTTGTGTTTGGCTTCTTTTACTTAGCATAATATCTGTGATATACATGTTGTGGTATTAGAGTTTTTTTATGAATAGTGTTCTATTGTATAATTAAATTACAAAGTTTACATTCTCCTGTTGATGGACATTTGGGTTATTTCCAGTTTGGAGCTATTGTAGATAATCCCATAGATGACGGAGGCTCTGTTCATTTTTTTTTTTTTTCTTGTCATTCTTTTCTCTTTGATTCTCTATTCCTTCTAGTTTGGATAGTTCCTATTGCCTGGTTTTCAAGTTTACTGATAATTCCATCTGTAGTGTTATCTGTTGTTTAAGCCCATCCAGTGAAGTTTTCATTTCAGATATTGTATTTCTTTAGTCTAAAATTACTATTTAATTCTTTTTACTTACCATTACTCTACTGTGATTCCTTGTTTGTTCATTAAGTTCATGTTTTCTTTTAAATCTTTGAACATATTTATAATACCTCTTTTAAAGTCACTGACTGCTAATTCATTCTTCTCTATCATTTCTGGTCTATTTCTACTAAGTGATGCTTCTCCTGGTGGTGATGGATCATATTTTCTTATTTCTTTGCCCATTTGGTGATTTTTTACTGTATGCTGGACATTATTGATGCTACAGTGTTGACTGCTTAGGTTTCTTTGTCTTCCTTAATAGATAGTAGAATTTTGCTCTGGCAGGCAATTTATTTACTTGTGAGTCAGTTTAATCCTTTTGAGGCTTGTCTTTAAACTTTCTTAGGGACGACCTAGAGTAGCCTTTAACCTAGGGCTAGCTTAGGCCTACTCTTAAGGCATGGACTTTCTGGTGTCTCTAATGAATAATTAGGATTTTTCACTGTGGTTGGATTGTCACTCTAATGTCTCTCGGTATCTTTAGTAGATTGGGATATAGTCTCTAGTTGAAAAAGGAACAATTATTCTATGGAAATTTTTCTTTCTTTTGTATATGTTATTTTCCTAGCCCTGGGGAGTCACGCCCGCCACATATGCAATATAGTGTTCAGCCAAAGACTCAAGGAAGATTTGTGGATCTCCTTCTATGCACCACTCCCTTCTTTCTGGTACCATATCCCAGGAATTTCAGCCACCTCAGTAGACCTGAGCCCCAATATTTGTTTCCTGGGCTCAGCAAGATGGTGTTTGTAATCCCTCTTATTGTGCTACAGTCCATCAAGTGCCTCCAGATAGAAAACTGAGTCAATGGCATGGCTCATCTCAGCTGTTTCCCCTTGCTCAAGAATCAGTCTTCTGCTGCTTGCTGTCCAATGTCAGAAAATAGTGATTTCATATGTATTTTTCTGGTTTTAAAAAGTATTTTCATTAGGACATAGAGCTTTGTGCCAGTTATTCTATCTTGATTAAAGTGAAAGACCACATAAAGTAGTTCTGTTAGCTCATTTTGCATATGGAGAAACCAAGGCATTGACCATAGATGATTTAGGATCATGATACTACCAACCCATGGTAAAGCTGGAATAATAACAAGTTTTAAGTTCTTGGTTTCTCTAACCAACAGCACTGTCTCTTGTAAAAAAAAAAAAGTGTCTGTAAGCAGATTGTGGGGGATAGATTGATATTTACAGAAACCCCATCATATTTCATAGAGCAGCAATAGATCTCAAGTTTCTAAGCTCTGATGTGCCGTAGTAGTCATTGGCGAAGTTTGCCCCTGGCCTGCTGTTAGTTGGGTAGGGCTATAAAACTAGTTGAAGAGAGTGAGTTGTTAGCAGAAGAGATATATGTTAATTCTGAGTGAACCCTTCTTGCTGGCTGGGACTTTCGGTCCCTTTTGTCAGGGTAACCGACATTGGTTACGACGATGGCTCTGTTAGCCTGGGTTTTTGAGTGACTAAGGTAAGCAGAGACCAACTGCTTCTGAACTCTCAGTGGAGAAGTAGCATGACCAAGAAGTTGTCCTTAATTTTTTAAGCCAATGATTTGGGAGATTGTATGTTTTCATTGTGTAATATAGCCTATCCTAAATGATAGAATCTGGAGAAAACTTGATTGTCTTAGGTTGGTTTCTCAGAAGCAGAGCCTGAGATGAAAATTAGTGTACAAGTTACTTTTTTTTTTTTTTAAATAATTCCAGTGTACTTAACCTACAGTGTTATATTAGTTTCAGGTGTACAATATAGTGACTCAACAGTTCTCTATACTACTCAGTGGTCATCAAGATAAGTGTAGTCTTAATCCCCTTCACCTGTTTGACCCATCCCCACCCTGTCCTCCCCCGTGCCATATTGGATGGTATGCTGCAGCCTGATTTTACAGAGGAATTCTGGACCTTAAGTTTTGCCTTGGTGTTCTTTCAACTCAAGGCAAGGGAGTTAGGCTTTCTTATGATCATATACTACCATGGTTAGGGAGGGGAGGCTGATACATAGAGAATAAATAGGAGGCAGTACAAGGAGATCTAGGTGAAGCAACAGCATGGTCCACTACCGTGATTGCAAGGGAGGGGGAAAAAGCTTTGTACCTTCATTTTTAGTTCTGTACAATGGGAACACTCATAATTTCTTATCTCATAAAATGGCATGGAATAAATGCACTGTAATATTTTTTGAAGATAGAAATGCTGGTGGTTGCAGAAGTCTCATATGGAAAGACCTTTTCTCCCTCGTGTCAGTATGTCTTGACTGTCAATAAACACTCCATAGTATAGCCACTGAATTTTCATGCAAATCTCCTACTAACATTTTCTTCTACTTCCTCAGCCTCTGAATGAGCTTAGAGTAAAAGAGAACTTCAAAATTTGGCTTCAGCTCTTGTTATTGCTTATTTGTTGGCTGCCATCAGGGTCCTCAGACCATTTGCTCTACAAAAAGACAAGGGTCACAATGGCTCGTTTTCTTGTCACTTCTTGATTTACCCCATCATCAGCCCAGCCTGAGTGACAGCTGCTTCCTTATTTGGCTTAGGTCACAAGGCTTTGGGGAACTTGTCTAATGGGGAGATTGTCTTTACTAAGATTGCTCAATGAGTTATGCTGTTTTTGTGCTCTTTAAAGGTGGAGCAAGTGGAATTTTTCCTGCCACAATTTGAAGTGAAGGTGTATGTTTCTTTTACTGCAGTTAAGGCTGCAGTTACTACTGAAGGCAGATCAGGGAACTCTGGTCTTTGTATGTTTTGGTGTGAGTGATGTGGAAAGACTTCTAAATTAGGTGCAGTAAAGTGGTTGGGGACCAAGCGACAATTTGGGACCACAGAATTATATCCCTCTTTGTCTTTCCCTCCTTTTCTTTTTTCCTCATCTCTTTTCCCCACACTCACCTGTTTTATTTGTTGACATTTCTGGACAAAATATTTCTTGTTGCAATCTTAGTTCTTCATCATGATTTTTAACTGATAGAATGTCTGTTATATTGCCATTATAGCTGATATCTAAACCTACTTCATTATTGGCTTTGGGAAATCTTTACTGTGCCCTCCCACTCTATCTAGTTTCTACATGTTAGCATTGCCCTAGTTGTTTAGAGTTGATCCTTCCCCTAGAAATGTCTGCCTCCAGCTCTGTCAACCTTTTACAAAAATAACCTGTCAAGTCCATTGAGGTAATGGATGAGATGGGCTATTTAGCTTTGTGTCAGGGCCACAAAACCTGACTAACTCAGCTGAATTTTTCAGTGTTTTACTAATTGGGTGGGTCCCATGTAGACAATAAGCATACCATGTGATTGGAGCTCCCGGTCAGAAGGAAGCATTTTTCTCAATGTCTCCAAACAGTATTGGCTGAGAAGTGGAGTGATTTTTGACCTTACCAGATGTGTGACCTTGCTAGATACATTCTCTGATTTCATCAGCATTTTGGAGTCTTACATTCCTGATGTATATCTTAGGATAATTTTAAATAATCTACCAGGCGTTTGTATGGTCCTCTGCAGTTTACAAAGTGCTTTTGTATACCTGCCTCCCTTTTATTTGCCCAACTGTGTTCTGTTGACTTTATATGATTAAACTGTGCTCCCTGGTTTGAGAAACTGAGATCTGGGTTGGACTAGGAGGTATAGGTGGTATTGCTAATGACGCAGCTATAAGGGGTCTCCAGAAACCAGGTGACTAGGCTTCCAAGGACAATGCCAAAACTGTCTAGAGCTGGAGGTTATGAGTTGTGTTTATAATTTTTCAGGAAAGGAGAGGCTGCATACCTCTTCCCCATAGACAAGGCCTTTAGAATCAAATAGACAACAGGCCGCAATCCTGAATCGACTGCTTACTAGCTATGTTACCTTAGGTAAATTCTATATCTTTGAGTCTGTTTCCTCATTTGTAAAGTGAGGGTTAAAAATGCCTTCAATGTGCAGCAGTGTTGTATAGATTAAATCAAACAATGCATGTGAAGCACATGTATGGTGTCTGGCACATAGTAAGTGCGCAGAAAATGGCAACTCTTCTTCTGTGTACTAAATGGTCCTTGCTGTGGGGAGTCCTTCATTATGTTTAACTTTAGTCTCTTTTAGAGAGTCAGATTATGGAAAATAAGTGACTCAACTCTTCAACCCAAATAGTGAAAATTCAGACCGTAGAGCATTGGGAGGCCACTTTGTCCAAAGACTGACCTGATAATGTGAAGGCAGCTGGATTTCCTATTTTGCCCAGTGTCTTCCAGATTCCGGGCCAAGCCATTCTTGTAGGGATGGCAGGAATAAGGGCCGAACTCATCACTCTGTTCATCAGATACCTACAGAGGTTCTGACAGAGGAGAGAACTGACCTTCTGGGCATGAGGACTTTAAAGCGGCAGCCTCTGGGGGCTGCCTGGGAGGTCCTGTCCTCTACCAGACCTCTCCGTCCTGTGCAGTATGATTCTACCTCCCCGCCTCAAGCGCTCCCTGGACTCTCCACCCCACCCACATTGGTCTTCTCTTGGCCCTCCACTGAACACACTCTTCCTACCCTTCTTTGCCAAATCAAATTGTACACAGTCTTCAGAGTTCAGCTTGACTGCCACTTCCTCAGGGAAGTAAGCCTCTCCTGACCTCCTCACTTCCCTTACATGGTCACATAGTGGAGTGACAATTTTGCATTCATTTCTATGCTTACTTTATCTGTGTCCACTAGTCTTTGAGATCTATGGGGGTGGGCACTGCTTTACTCAGAGCCTGGCGCAAAGTAGGTACTCCATAAATACGTGTAGTCTAGGTGGATAAACAGGTGGATGGGTGAGTATTAGGAAGCAGGCACAATGGTCGAAAGCTAGTCCACTGTGCTAAAGAAGCAAAGGTTCTAACTTTCTTACTGGCTGAAAGAAGCTGAGTTCAGAGACTTGAAGATCCCTGGGCAAAGTGCCCGCATGTATAGTGCAACGAGGCATGACCAGGAAAGCTAGGGCATTTGTGTAGACCCTAGTGTGTACACGCCTTCACTCTCATGTGCATTCCACATATTCCATCCCTCCAAAGACAACCGATTTTGAGTTTCTTTGTTGTTGTTCCTTGGTTTATCCCTTTGAGAGATCCGTCCCTTATTCTTCACCTTGATTTCCCAGTTCTGACACATTTGGGTGCTGTCTGCATCTTGGACATTCTCCTGCTTGTGAGAACTATGAGAGTGCCCACTCCCACCTTTCTAAAATGGCTACCTGAATTTGCCAGATATTCTGCTTTCTGGGTCCTCTGCCCTCTCCCTTCCTATCACTAGTTGGGAGTCCTATGAAATTGGCTTTTGAACATCCAGAATTCCAATCCAGTCTATCTGTGGTGTTAAGATACCCCACATTACCATCCCTTGCTTGTCCATTTCCATAGAGATGACAGTGCAGACTAGGGACCTCACCTCGCAGGGTAGCAGTGAAAATTCACCCTTACTCAATATTCCTTTCCTGCTGCTAGAGGTTTTTCATAAATCTAGTTCCATCCACTGAGATCTTTCAACGATAAGGCCCTGCTCAGTTAGAGAACACTGTGAAACCCCAACTTTTCTAAAAGTCTCTGAATTAAGAGTGCAATGAAAATGGTTAACCTATTCAGGAGATAGCGGCCATTAACCCAGACAGATGCTTACAAATAATGCCTTGCACTTCCTGTATAATAATGAGCACTATTAACTATGAATGACCTCATTTGTCCTTCTGGCATGTGTGTCCCTTAGAGAGTGACACATACATAAATGGCCACTTAGCATCTGGGGAAACTGTAGCCTAGACAGGTTAAATGATTTTTATCAACAACTAAGGCTAACCATTAGGTGTTGAACCTTGGGAAGGCATTGCATTTAGAGGATTTGTTGCCATAAAAGCTATCAATTAGAGTGAGGGTGAGATGAGAAGCCAAAAATACAAACTGACTTGGTCAATAGTGTTGAGACTAGGTCAACATGGGACACAGTACAGACAGTAAGAACCAGAGGAGCTGATTAGGAACTAGTTCAGTCTGTAGTAGAGTCATCTTACCCAAGGGCACAGGGGAAGGAAGATCTCAGGTGTGCTTCTCAAAGGTTAATATACATACAGATATCCTGGGGATCTTGTTAAAATGAAGATTCTGATTTAGGAGGTCAGGGTCAGACCTGAGACACTGCATTTCTAATAAACTCCAAGCCAGTGTTACAGTTATTGGTCACTGGATCACCTTGAATAACCAGGGTCTCAGGAGCCCTGGGCTGGGACAAAAGACCTTATACCAATAAGACTCTTCTTAGCTGACATCTCTTTTGAAAGCCCTAGATCTGTTTCCCCAGTAGGGCCTTCTTCTGTCGCAGGGTTGGCTAGGTAATGACTATCAATGGGACATACTGGGCTATGCCCACATCCTGGAAAGTGACATTAGCAACACCCCTACTTTTTGAAGATTGGGAATTGTTTTCCCTCTGCGGTGACTAATTCAGTTGAAAGGAGAGAGAATTCTTTGCTGTTGGTGTCTTTGTGAAGGACAAAGCATGTGTTTGTTCACAGAATTCTAAGAAACGATTGAGAATACGTTTTCCTGAAGGTATTTAAAGCTAAGAAGCTCACTAAAACATCCACTCCACATTGAATAGAGGGGTGATAGGCTACACAAACACTCTGTCTTCAGCGAGTTGGAGCCAAGTCAGTATTGAGCTTCTCAGCATCCAGCAGCTCCATGCTACTTCGGTTTGCCAAGGGAGTGATGAAGGTTGCCCGGATAGGAAAGCAAATCTCGGGAGAGAGAGCAAGTTATGGCATCACTGTAACAGAAATCTCAACTCTTGACCCAGAGGCTGACAGCTCCTGGGTTCCTATCGGCCCTGCGTGTTTGCTGAGACTTGTAGCTACTGAAAAGAGATCAAAGTTCAGTAGGAGGAGAGAGCCTCACAGATCGGGGTCAGAACAGGCTGAGAGGGAGATGCATACACCCACAGCTTGAGGCGACAGACTTCAGAGAATCTGGGACAGTCTCGCACTGGTATCCTGAGATTTTTCTAACACTGGAACTTGGTAGTATTAGGATAGGTTCACTCTTGCGGTGCCTGGGTGGCTCAGTCAGTTAAGCGTCTGTCTTTGAATCCAGTCATGGTACTAGAGGACCCCGGGTAGAGCCCGATGGGCTTCCTGCTCAGTGGGTAGTCTGTTTCTCCCTCTCTCTCTCTCTCTAATAATGCTCTCTCTCTCTCTCTCTCTAGTAAATAAATAAAATCTTTAAAAAAAGATAGGTTCACTCTTCACTGAGAATTAATTTAGTGAATAATATACTTCCCTTGTAGGTGAAAATGATCTTAGTGTGGACCCATATCACTCATACAAGTATAGACCTATAATCTGATTGTATCTAAATCAGTGTCCTCAAAACAACTGTGACAAGCCTAAAGCATGTACAACCTTGCTTGGTAGTAATCTTAAGCTCCATGCAGTAGAACTGAGAGTAAGGGCTGTCCTTGTTCTCTTCCCTTATAAACAACGACCTGGACTGCTTCCCACCTAGCTCCCTGATTTTGGGAGGGATGCCAGAATCTACAAGCTCAGCTCCAAGAGTAGAGTTGTGTTAGTTTAGTCATATCCATCCTTCATCCCAGGGCCCTTTGCAAAGCCGATGGTAGGAAGTTTTCTCAGGCTTTGGGACTGGTTTCTTAGTGGGGACATTAAGTCACCTGAGATGGGGTTTGAGCCTACCAGTTAAGTCCCTGACCTCAGCCAAAAGAACTCACTAGACAGATTGGACTAAGTACTAAGGAAAAAAAAAATCCAGAAAGCATCTCTAATATGTAAATTCTGCAAAGAACTCATTGGATAGCAGCTCATAAGTAGAGAAGACCTGTGCATTAGAGATCATCATATCATCACAGCAAACCACAGGGAGCAAGTGTGTTTCTTTTTAGAAATGTTTGGCTTGCCTCTTCTTTTTAGAAGGTCACTGGGGTTTTGCTTTAGACAGTGAACCACCAATTAGGGATTTTGAACAAATTCCGTAGCCTCTTTGGACCTTGACTCCTCACATATAAAATGACTTTGGAGGCCTTTCCTTCTAGCTCTGATATTCTAATTTTCCTGGGCTTGGCAAAAACGATGCATCCAGAGCTGCTTCTGAACTGTGTGCTGTTATGAGACCATTACTTGATATCTCTAAGCCTTTCTTTTCCTTCTAGCAATATTTGTGCCATCAAATATCTTACAATCATTGTTTGAAAGATACTGGATTGAGACTGATTTTTCTGTTAGTCTCCAAAACCTGAATTTCAGTTCATATATTTGGAAATCAATCTCCTATAAGAGTACAGTTGCTGAAAGCAAACCTTTTGAAATGTCGCACTATTAACAAGCCCCCTTAAATGGGTTTAAAATATGACACCTGACTAATACCAGCATGACATGCTCCTGTAGGATTGCAGCCATGAGCTTAGATAAAAAGCATTGTGAGTGCCAGTCCAATTCTCTGCTCCTTACGGCAAAGAAACCAGGTGATGCCCTCCCTTCAGCGCTCAGTCAATGCTTGGTGGTCCCCAATGCCGGTAGCTGGGGAGAACAAGATCTGATTTATTGCTCTGATTAATCACGGAGGGCAAGACAGGCTGGTGTCGGACGTTTTCTAGAGAGAGTGTGAGAACATTATTCTCCTCATTCTTGCACACCAGGAACATTTGCTGCTGCTTCAAGCACAGAAAGGGTTACGTAAACATTTTAATATTGCATGAGGCTTGTATAAGACTGACTGAGTATGTGAATGGTAAACCCTGACACATAAAGAGACAGAAGAAGAGGGGGAAAATAAAAGAGAGATCCTGGTAAAGACCTAAGGTTGTATTTTTTTTTTTCTCAACTAGAAAGGCTGTCTGTAGTAACTCAGAATGTTTTGATAATTCTCATTATAGATTTTTGTCATGGTAAAATAGCACGGCCCATGGTAAATCAGCCCAAATGCCAAAAAGTACAGGGATATTTCCTTTTTTTTTTTTCCTGATTTTTCACACACAAAAATTCTTACAAAATCACAGCCACTCTGTCTTCCTTTTTCCTCCAAGAGTGTGGGATTTTGCAGTTGGGTTTCTACTACCCTAGATCGAGAGGTAGGCTTTCTGTAGATTTCAGAGCTATGGTCTGTTTGTCCCTCCGATGGAACTCTAGGGCCATGACAGAGCCCTGGGGAGAGGGTGGTAGGGCAGCACAGGCCAAGCCAGTCCCACGTGGGTGCCTCTCACCTGAAAGGGCCCTAGGGAGGGCATTTGTGTAGGGAAAAATTACTTTGTTTGATTTTTATATTCATTGAGTCACAAGACAGAGCCATGGGCCACTTGGCGCCCTAGTCTTGATGCCCCAGCCTCCAGAAATCTTCCTTAATGATCACTGTCTTCCAAGCCCCACCATTTCCACATCTGATTGTTTTTTTTTTTTTTTTATGTTTTGATTCTAGCTTCTGAACTTTTCTCAGATGCTTCTGCGTTTCTTCATCTCCATCCTGGTCCAAGTTCAAGTCATCTCCTGCCTGCACTGGCCTCCGAGACCATTTCCTGTTTCTTTCTTTATCCAGTCCCTGCCACATGCTAGTGGTGTTTTTTGTTGTTGTTGTTGTTTTTTGACCCAAAATTATCTTCTCCAGACAAAAACCTAGTGGTATCACAAACATGCTTAACGTCAGTCAGTGATTTCTTCTAGGATTCTTTAAGATAGAAAAACATAATCCTGAAGCTGGGGTAGCAGGCTCTTGGTTTTGCCTCCTGGCTGTTCCCCAGCTTCCATGGCCATTACTCAATGCCTTGCACTTCATGGTCCAACCCTGTTGACTTTCTTCACATTCCTTGAAGTACCAAGGTCTCTCGTTCATCTAGCTCTTCACACACACACTTTGTGGTATTGATTTAGCTCCCTGCCTCTCTTTCTTGACTATAATTAAGTCATGGACTGGACCATGCCCATCTTTCTCTTTGTTATTCCCCAGGGTACCTAGCAGAGGATCTGGCCACATAAGAGGCACTCAATAAATACATTACAAATGAATGGATGGATAGATGAAAAGATGAGGCAAAGAAAGGAGTCAATGTCTAGAAAAGACTCTTTCTACTATAGCTCCTTCCGCACACAATCCTTGAATTTAGAGAAAGAGGCCAAAACTGAGAAGGATCTTAGGGAGAGCATAACCAGCTGCTTCATATTGTAAGCAAGGAAACCACGGCTCTGGCAAGTCAAATGATTCGCCCAGTATCACACAGCACACAGCCAGCTAATATCCTGAGACTAGAATCTAGGTCTTCCAATGCCTATTCTAATAATCCTGTATCCATTGCTGTATCACCAAAGATTTCATATTTGTCAACTTCTAGAACCTTAGAGATGGGAGAAATCTTCTTCATTTTATGAGTGAGACACCTCCCTGAGGCTTAGAGAGGTAGAGGGACTGGCTCCAGGTCAATTTTTGCAAACTGCCCAAGTCCTAGAGAACAAGATGGGCATCAGTCACTAAATCATAGCCCTGACCACGCTGAAGTGAGGCAACCTATGAGCTAATAGACAATGACTTTTGACTACTCATGAGGCCAGGATGGTGCCCCCCAGCCAATGGTCAGAATTTAGATTCTGCCATGCCAGTTTCACATTTCCCCTGCCCTCCACTGGCTGAGAGATGGTTCTCCTTTTGTCTTCCCTCTGCCTAACTGCCCTGGTCCTTTAGTTCCCTAGGATGGTCCTGTAAACCACCAGCAGATTCTCGGTAGTGGTCCAAGACTAACCAGGTGGAATTCCAGATCTCCTCCTTGGACAGTGGGGAGACATGGAACCACTCGCCTTTCTGTGCACTGGTTCCTCTCTTTGCTGAATCAGAAGGCATTTAAGGCCTAGAAATTGACTTCTTGGATTGTTAGATAGAAGTTGACTATTGGATTACTGGGAAAATGTGCATAAAATCCTGTGGACCCCTTGAGGAAAAAGACAGTATAAATTCCAGACATTATCGTTATTTCTTCCTGCAGAGGAAGCCCTGATTTGAGGCTTAGACCCTAAGTACACCAGGACTGAGAAAACTTCCTGAGTCCCTTTGACTTCCCAACAAGCCATGCGGAATGTCAGGAGAACATGTGGGACAGCTATCTTGGAGTGGGTTGTCTGTCAGTCCCCAAATCCCTTGTCTGTGCTCACCTTTAGGAGGGCGACTGTGAGGAGGGGGGTAGTTCAGGCAAGACTGATTTCCCTTTGCTGAGACTTAATCATGGCCAGCAGCAGGAGATTGAGTTTCCTTCTCTTCCCTCAAGTTTGAGGAATGGGAACAACAGAGGGAGGCTAGGACAATCCAGCCTGCGAGATGCACTCCAGAGCTCTTCCAGTTAGTGCCAGGAAGATGTCAGGAGCCAAGTGGTCTGGAGGAATCGAGCACCCCAGTACTCCCCTCCAGATGTACTTCATCAGTGTGGGTGGCCAGGGCTGGGGATGGGGCTGGCTTCCTTTTCATTCACGTTTGTGGGGTTGGTCTTGGGCCTGTCAGGGAAGGAGGATTGAGTCTCAGGGATTAGAACTTCTCCACCAAGAGGCCCCCTTGGTCCAGAAGTTCAGGTCAGGCCTTCTTCACTTGATGTTCTGTGTAAGAGAAATTTGTCAAGGTCAGTGCTGGTCCTTTCACAGTTTTCCCAAGAGTTCGATTCTTGAGGTGGGGGTGGTAACAGAGAATGCAAAGGAAGTGGGGAGAGGGTGGACAATGGGGTGGAGGGGGTGCCTTCCTCATCTTCCTCTGTCTCCAGAGGAAGGACATAGCTTGGTTCCACATGGTTCCCTGTGGTGCCACAAACGTTTACTATACCACAGAGCTTTGGCAGGTCAGACATCTAGAAACGGCTTAGCTGAATGCTTCAGGCTCGGAGTCGTTCCCGAGGTTGCAGTCAGGTTGTTGGTCAAGGCTGCAGCCACCTGGAGGCTTGACTGTAGCTGGAGAATCTCCTTCCGTGACGACCTACTCGCTTGGACTCAGTTCCTTCTCAGATGGCTTGACTGAGCTCACGGCATGGTAGCTGACTTCCCCCAGAGCAAGTGGTGTAAGTGACAGCAAGGAGGAAACTCCAGTGCCTTCTTCAGTCTAATCTTGCAAGTCAAATACTGTCACTTCCACCACATTCTGTTCACTAGAAGTGAGTCACTAATTCTTGCTCACTTTCGAGGAGAGAGGAATCAAGTTCCATCTCTTAAAGAGAGGAGTGTCAAAGAACTTGTGGTTGGATTAAAAACCACCGCAGCCTGTCACCCAAGGCACCCACTCATAGGGACGGGTGTTTCCCGTCTTCATGCCAGGTGAGTGTGGGTGCTGGAACTGCCTGTTCCTCGTCTGCAACACGGCCCAACTCCAAGGAAGACGCGGTGACTTCTGGTCCACGGAGGGTAGCATTACAGGGAGTGGGGATGGTACAGGGCAAACTGTCACCTCTGGTAGCATCTTTCTGTGTCCTGCTCACTGTGGGGAGTCTAGTCACTGGAACAAAAGGGAACAAAGGTACCTTCATCCTCATGCTGCGGCAACATGTGCCCTGACATAAATGCTGCCATCCAGTGGGTCACACCAGTTTCTGTAGGGTGCATAATTTTCCTGCATGATTGGGGGATGTGAAAACTCCTGGGTGAGTGGGAGTCTCGGTCTTCAGCCAGTCATCCCCCTCAGGGTGAGAGTTTATAACACGCGGAGAATCCTCACAGTGAGCCAGGCACTGTTTCAAGCAGTGGTAACTAATTCCTTTTACACAACAATTCTGTGAATTAAATGCTGGAATTCATCTTATAGGTGAGGAAATGGAAACACAAAGAGGTTATAGAGTACACGCAAAGCCAAGTAGGCAACACCGTGGCCTTGATCCCTGCATTGTCTGACTCCTGAATCCGGGCTCTTAAACGAAAGTCCTAGTGGCTTTACACACAGCCTTGGATGAAAATACAGTGCAATGAGGCAATGTCTCTCAGGTGATAATGTGAATGTGAATTTCCTGGAGTCCATGGGAACCTGTTCAAATGCAGATTCTGATTCTGTGTGTTCTGGTTGGGGGCTGAGGGTCTGCCTTTTTAACAAGCTCCCAGCTGATGGGGTAGGCAATTACAATCTGAGTGATAAGACGTCCCTCCCCTTTCCCTGTTCTTCTTGTCCTGGAACAGAGGTTCTCCACTTTGGCTGGACTTTAGTATCCTGTGGTGGGGGTGGAGCAGAGGGTGGACATGTTAAAGAAAACAAAAATGGAAGCAAAACCTTCCACCCTCAGATATTCGGATTCCCTTGATCTGCGGTGTCTTCTTGGGGGAAGCAGAGGCTTTCCGAACCCTCCAGGTGATTTTCATGTGCAGCTAGGGTGTAGAACCAAGTCCCCAGGGGTAAATCTGCAGTTTCCTAGGGACATCCTGAGGCCCTACCCAGCCCAGGACCAGACCTGCCTCATTTCCCTGCCACCCCACACTGGGCCAGGCACTGCCAAACCCTTTATCTGCTGCAGGGCTGCTGGAGAGACTGGGGACAGAGCAGCTCAGAGCTGCATTACTCATGCAGCAGAATATTCTTGGGAGCGCTAATGGGCTGTCTTGCTTTAGGGGAGAACAGCAGGCGCAGCGTCAGGCTCCTGAGCTCAGCCAGCCCGGGCAACCTGCTCGCTGTTCGGGGCCAGCGTGTGTTGCAGATGCAGTGCACGCGCCTCGCCGGGCTTCCTCTACCGTCTCATTTTGCATAACACTTTCTGTTTTCATTATGCCTAAATTTGGCCTGCCCAGAGAGCGTGATTAAAATGAAAACCTTATTCTAATAGAGCTCGGGAAATGGGAGAAGAAATCTAAAAATAGGACATGGAAAAGAGAAAAACTCAAATGGCATAATGACCAAGTTGGTTCAAACACACACACTTGCAGCAATTTCTCTTGGAGAGAGAAAACAGCAGTGACATCCACGCAGGTGTTTGTATAATCCAGGTCACATCAAAACTCCAGTCTGTTTTACAAATTCAGAACCCTAGGAAAAATGGAAGCAAACAGTAATAGAAGATAATAAGGGGAATAATAATTCTTACTCCCTGCCTTTGCACGTGGAGGTTGGTGAGCCAAGGGAGTATCTGTAATGCACTTTGTTCTCTGCAGCAAAATGCCGGATAGTGAGAGGAAACAGTTTGTTCTGACACAAAGCCTGAGGAGGACAGGCCAAGGGTACTTGGTTTTTGGTTTCATTCCTTGCTTTCTTTATAATTAAATAACCCACCCCTAAGAGCTCAGCTTAAACTTAACTCTCTGTGGAAAGCAAAGCATCGTCTATAGTCCCCTGGCCTTAAGTGAAAGTCACCATCTCCCAGTTCCCAGCGTCCTCTCTATTTCCCCATCAGAGGACTTATTTCTCTTTATTACTTTTGTTTAATCTGTGTTTAGCTCAGCCTTCAACTTCATGGCCTTCCACAGTACAAGCCACTTAGGAGATACTTTGAATGAATGAGTGAATGAATGAATCCATCCATCCATCCATCCCTGGGAAAGTCACTTATGTTCCGAGGCTTCCGTGGCCAAATCAGTAAAATATTCATGGAGGAGAGTTTGGGCAGATGATCTCAAACCACACTTCCCCTTCTGACTCTCCATTATTAAGGGCTTAGTTTTTCCAGCCTAGCTGTCCACTCTGTGGGGATAGAGTGCTTGGCTAGGCAGACCAGTGGCAGAAGACATGGCCCCAGGCTTGTTGCTCAGGGGAGCAGAAAGGACCACTAGAGAAGATACCATCTTACACTCACACTGCATATTCATTTTACGCTTTGTCCGCCATCACACTGCTTGCTGTGTAATCTATTCTAGTGGTTAGGTGTTGTGTACGCAGGCAAGGGGGTCTTACTGCCTGGCTCGGATCCCAGGCCTTGCCCTTCCCCAAGCTGTGTGACCTTGGGCAAGTTATACCCTCCCTGTGCCTCTGTCTTGTCCCCTGCAGAAGAGGGATGATCATTTTTTTTCTACCTTGTAAGGTTGTTGTGAGGATTTAATGAGTTAATACACCTAACACTTAAAACAGGGCCCAAAGTAGGCACTCAATAAATGTCAGCCCTTTTTATCACTCCCTCTCTCTTATATATTCCTGCCTCTGCCCTTGTACCTTTATTTATGAGCTCCCACTCCTCTACTGAAATCTGATTCAGCTTTCAAGGCCCAGCCCCTCATAGACCATACATCACAGCCTGTCAAGCTGGGAGGAGCCCTACAGATAATTGAATCCAACCCCCTCATTTTACAGATGAGAAGTCAGAGGCACAGAGAGGCCCAGCCAGTGGCTCAAGGTCGCAGAGCCAGCTGGTGCAGCACAGGCCACAAACCCAGGGGGACGCACCTCGCAGCCAGGGCCTGCTTCCGACACTGGGCAGCAGTGCCCAGTTCCCTCTCTGGAACTCGAGCTGTTCTCAGCATCTTTCCTGTGGCGATGACTCTCTTATAAAGCCTTTTTACTAGGGTATAGTTAGTATTCCCTTGCAGAATAGTCTTTCTGATTAATCTTACGTTCTCCACACGCTGAGCATGTTCTTTTGTCCCCAGTAGGTATTCACTAATAATAATAATAATAATAATAATAATAATAATAATAATGAGCTATATTGGATTAGGAGGTTGCTGTTTACAAAGTGCTTTCAGATATATCACTATCTCAATGCAACGATACCAAGAGGCAGGGATTATTTTTATCTCTGCTAGAGAGGGGGAAACAGGTTTAGAGAAAGGAAGAGAATTGCTCAGGGCCACCCAGCCACATGGAAGGGGGCCCATCTGTCTGCAAATAGCCCTGCTATTTATGCTTGCCTGAATGAACGAATACGTTACTTAATGTTGCATGTGGATTTGTCTTGTTTTCTTCACTAGGCCTGGGCCATGTGTTAAGAATTCTACATATTCTCAAAGAATATCTACAGTCATCACAGCAGGCTCACAATATGTGTTTGTTGATGAAATTAGTAACAGTTTTTCACTGTTGCCTCCAACCCTGAAGAGATAGGGTCTGTCCAGACACAAATATTATCGGCTGTGTGGCCTTCTTCTGCCTACTCCCCAGACTGTGTTTCTTTTTCTTCCTCTGTACAGTGTGGTTAAGGCTATTGACTTCCTTTCAAATTCTTGGTGATGCTTTGATAGCAGGCTGGCAACTAAACATTTGTGGACTGCTCAGGCTTTTCCAACACAAAGCCAGGAGAAAGAGTGTGTCGTGTGGGTATTGAGAGGGTCAGTCTGGGGACAGAGTGTTTCAGGATTACATCAGGATGAAAAAGTTTGGGGGGACATGGACAGGAGGTGGGAGGGAGCCATCTGGCCAACCCGCTCTTGTACTCTATTTCCTCGATCTTTAATTATATCCTTATTTCATGAATTAATGGTGGCACTACTGACTTAATATTATTCATTAAAACAGTTGATTGCATGCAACTCTGCATGGACTCCTCTCTGAGTCACATAAGGGAGACCTTTCTGAGGTCTAGTGGCAAAAGGCTTCCAAGAGCAAACCTGTCTTGGAGAAGGACCAGTGCAAGAGGGGCCGCCGGCTCAGGGTCCAGGTGCCTCCCTCGCCTTCTGGGTCCCAGCAAAGAGAACTGTTCGGATTAAACAGATGGTCGACCAGGAGTAGTGGGGTCCCTCAAAGACTTTGATGCATAGCTCTTGCTTCCTCCCTTTTGTTTTTAAATACATTACAAAAATCTGTAGAAACATAGAAAATATTAATATACTCCAAAGAAGTCACAAATTTAGATGCCTATAGGCGCAGGCAGTTTATGCAATGAAATAGAAAGAATGAAAAAAACCCAGTTCAAAAAATGGGACAACTGGCTTCAACAAAAGAAGGCAAGCAGAGGCTGACTCTTGCCCTATGGGGATCTGGAGCCATACACGAAAGCTCTCTGTTTTTAAGTGTTGGAAGCTGATTTAAATGAGAACAAAATAAAACAACAACAACAACAACAACAACAACAACAACATACACACAAAACCCTGTGAGATAAACAAGATTGTCTGTGAAGTGGTGTGCAACCAGGGCTACCAGTCCAGGGGATCCAGTGGGGTGGCTGCATTTACCTGATGGGTGCCCACAGCTCTGGCCTTTGGAGGGAGAGCTTTTGAAGGTGTTCAGGAGGCCAGAAAGTTTTTGCTACTCGTTGATTTCTTTTAAAGTGTGTACCAAGAGGAGTTGTAGTGTTTTTATACAGAAATGCCAGGTACTGTGTTAAACACAGTCTTTGACTCATCCTCCCAACCCTGCAAGTGGGCTATTGTCATCCCCATTTGGCAGAGAAGGAGATGCCGGCTAAGAAGCCTAAGTAACTTATCCAAAGTCACAGTTTTTAAGTGACTTAAATTGAGACTGTGGCATTAGGAATATCTGAGGTTCCAGACACAACTCAGCCCTCTCGATTTTTCTTGTTTTCCACTAACAGCCTGCAACACAGCAGAAACAATGAGTGGGTTGGACCTACTCATCTATTATTTAATCCTTTCACTTTTTCCAGTTTGGATTAGAGAGTCTCTACGGCTTGACATTCTATGACTCTGAGGCACAACTACAGCCCCTATAGCCACTAACTTTTCCCTGTACTGATAGCTTGCTAGTTGCCAGGTGCTATTATGTGCATTTAATTGCATGTGGTTCTCATACCAATCCTATGGCATAGTATTGATCCCATTTCACAGAGGAGGCTCAGAGAATAACTAACTCAAGTTCCTGCAGCTAGTAAAGCAGACCCAGGATTGAGGCTCAGGCATGTCTGACTCTTAACTCTTAAGCAGAGGTGCCTCGGTTGGAATCACAGCTCCTCTGCTTATAGCAAGTACAGGGTAACATTAGCCTTGCTGGGCCTCAGTGCCTCATCTGTAAAATAGGATAATAGTAGTACACCTCCCTCCTAGGGTTATTGTGGAGTTAACATATGTAGTGAGCTTGGAGCCATGCCTGACACTCATTGCAGTGGGAGCTGTTGTCTTCCTTTTCTTCATTCATGACCCCGAGCCTGTGCTCTAGCTCTGAGGAGGGCGTCAGCTGCACATTTATTGCTCCCTTGCACCACAGTGGCAGAAGTGTGGCCTCAGACTTCTAGAGAGATGCTTAGAGAGGCAACTCTCTGATGTTCTGGAAACATTAACTTTTCCTTTCTTTCTCTCCTTAAGTTTCTTTCAACCATGAAAGACTTGATAGACTTAGAGACATGAAAGACTTAATAGAATTCAATCCACTAAAGTTCTATTAGTTCTGGATATGAGTTATAGAAGGAGCTTTCCTAGGCAGCTGCTTATGGGACTGACAGTATAACAGCTATTTGCCACACAATTGTGGATTAAAGTTTCCACGAGGAGAACATGCTCAGCTAGTTTAGATGGGAGACATGGGGTGGGCAGGTGTGGGTGCCGTGAGAGCATGCTGCAGGGTTCAGGGTCCGGTCTACACGTCACAAGTTCGTCTTATTACAGTGAGGCATTATCTGTGCAGGGGCGGGGGTTCTCTTGTTTCATGAGGAAACGTATGCCCATATCCCTGCAAGTTCTAGGAGGTGTATATATGGATGTATGTATTTTTAAGGAAGGGATCTTATTTTATTTTATTTTTTGTTGTTGTTGTTGTTGAAGTAAGCTCCATGCCCAGTGTGGGACTTGAATTTATGACCCTGAGATCAAGAGTTGTGTGCTCTTCCAACTGAGCCAGCCAGGCGACCTTTTATTTTTTACACTTGTTTTTCATCTAAGTTATGAATTCAGTAGACTGTTGAGAGAGACATTGTCGCCCTGCCTCTGGTGTAACAAGAACATGAATTCAACCTTGAGCCCTCGGCAGGGTTACTCCTTTGGCCTGCTGCCTTTCCTCCGCTCTTCACTCCCTAATTCATCTTACACCCCCATCCTTGGTGCCCGGAGATTCTAGCTTGTGACATCTCTGCTCTGCCCGTCTTTGGAGCTTGCTGGCCAGACTGAAAGGGATGATTGGCACCTTCACCTCATAAATATAAGAAAGAGCATGCTGACCAAAGGCTGGGGGAGCCTAGAAGAGACATCTTTGTGTCTCCTTCGACTTCCGGTGCAGTGGGGAACTCTTAGATGGTGCCCAGCAAATGCAGGCTGGAGGAAGGCGTGAATGTGCTGTGCCCAGAATCACCATGTTTGCTGGGATGCTCCTCAATCCTCCATCACCTCCTCTATGAAGTTTTCCCTGATAACGTCTTCATCCAAAAATAATGTCTTCCAATCTGAAGTCCCATGAATTTGTCTCTACCTCTTAAGCTTCACATTGTGGCATATGTGATTTTTGGTTCCCTAGCAGGATTCAAATCAGGACCAAGTTGACCCAATAGCAGTACCTAGCATGAGCCCATTAGTGAGGGGTGTATGTGTGCATGTGTGCGTGTGCGCGTGGGCACGTGTGCCTGTGTGAACTTGAACGCATTTTCTCTGTGAGGGGGCTCTGCCATTATAACTGGAAATCGGTCTCTCCCAAAAGACTGTGAGCGCCTTCAGGGCAGAGATTGTGTCTTTGCTTCCTTAGCCCATGGCAGAATCACATGCCCCTCCCACAGCCGGGTTTCTAACCCCTGTATGCAACTGCACTTGTCATCTCTTCACCAGTGATGCTCATTCTACTCATCTTTCAAGACCCTGCTCAGCTCCCACCCAAGAAGATCCACCCAAGAAAATCCACCAAAGAGGAGTTGATTCCTCCTTTATGTGTGCCGTCACTCTACCTAATAGAGAACCTGGCTTATCATGGCCGGGCAAAGAGATTGTTGGATAAATAGCAGGACTGACACTTTATAAATATTAGCTGAGTAGATGATGGGACCCGAGAGGGAGACCAGACTCTACTGTGCACCTATTCCATTGTCATATTTATGCCTGTCTCCCCTCCTAGCTTGTGTATATGTGTGTTTAAATGTGTGTGTGAGCACAGCCCCACGCCAGCTCAGTGCCTAACGCATAGTAAGTGACCCATACATATGTGCTGAATACATGAAGCCCAGGCAGGAGATGTTATGGGAGGAAAAACAACCAGGGACAAGCGGGAGGGGTGGTAGGCTCTGAAAGACGTGAGGGGTGGAGGTCTCCCAGCGGATGGCCTCCTTCCCCTTCATTTGGCCCCATCAGCCAGAATTGGCCGAGCCACATCAGCTAATCAGTTCTTTGTGCCTCATTGGGCCTCTGCTTCCTGGAGCCAAGCATCATTCTGGTGATACCATTACACTTACATTTGGTAGAAAGCAAATGGAATTTAATCTGAAACCCCATATAAACAGGAATGGGATATTTATGTATAGATCTATATATGGAATAATAATGTAAAATTCTTAGGGTGAGTGAGGCATAGAAGATACTCAGCAGGTGTTAGTGGTCTTTCATTTCCCTCCCCCATTGCTGTGTTGGAGTGCAGCTCACACATACCCCTGAAGGTCCAAACACTGTCCAGTGATTTCTTGTTGGTAGCTAGAAATTAACAATAGTGGGAATAGTTATGCCACCAAAATCGGCAAATGCTACAAACCAGAGCTTATCTCCTCTCATCGTGCTAAAGCCAGTTGCCACACATTTACCAGCACACCCCTGACTGTCACGCTCCCCCTGCAGGCTTTGCCTACGTGTGCTTGGGTTTGTCGCGTGTAGCTGTGATGGGCCCAGCGGCGTGAGATATGCAGAGGGGAGCTGGGTGGGTGGGGACTGCGTGGCAGCCTTCTGGGTCTTCTCCTTCCCTCATGCACCTGCACCCATCCTGGCAAACACCTGGCAGGCACAAGAAGGCATGGAGGACCTGAATTATGGCCATTTAAAAACAGAGAATTGCCCTGTCATCCTTCATATTCATCTGCATCTCCACCTACCACCTTCAGTTTTCTTTTTCTTGCATCTTCTAGATTTTCCCCAAGCCTTTACTTTGTGCCATAGCTTTACCACATTCGCATCACAGAATCTGGAAACATTTGAACTGGAAGGGACTTAGACATCATCTAGCACCCAGGAAGTTAAATAGATTTTATTTCTTGTGCCAACTGAACCCACCGATTGAGGCTTCCCTGTGCTGTCCTTATCTGAGCTCCATGGAAAGGAGAGCCAGGACTGATTATGTCTGCCCCGGGTGTGGGCGTGGGAAGCCAGGCTGGCTTTGCATATACCCCAGACAGGTACATCCTGGCTCAATCCGCCTCATGAGGTAGGTAAGAAAACTGAGGACTGAAAGGGTTAAATGACTTGCCAGGGTCCCACACCTCGTAAGTGACTAAGCTGGGATTCAAACCCAGTCTTTCCCCCAGTGCCTTACGCTGGACTTCATTTATGCAATGAGACATGTAGCCTTGAGGGAGGAGAAGAGAATCACAACACCACGCGTGTTCAATCCAGATGGGGACCGGCGATTAGAGAAACAGAGAGGTTACAGATCTTACAACTCAGTCTGCCATCCATCCTCTGCTTGGTCTTACTGCTTTTGTGCTTCAGATTTACCTCCTGGTGTGAAATCAGTTTGTGTTAAGAGAAGAATAAGATATTTCTTGTGTGAAGCAAATAATTAATCCAATCTCATGCCCTGTCAGGGAGTCACAAACCGGAAGACTTGAAATTTCCATATTGCATAGCCTTTGGATTCGGGGAACACCCAGTTTAGAAGGACTATTAAATTTGTTCTAATCCCCTTCTCTTGAGAAACGACTCAAGCTCACAGTGCCCCAATGTGGATACTATTTATAAATGCCTCACGGGTTTGTCCTTTCCACATCTCTTATAGGTACTCATGGGAAGTACCTTGACCCCGTCCTCCCAAATATCTCTCCACTTTGCTGAATCCTCAAGCTACTCCCCTGTTCTTGTGCTCTTCACTTCCAGTGGAGGAGTCAAAATGTGCCCTCTCTGCCCCTTCACCTCCCCATTTCTCCCTTACAACCTGACCTCAGACACCAGGCACACAATATTACATATACATACAGATATTACGTCTGTAGGTAACTTTACATTTCTTTTCATACCTCATCTCTTTGGACCCTGTATTAGTCTACTTGAGCTCTCATAGCATATACTACCCACTGGGTGGTTTAAACAAAAGAAATATATTTTCTCACAGTTCTAGAGATTTGAAGTCCAAGATCAAGGTGCTGTCAGTGTTGTTTCTGGTAAGGTCTTTCTTCCTGGTTTGCAGATGGCCACCTTCTCATTGTGTCCTCACGTGGCCTTCCCTGTGTGTGTGTGCATCAAGAGGGAGCTCTCTGGTGTCTTTTCCTCTTCTAAGAAGGACACCAGTCCTGTCAGGTTAAGATGTCACCCTTATGATCTCACTTAACCTTAATTACCTCCCTAAAGGCCCTGTGTCCATACATAGTCATATTGGGACTTAGTGCTCTAACCTATGAGTTCTGGGGAAGCACAATTTAATCCTTAACAGAGCCTTGTTGGAAGACCAGGAGAGAGTCAGGACAAGCGTTGTGATTGCCATTTTATTATAAGCATCGGATCTGAGGCTCAGAAAGTTGACAGTAGGGTCAGGCGACTTGCACAAGTGTGCCAGGCTGGTCACTGTGGGAGCAGGGGAGGGAACCTGAGTTTTCAGACTGTACCCCTGCACGAGTCATCCCCAACTGAAAAATAGCAGCCATCTCTTCTCAGTTCTTACCTCCTTGACAGCGTTTAACAATATGACTATATAGCTATTGATTTTTTTAATGATGATATCTCAATTAAATTGTAAGGGAGAAAATTCTACCTAAACCACCACCATCTTAACACCATTGTTGTTTTTTTGTTTGTGTCACCTTTCAAATTTTATCAGTATGTATTCATTAGTTGTACTGAGTAAGTTGGCTTAATAAATTCATGGGCTTTTGATGATTTTCAGATTGATGGCTTGGGAGATGCCAAAGCCATGGGCAGATACACACCCATCAGGTAGAAACTGGTCTCAGACTAGTCTCAGAGAGACTGAACTGTCCAGTGCTACCTTGTTGCTCTCTTTGCAAAGCAGTTAGCCAATACTATTTGCTTTCTGGAATTTCCTGGCCTTATGTATGTTTCTGGGAAGTAATCATTTGAATTCAAGACACAGCACTGGAAGATGTATTGAGACTCTCATGAAGCCTACACTCTCACCATACCCCAAGAAGGGAAGTGGGTGTCATTGGGATTTCACATACTCTTTCAAATGTCCTACACGCCCAACATCAGGAAAAGGGGTTGTCAGGAAACAAGATGCAGCAAATGTATCAAGAAGCAGCCCCGGGTGCCTGGGTGGCTCAGTCGGTTAAGCGACTGCCTTCAGCTCAGGTCATGATCCTGGAGTCCCGGGATCGAGTCCCGCGTCGGGCTCCCTGCTCAGCGAAGAGCCTGCTTCTCCCTCTAACCCTCCCCCCTCTCATGTACTCTCTCTCTCTCTCATTCTCACTCTCTCAAAATAAATAAATAAATCTTTAAAAAAAAAAAAAAAGAAGCAGCCCCCTCTCCCTTAACCAGGCTTCTTCACTAAGAGAGTAGTAGTGAGGTCCAGTAGAAGGAGTATGGATGGAGTGACACTAATTACAGTTCACACCCCAACTCTGCCATGTGGTCATTCTTTCTTTCTCTCCCTTGTTCTTACTCCCTGGTTCCAGCAAAATTTTAGAATGGCTTACTGCCTTGCTACTTGCTATTGAGGTGACATTCAGCAAGCTACTCAGCTGATTTCTGACTCTCAGTACAATGGAGATACTGACAGCCATCTTGCAAGGCTTTGTGGAAGGTTAAACAAAATAATGTGCGTAAGTTCCAAGGACACGTGGCACATAGTAGGTGGCCAGTGAACAATACCCGTTATTTAAAAAATGGAAATGTGTGACAGGCTTGTGTGTGCAGAGCCTGGTGTAAGAAAGTGTCCCTCATTCATATTCTTCCTTAAAACTCATATGCTCTTGGATGCCATTTAGCTTCTGCATAAAGTTTATGCTGCCCTGGCATCATCAATAAGGGACTCATTATTTCATTGGTTTGGGGAAGCAGTCCCTGGAAAAGCATTAGGATTTGGGAATGGCAGGTGATTATGGATGGAGCTAAATTATTTACTTCATCAGGGTGTCTCTGGCTTTATCATGCAGACCTGTCATCAGAAGCTGTACATAAAGATGACTAATGGTCCCTTTAACTCAGGGATCCGAAAGGTCACTGGGGCCGTGACAGACATAGAAGGCTGTGTTTGCTGCATCCATCAAGATGCAGTTGTATATGAACGTGATGCATGGCAGGCCGCATGAGGGTGGACTTTTACTTTCCACTTTGCATTCTGGTCACGTACAGCTGCCATGTGGAAAGGTGGTGATTAGCCCTCTGGAGGCCCCAAATCCTGTACTTAGACCATTCTTTGGAACATTCAGAACACCAGGGGTTTGGAGATTGGACCAGAGAGTGTAGGGTAATGGTGTCTGTTTTTCCATCTGAGAGCTATCTTGGCTTGAGCTCACTTGTTATTTCCCAGGCATCTAGGAAATGGATGGAGAAGGAAAAGAAAATGAGGCAATGTGACTAATTCTGTGACTGCCACGTGATGCACCCCAGTGGGGGTCAATTGAGTCTTGGTGGTAAATTTCTTGGCCTGAGAAGGAGGGACTGACTCCTACTGAGAATCTTGGGAACTAGAGCTTTAGAGAAGTCCTGTGGTTTCTCTGAGCTCCGCATGCTTTTTGCATGAGGCTGACTTTTCCTCCTCTCCTTCTTCATAGGGGCCCAGCGGCAGGAGTGGAAGACACCAACCGAATGTGCCACTTTGGGCAAGTCATTTACTGCTCTGGGCCCAACGTCTCTGCTCTCCCAACTCCAGTCATATTCATGCCACCTTCATCAGCCGCGTCCTTTTTGTGTAACGTGTTTGCACCATTGTTTCCCAATGGGCTAGGTTTTCATTTCGATAAATTTCTTTTTAAAGAAGCCTTAGATCATTAAAACAAACGGATATAAAAATAGATGAAGGAATAGATAAAATGAAAACCAAACAATGAGATGAAATTCTTGCTAGATGCTTTGGCCAGATCATTGTCGCTCCACCTGAAGCTTGGTCTCTTTTCGTTAAAAAGGGAGCTTGGCAAGAGTTAGGAAAGTGTTAAAGACACAGTAGCATCCAACTAAGACTTTCTTTGAGGTGCTCAGAAGAGTTAAAAAGAGAGATTGAAGCAGGACTAACTTTCTCACAGTGTAATTTAATATTATTTAATAACCCATCCTTGTGTCATTTACAGCATTTTCTGGACCGTCTAATGTCATCTGTCATCCTAACATTGGAATGAATCCTATACTTTGGGGAAAACTGTACTAGGAATCTTTAGTTCCTTTCAACTCCAAATTTTTATTACTTCCATCTATTATCCCTAATGGTTACCTAATTAACTATTTCTTTTTCCACTTTCACTTCTTACTACTTGCTTACTGGGCTGTATTACACTGGCATTTATTTGAACTGCCCACCCGGCACTTTGCATTTTCAAAAAACTTTCAGGTGCTAATTAAAAACCATTGACACTTAAACTCAGCAAATTACTGGAGCCTGGAAGAGGGCCAAGGAACCGGTCCCTGAGAGTCCCTCTGCCCACCACTGCTGGCACACATGGGGCCCGTAAGCACAGAGCCCTCCCTAGCGGAAGGAAGCATACTGCGCCCTTCCTCGGGGCTGCCGCCATTCCGATGAGTGATGTTGGAGACAGACGCACAATCGATAGCACTAGACGCACACCACTCTGGTTATCTTCTATCCTTTTTCATTCAGCCTCCCTTAGCTTCCCTGGATGAGAGTCTGGGGAGAGATTCATCTCTTCCCTTGTTTCTTGTTATATCAGTGTTGTAGCCACAGGGACAAGAGTGACAGATATTTCTGGGTTGTCAAGGGAGAGGGAGGAAAGATGAGCTCTTTGTAGCACCTGACAACTTGCCATAAAGACCCAAAGTGCCATTCATGGGTTTTAAAAAAAATTAACGTTTTAATTGTCATTTCAATCTGCACAGATTGTGATCCTTGCTGAGGATCGCTCCCAAGTGGAGTTTGAAAGTACTTTAGGTGGTTGAGTTGTCTGCGGTCTCTTTAATGAATGTGTGTGTGAGTGTATGTGTGTATCTGTGTTTTCCCTGACAATTGTCGAACGCAGAATGATGGTCTTTTCGTTCAGCAGCCCTGTTTGTTCTTCTCACCACCATCTCACTTGGGACCTTCCTTTCTGACTCTCTCTTTTAGCGTCCTTGTCCCTCAGCCATGTAGAAATGGGTCCCTGTCCAGGCCTGGTTACTCCCTGTGCGCTCGGGAGAGCTGTCAGGAATCGGTCATTTCCCCATTGGACCTCCTTGTGGTGCCACCAATTCCTCGACCTCCCCCTGGGAAGGGGCGCCTGGGTGGCTCAGTCGTTAAGCGTCTGCCTTCGGCTCAGGTCATGATCCCAGGGTCCCGGGATCGAGCCCCCCATCGGGCTCCCTGCTCCGCGGGAAGCCTGCTTCTCCCTCTCCCACTCCCCCTGCTTGTGTTCCCTCTCTCGCTGTATGTCTCTGTGTCAAATAAATAAATAAAATCCTTTAAAAAAGCAAAAGCAAAAAAACAAAACAAGAAAAAATCCCCCCGGGAAGCTTTTAAGTGCTCACCTCTTTCTTTCTCCCAGTCCCGCCATTTTGGAAACATCCACATTGCCCAGCTAGAAAATCTTGTCAGGTGAGTGGCTGGGGAGGACAGCCTCCGCTGGGGTCCTGGTCAGGTTAGCCAGCCAGCGTGCGGTCTTCAGGGGTGCGTGTCTCTGCCCACATGGACTTGCAGCTCTTCCTCCCTTGGTCCCCATTGTGTAACGGTAGGCTCTACAGCTCTCCCGTCATTTTGCTGGGGTGTCCCTCCCTTTCTAACTCACATTTTCCTGACATATTCCTCTCCTCTTCTTCTACTACACGGGTCCCTTTCCCTCCAGTATATAACATTGGTAGTCTTTCTCTCATGCTGTTAAGAAGCTAGTCTCAGGTTTGGTCACCCCACACCCCTCCCCCCGACAACAGCCACAACCGACACAAAACGCACATGAACACAGTGTGCTTTAGGGCTTTTCACTCCACTCTCCCTGACCCTTGTCCTTGGCCTTAAAGCCTCCCTGAAGCACTCAGGTCTTTGCATCAGATACCACAGCTAGGAGACCATGGAAAAATAATATAGGAGGGCATTGGAATTTTTAAGTCAACATCTGCATATTTGAAAGCTCCTGGGACTTATTCACCTACTGAGGCCTGTATAGATTCATCGTTAGTTTGCTCATGCTGTCATAGTGGGCACACACGTGTGTGTGTGTGTGTGTGTGTGCGAGTGTGCACACACGTGCTCATATACATGCGCACGCGGGGACACACACAAGACTCCTCCTTTTACCTCCCCAGTGACATGTACGGTCCTTGCCCAATCCACTCTGCTCCTCATCGACTGGGCTCTGTCCTCCTCAGCTGGTGTCTTTGTCTACCTAGCCTAGCAATGGGAAGAGGGTGTTCAGATGAGGAGTGGAACAGGAGGTGGAGACCGGGACAGGCAGATGGGAGACACTTGCCGCCTGGTGCACATAAACAGTGGCAGGGAGGGGTGGCGATCATGAGAAAAAGTGCTCCCTGGGGCTTCTGCCTCTGCATATAGGGTTCCTGTCTGACAGCCCTCCCTATAAGCGAGGCCTCCTTGTGTTTTCTCTCAGCTGCTCTCTTCAATCACTCCATCAGGTTGGGAGGTTGTTCTCATGTTATAAGCGACGGATCTAAGAAACAGAGAGAGTGGGCATATTCTGAAAGGTCAGAGGCAGGACTGATGGGCCAACACCCCCACCCCCAGTCAGCACCTTACACCTAATGCTGGTATGTCTCCAGAAAGAGGAAACCAGCAGAGGTCTGGTGGGAGCCATGGGCCTTACCTCTGGGTAAGAAAGTTATTATTGGTTTAGTAACTTCTCTGAACTTCTGTTGCCTTCTCTGCTGAATGCAGACCATCATCCTGGCCTTGTTTACCTTGTGGTCATGGTCATAAGCTGCACAGGAGGTGAGAGTATGAAGGTTCTTTGTGACCTGAAGAATGCTGTGCAAACATAAGGCTTCTGGGACTGATTCATACCTGGCGGATCAGGCCTGCCCAGTTCTCAGAGAACTCATTAGTTCCAAATGGAAAGAAATGACATCAGAGGGGACAGAGCACTACCTTGAACCCCACCTGTGACCCACACTCACCTGTCTTTAGGGCTAGGGGCAGCCGGCAGGTGCATCTTTAACATTCATTCGGAAATTTGTCTATAAATACGGTAGTTAGCTCTTGGAGGGTGGATTGCTGTTCTGAAAATGTTCTAACTGCCGGCTATGCAGATAGGCAGTCTTTTACATTTTGCGGTGCAGTAATGAGAAAAAAAGAGATTTCGTTTTCCTGGTTTGCCTCTGAGTATTGCCTGATTGTCTTGAAAAACAATTGACTTGGTATTTCTTCCTCGGCTTCTAATGCTAAGCATACATATATTATGTCTGCCAGCTTACTTATCTATTTACCACTGTTGCTTGGGGAAGGTTAATTTCCTCTCAGCGTAAGTTGTTTGTTCCCTAAAAATGCCGCCTCGAAGGACCACCGAGGCTTAGCCGTGTGCCTGTATGGGGGGGATGGAGAGCTGCGCAGATCCACAGGACCGATGGGCCGCCCTCCCCCAACCCTCGACCTCTAGGCTTGGGATGCCACTGTCTCTCTGTGTAAGTGTCTCAAATCTACATTTCACTCTGTAGACAACCTGAGACAGTGTTTATTCTACATGAATAAATCAACCCTGGTACAGTCAATTTCTTTCTCTTGGTAGGATAAAAAGACAATTTCTACATGATAGATCTAATCAAACCTACAGCAATCTGAATTAATGGCTAAGAAGGGGAAGACCAGCACCCTGAAAGCCCACTGTTATTTTTCTCTCTAAACGGAGCAGAGACAGTTAAATCTCTTTATTCAATTTTCTGCATCTTGACCATGAAGAATACCCCAAACACGCTAGTGGGGTAGCAGACCCATGTGAACAACCAATTACTGTTTTAAGAAGTTAATAACCAGTTGCTCGTCATTTGATTGTTATTAAACAACCAGTGGAATTCAAGCAAACAAGGGTTTTCTTGACTAGATTCAGCTTTTCAGTAATAGCTTGTGGGAGCTCCATCTCCTCTGGCCCATTCCCTGCCCAGGTCTGCTGCCTGATGGGCTACGTTGTTCAGAACCTCATGTTAGTGGAGTTGTGGCGATGTCAGATTTCTTTGTTCTGAATTATGTGGACAGTTGTCCAAACTGCCACTTTGTTTTGCTGGCATGGATGCAGCTCATTGAGAGTATCTCCCTGAGGTTGCTTTACAAAAAGATTTGGCATTTAATAAAAGCAATTCCTCACTTGCATTACAATTCAAGCCATTTAGATAATTAAGAAAGAATTCCTTTGAATACATCTGAAGTGTTTTTAAAATTCTCTTATTTTTAAAAAACCCTATTTAGGTTATTTGTGCCCTCAAGGGGAAACAGAGGGACTGGACTTAAGCCAGCATGTGTGGTTTGGGGGTCAGTGCAGAGGGGACGGCCACAGTTGGTCTAAAATACGTCTCAGACTTTCTTTTTGGTTTCCACCTTCTCTTTTGTTATTGTTATAAACCACAACTGCTAACCAGATAAATTGGTTTCACGTTTTCTTTCCCCTTTTCCAGTATAGGTACAGGGACTAGAGCAATGACCTAAAAATCATGTCAGCAGAGGAAGGTGGGCCGGGGAGGGTGGTGGCGGGGGAAGCAAGCAAAGATCCTGAATAATCTACCAACTTGATAATCAGCCGGTGGACAGAGAGTCAGCTACAGAGGATCTCCCTGCCCCTGGTGATAAGCAAGACCGAGGAGTCCCTCTACTACAATCAACTGCTAAGCTTTCTTCTCTCATTTAATCTCCATACTTGACTGAGCTTAAGTGGCTGACTGTTTTGGGAGACATACGTGAGTTTCTTATGTGACTGAGCAAAACATATTTGATCTTAATTAGGTTTGGGAGATTTTATTTTGTTTTGTTTTGACATTTAAACCAAGTCAACATTTGAAGCAAGAACTATTCTGTTTTATAGCAGAGTTTATCTTGCAGAACTAGCAGCAGGTTTTCTTTTGGAACCTATTATTATATTATTACTATTATTATTATTATTATTATTATTATTATTATCAATGCCATTCTAGACCTAGGGCTTTAGAAGTTGTTAACCCTGTCAGGTCCCGAACTGTCTGCCCTGCAGATGCATTGCCGTGCTTGGGGTTGAAAGAACACTAACATGGCAGTCAAGTGCCCTGGTGTGCCAGAGCCGACTCAGTAAACAGCCATGATTCCGGGCTGTGATTTACTGGTCTTTATTTTCTCCATATGAGATGATGAATTACTGAAAGATTTCTGGAGACTCTTTGAACTTCAATGGTCTGTACACTCCCCGCAAATGGAGAGATGTATCTATTTCTTCCTGGAAAAAAAAGGAAGGAGTCAGGCAGCAGGAAAGAAAACACAAAATGAAAAAGTTAAGGGAAGCCAAGAAGGCAAAAACAAGGAATAGAGGTCAATTTCTGTTGGAGTGGCCGGGGGCTCCCCGATCCTTGAGGGCTGCAGGTCGCCTAGCAGCGGTAAAGCAAGATGCACTTTGCAGGCCAAACCTATACATCTCGGAGCCGATTTCACAGTCATTAAAAGTAAATGAGAAAACCGAAGCATTGCTGAGTATAGGTAGTGACATTCCAGTTTTTCTAGCTCTTTCTTTTTCTTTCTTTCTTTTTTTTAAATAAAACAGTCTCTGAGACCAAGTGATAGATGACTAGTCATTGAGCTTAAAAAATTCTATGTGTTTTTCAAATTAGGTGCAATGAAGCGGAACTACAAATTGGGAAAGCAAATGGGTTGTTGTTTCCCATGTTTCTTGTTTTTTTTCTCATATTCTTGGTGGGAGACATTTCTGACACGATCCGCTGGTTATTATATATGGTGTTCTTTTTCCACCATCAGCTAGGTGGGGGGAGGGTCTCCCTCGGCTCCTTGGTCTTCTCTGGGTTAAAGGGTGTACCTGTCTTGCCATCTGTGTGTCTATGAGAGCTTGGGGGTAGCTGCTTTAGTGCCTGTCCCTTCCTGCGGCAGGAGAGGCTATGCCTGCCTTTAAGGGCCGGTTCGCTCCTCTCTGAGAGTAGGACCCTTTCGAATCTAGATGAAGAGGGCCACTGTGTATGGGGGCCAACAGCGTGGACATTCCCAGCTGCAAGGCTGTGCTCTGTTACCATATATCAGAGTTACAGAATGACTCAGCTGTGACTTAGCTCCCCAGATTGCCTTGCTCAGGACCTGGAGGCCCCTTGGGGAAGTTGTGGTTCTTTCCTTCTGCCTGTATTCCTTGGTGGGTGGGGGTTGACGGGGGTAGATTTGAGCCAAAAGGACTCTTCTTGGGTCTCAAAGAGAAAGTCCTGTTGCTAAGTCCAATGTGGAGGAAATCTGAATGCCCTCAGGGCCCTGATCCTTCTGAAAAAGATCTCCAGTTGCTAGGACTTCCCATTGGAAGCTCTGGGGGGCTCTCATTTCAAGGTTTTTTGGGGATGTGTGTGGTTGTTGAGGGTTGTGAGCTGTCTGTCCTCGTTGACTAGCTGCTCCTAAGAGGAATCCTATTCCATAGCAACTTATGCTCTGTGTAGTCCTAAACCTTTTCCTTCTTCCTTCTATGAAACCACCTTAGATTGCTTTTAAGAGAAGGCAGGTATAAATAACAAATAAATGAATGAATGGTTCTACTTCCCTTCCTGAGGCTCAGGAAATCCTGGGAAATGGTGAAGATACATGCAAGGCTTTATTGGTCTGCCCAAATGAAGGCTAAGGGGTGGCCAAATTGAGGCCTTTCCTTTGGTGAGCATGGTGGCAGCTGAGCCCGAGTCTCTCTTCTCTGGGGTCTCTTAGCCATGATTGCCCTGCCCCACCTCTCGCCCTGTGAGACTCAGTTCAGGCATCACCTTCTCTGAGGGATCCGCCTGTCACTTCTGAGCAGGGTGGGTGTCCCCATAGGGGGTTGCCGGCATTCTTAGAGAATTGAACCCACCATGGTATATACAGTCGTTACTTTGCGTATTCACTTCCCCTGTTTGGAGGCAAGGCCTTTATCCTCTTGGGCACCCTCGTGCTGCACAGTGCCTGGTGCAGAGAACACTGTGAACGCAGGTGCACTGAGTGACTAGATGAATATATGACATACCGGTGGCCCTCAGCACAACTGTCAGCATTATGCCTATCTGGGGTCCACTTCTGCATTTCTTGTGCAGTAAAATGCAATTTGTTAATGATAGTACAATAGTATGGTCTCTTTCTCATTTTTAGATCTTCTTTTAGAATGATTTTTTTCTCATTTCTCTCCCCCCGCCCTTTTTGTTTTTGGCCAACCATTCTCTATCTTTAAAGAAAAGTACTAAGATTCTTAAAGTCATACATGGTCATTCTTCCCAACCCATCTCTTCCCTTTGTGCCTTATCCATTCAGAACCACTCAAATATCCTCCTTACTGCCCTGGCTGGATCTCAGTGGATCATTCAGGAGATTTAAAAATGCTTTTAATTAAAAGTTTCTGAAAATGTTTCTTCTTTAGTTGAAAGAGAAATGAAGTGAAGAAATCATATGGGGAAGATGCTATGAAAACTTTGTTGGTTTTGTTGTAATCTGGCTGATGAGAAAAGTCACATCAAAGATAGCCAGCTGGTTGCGGCCATGGGTTCAGATTTCAGACATTTTAACGTCCCCTTGTCTTACTGATTCCTTCCTGTAGCTCTGTGAGGTAGGTGAAGCAAAACTTTCTATTCCCATTTTGAGGGTGGCAAAACTGAAACTCGGGAAGGCCCAGTGTCTTATTCAGGTTTTCATGGACGCGGAGCTCAAAGGCAGGACCAGAGCCGGGGCTGCTGACTGAGTGCAGTGTTCTAGCTACAATACTACGAGGCCTCCCCATGTTCTCCCTCTTTTTGTTCTTTCCAGAAAAACTCTGCAGAAAGGTCAGCATCCTTCCCTCTCTAGAACCAAGCTTTCTGTGCACATTCTCCTCAGGGGTGAGGATAAGCTCCTCTACTTAAGTGGGGTTTGAGGTATAATGCAGTTGTTTGAGTTCTTATCATGCTACGTTTGGATGTTCGTGGAGGCGTGGTGGTCTTGAGATGTGGTGTCAGGTTATACCACATGGCCAGGGAATCACTTCCTACTTCTCAGGAGCTTCACCATTCCTTAAATGTACATGAACACGAAAGTGACTGTGACACCAGGAACAGGGAATTGTGTTTTTTGTGATGGGAACACCAAACTCTAGACATTCTCTATCCAACATAGAATCTCTCTATGTCCTGTATGATTTCTAAATCCTGACTGGTGATTCTCATTCCAGCAATGTTTGAAACCACATTTCCTATCTGCAAGAAAAAAGAATTCTAATTCCTTAGATTTTCTTTTAATGGGACTTATGTGGATAATTTTGTCCCTGTGACTGAACCTATGGCTGAGAGCACTTGGCTGTCCCAAAATGGAGGGGAGCTGGTGAAGGTACTGGTTGAACAGTAAAGCACCCAAAATACTTTTACACATGTGCACAGAAAGGGAAGAGTTGGCCGTGTTGTAATTCTAAAGTGGTGGCAATTTATTCCCCTTTTGGTCTTAGACTTATGAGCTTGTTTCCTGATTAGCTAGTATAGTAAAGGATCCTGGCAGGTGCAGGAACGCTGTCTGCTCGCCCTCACCTTTCCTGACCAGTATTTGATGGAGATACCCATGCAGTGCTCACCCTTACGATCCATGGCTGTTAACCCTCAGGCAGCTTTCCCTAGCTGTAAGACTTGTTTACTGACCAGGGAGATCTGAAGCTCACCACTCCACTGCCTTCTGCAGATGGTCCTACCCACTCATTTTGGCCTTCCCCTCCAACCCATCGATGGCCAGGGCTAAAGCCTCACTTGACCCAAACTCTTAGGCCAGAGACTGCATGAGTGAGTCAGTCTGGGCCTTGCGTGAAAGTGAAATACTCCTCCATTTCTCTGTTAATATTTAATTCAACAAGTTGAGCACCTACTTTGTGCATGGATGTGGACATGAGTAAGAAAAAGTCCCTGATCTTAAGGAAATTTAAAATATAAGTGTAGGCAAATACCTAGTAACTAATAACTAGTATCGTAGATACAGAGAATAGATTGGTGGTTGGCAGAGGCAGGAGATGCGGGGCTGGGAGAAATGGGTGAACTGTTTTTTGCTGTTGTTGGGTTTTTTGTTTTTGTTTAAATAAATTAAATAATTTATTAAAAAAAAAAGACTCTCTCCACCTTCCTCAGCTAGCACTCACTGCCTCAGGGATCTCTGTGCGGTCATGTCAGACCACAGTACTGGTGAGGCTTCTCGTAGGTCCTCTGATCAACAGTTCCAGTTGAGCCCAGCCTGCTGGCTCTCCCTGCCAAGGCACAGAACATGTGAGGCCAACCACCTTGGGTCCTCCAGACCAGCCCCTCTCCCAGCTGAAAAGCACGTCGTGACATCTGATAAAAACTTGTGGAATGGAAGAGTCAGCCTGCCTGAATTCGTGACCACAAACTGATGAGACAGAATAAAATGGTCCTTGCTTTAATCCAGTAAGTTTTGGGATAGTTTGTTATGCAGCGATAGATAGTGGGGCAGATATACATAAGGTCAGGGATATGCAGGATTTCTCTGAGGGTTCTTTTGAGGCAACATACGTTATATGGCATGTTAATTTTCCTGTTTATTCCAGATAGCCTTTTCCACATTGTCATTGAAAGGAGAGTAAGATCCTAAAATGAGAGGAAACACAGAAAGCAAGTAGTGTATTGTAAATAAACCCTCCCTAAAAATCTAAGAGTAGACAAATAACTTGTCAGTTCATAGGTTGTTCATTCATTCAACAAATATTTGGTGAGTACTTCTCTGCCAAACACTGTCCCAGGCATTTGGGCTGTCCTGGTGAATGAGGCGGACATGACCCCTGCCTGCAGGTGGAGGGCAGTCCAGAGGGAGAGACAGTCCAGGAAGGGAGAGAGACAGTGAAACAAGCAATGATAGTAAGGAGTATTTAGGGATTTGAAGGGGGAACGAGAGGGTGCTCTGGGATCTCATAGCCACGGTGACTACCGTGATCAACTGAGTCTCAACAGAGATTCAAAGGCAGGACATCAAATATTATTGGGGATGGGAGGGGCAGAGATCAGAGGATGCTTCAAAGATAAGCATTTGAAAACAAATCTTTGAGAGATCAGCGAATAGCGGCAGGAGGGGCGCCCTTTGGGTGGAGGGGATAGCATGAGCACAGGCAGGGGGGTGGGAAAGCAGAAATCGTGCTTGAGAAATACAGAGTTACCTGGACTGGTTAGAATGTGGGGCGTATGCCCAGTTGTGGAGACAGGACTGTTAAAAGAAGTTACAGAACAAATCATTCTTAAATTCAATTTATTTTTTAAAATCTTTTAAAAATGATTCAACTCTAAAGAAAAGTTGCTAGGATGGTATTCTGAATCTTCATTTACACTTCTGTCACATTTTCCTGTTGTGTACATGCATACATCGATGCGTACATACTTACGTATTGCATGGATATACCCACCACTATATGGTTTTGTCCTGGTTGTCATGGAACCTTGTGGTAGTAAGTTGTAAACATCATGGCCCCGTGCATATCTCGTGATAGCAAACAAATAGGATTTTATTTGCACTTCATTCTTTTACATAAAAAAAAAAACAAAACACTGTATTAAAAGACCACTCCATCAGCCTTCCCTCCCCTCTGACATTCATCATGGACAGTTTCCAGGCCGCCTCTCCCCCACGCCAAGTTTCCTTTAAGGTAGTTCTAGCTCCACCTGCATCCTTCCGAGCCTTGCAGTGAACAGCTGCTGAATAGCCAGGTTGCTTGGAGAAAAGGAACAAGTTTAAACAACTCCAAAGTCGTTCGCCGTCTCTGCTGGGTTTAAAAAGACAGGGCCATCTGTGCTTTCTGCTCATCTCCCAGGGCCGGAAAGAAAATATTCTATGAGGCTTAGGAGAAAATGACATAAAATGAATCCATTCTGCTGTCAGAGATCATAATGAAACTGGAGAAGAGATACAAAATCAATTCATCCTTATTACAATTTTCAGATTGCCATCTTCCCGTTTGTTCAGATGCAGGGACGATGGCTCAAATTGGTCTTTGGAATATTTAAGGAGCTTTTTTGGTCCCTTAATACTGGCTTATCAGTTCCAGTAATTTTACCTCCCAGAGTGAAATCGGCTGCTAACATTTGGGGGAAATTCGTGCTGTATTTTTTCGTAAGTTTTACCGATCATCACCTGCCAGGCTATAGTAAATGCGCCCGTGGTTTCTTAGGAAGACAGTTGTGGAGACTGTATGCTTTATCACAAAATTGCTGGTCATTCCAGGATCTCTTCCCCACCGCAAGGAACTTTTGTCAAGCATTTATCTATTTTTCTTTCTGCATAATACCTTAGGGTCTCCTGTTTAGAGGAAGTCTTCCCATTTTGGCTGCTGGGATTAGAAGAGAAGAATCGGACCTGCAACAAATGATTCTTTTATTCCACATTTAAGGCCACATGTGTGGGTCTCATAGAGATGAGGAAGGAAGAGAAGGGTAGAAAAAAGGCCGTCTGAGTTTGAAGACCCAATTTAATTTATCTTGTGTTGCAAAGTAACAATTGGAATGGACCTCCATTCTGTTTATACAATTATTATCTTAATTGTATCTTAACCTACAAAATAATTATTTCAAAGTCTTAATTCTAAAAACAATATATTTTAATTTTTAATAATGAAAATTATACAGAATGAAATAAATGTCCATAATTCTCCCAACCACAAATAACTTCAGTTGACCCTTGAACAACGTGGGGGTTACAGCCACTGCCTGCCCCTTGCCTTGTTGAAAACCCATGTATAACTTTGTCTCCTCCAGAACTTAACTACTAATAACGTACTATTGACCAGAAGCTTCACTGATAACATAAATAGTCAATTAACACATATTTCATATGTTATACATATTATGTACTTTATTCTTACAATAATCCCTAACTTTCCCTGAAATTTTATGAGTTTTTCTAGGGTGCGCACTTCATTTCTGAGTTTCTTCAAATTGTTGCAAATCTCCAAAAAATGTTCTAATATGTTTATTGAAAAAAATCTGCATATAAGTGGACCCACACCGTTCAAATCCATGGTGTTCAAGGGTCAATTGTACTTTTAACAGTTTAATTATTTCCTGTCAGTCTTTACTTTGTGAGTTTTAAACATAGATTTGAAAATATATTACATGTAATATCTAATATCTTGAAGATATTTTCATTACATAAACATTTCATAAACTCTTTTTTTTCAAACTCTTAATAAACATCTTTTTTGGAGGTCATATAATAACATATCTTGGGTGCCTGGGTGGCTCAGTCGTTAAGCATCTGCCTTCGGCTCAGGTCATGATCCCAGGGTCCTGGGATCGAGTCTCATATCGGGCTCCCTGCTCGGCAGGAAGCCTGCTTCTCCCTCTTCCACTCCCCCTGCTTGTGTTCCTGCTCTTGTGCTCTCTCTCTCTCTGTCAAATAAATAAATAAAATTAAAAAAAAATAACATGTCTTGTGGCTATCCATAATTTACTTTATCATTTCTTCTTTCAGGCAGTTGGATTGCCTCCTAGTTGTTCTGGTTTGTTTTGTTTTTCCTATAGAGATTGGGGCAGTGAATATCCTTATGCAAAAAGCCTTTATGTGTATATCAGATCATTTTCTTGGGATAGATTTCAGTCAGTTAAATTAATGGGTCAAAAGGTAGGCACATTGTAAAGACTGTCTATATTTGCCTTCAGAAAGTTTTACAAAATGCTCTGCTAGAACAATTTATACTCGCAGTAGCAGTGCATAAGAATGCTTATCTCACTGAACACTTGTCAGAACTGAATATTACTTTAAAAATATATTTTAATCTAATAGGTAAAGAAAAAGTGCTATCTCCTTTTAAATTGCAATTTTTTGCTTACTAGTGAGTTTGAACAATTTTTCATGTTTGTTCGCTGAGTGTGTGTTTGTGTGTGTGTGAATTTTCAGTTAACATCCACAGCCTCTTTACCTACTAATAATGTTTTTCTAAATTATTTGGATGATATCAGGAGGAACCCATGTGTGTTGTAAATTTTTCCCAGTTTGAAAGATTTTTGTATAATTTTTATGCAGTGTGAAAATTTCATTGGTCAAATTTTCTTCCTTTTTCTTTTAACTTTTTCATTACTTTTAATCTTAGAAAGTCCTCTCTTAGGGGCGCCTGGGTGGCTCAGTCGTTAAGCATCTGCCTTCGGCTCAGGTCATGATCCCAGGGTCCTGGGATCGAGCCCCGCATCAGGCTCCTTGCTCAGCAGGAAGCCTGCTTCTCCCTCTTCCACTCCCCCTGCTTGTGTCCCCTCTCTTGCTGTGCCTCTCTCTGTCAAATAAATAAATAAAATATTAAAAAAAAAGTCCTCTCTTAGATATCCATGAAATACTACTTTGTATTTCTATTGAGTTTTATTATGGACATAAGGTTTTTGTTTTTGTTTTTTAGTTATTTTGCTTTATTCTACCTGTCTCTTATTGATGCTAAATGAACTTTTCCCCAAATAGTTAATCAGTGGCTCTAAGCAATATTTACTGGCTAATCCTACCCTACCAACTAAACTGAGATACTCCATTTATCATGCAGTTAGTCCATTTATCATGCATAAAATTCTTTTCTTTTTTTAAAATTTAAATTCAGTTAATTAACTTATAACGTATTATTTGTTTCAGGGGTACAGGTCTGTGATTCATCAGTCTTACACAGTTCACAGCACTCACCACAGCACATACCAGCCCCAGTGTCCATCACCCAGCCACCTCATCCCTCCCACCCCCCTCCACTCTAGCAACCCTCAGTTTGTTTCCTGAGATTAAGAGTCTCTTACGGGTTTGTCTCCCTCTCTGGTTTTGTCTTGTTTCATTTTTTCCTTCCTCTATTCCTTCCTTCCTCTATGATCCTCTGTCTCATTTCCCAAATTCCACATATCAGTGAGATCATATGATAATTGTCTTTCTCTGATTGACTTATTTCACTTAGCATAATATCCTCTAGTTCCATCCATGTCGTTGTAAATGACAAGATTTCATTTTTTGATGGCTGTGTAATATTCCATTATGGATATATACCACAATTTCTTCATCCATTCATCTGTCGATGGACATCTGGGCTCTTTCCATAGTTTGGCTATTGTGGACACTGCTGCTATAAACATTGGTGTGCAAGTGCCCCTTCGGATCACTACATTTTTGTCTTTGGGGTAAATACCCAGTAGTGCAATAGCTGGGTTGTAGGGTAGCTCTATTTCCAATATTTTGAGGAACCTCCATACTGTTTTCCAGAGTGGTTGCATAAGCTGGTGCATGTGTCAAACTCTTACATAGAACTGGGTCTTTTCCTGGAGTCTCCATTTAGTTCCACTGATCTATTTTTGTGTCAGCACCACACTTTTTAAGAATTAAAACTTGATAAAATACCTTTATATATGGTAAGAGAATTCCCCATCCCTCCATTAATTTTCTTTTATAAAAAAGCTTTAAACTACTTAACATAGGAATTTTATTTTATTTTTTATTTTTTTCATTTTTTTATTATGTTCATTGTTTATTATGTTCAACCGGAGAGGGAGACAAACCACTACATCATTAGTTTTTGATGTAGTGTTCAATGATTCATTAGTTGTGTATAACACCCAATGCTCATCACAACACATAGGAATTTTAGAATCATTTTTCCAAGTTCCAGTGAAAACCTGCTGGTGTTTCAGGTGGAATCTTTAAACCTATATATGAACCCAACCTTCCTCAAGATCCCAAGTTAATTTTTATTTCATCAGCTCATGTTATGATCGGAATTAGTGATTCCTAAACATAAAACACTAAATACTGATTTTCTCATCATTTGGTGCCTCTGAATCACCCTGATGATTTGGAGAGAATTCTGAAGCGGAATGTTTCATATTCCCTAGAATTTCGATTGTTGATTGATTGCTAATGACAGAGTTTGCCTCTGGGTCTATATTGGACAAAACATAAAAACTAGTTGAATGTAAGTCAATGAATGAATGAATGAGATTACAGATGGGCCATGAAAAACAAAAGATCTGGCTCACTCGAGGCCTTCAGTGTCATCTGGGCAGAGTGACTATTACTTGGAAATTACTGACATCAAGTCTGATGGTATCAACCAATGGTTCCCCATGAGTGGTACAGAGATTGGAAACTAAATTTTTATTGAGCTATGCTAGGAGTTTTGCTAGGTACTTTTCACGTGTTGTCTAACAGAAGAAAATAAGGTAGAAGAAACGAAAAGACTTGCCCGGAGGTTATGGAGGTTGTAAGCTGTGGAACCAGGTACACATTCACATCTCTTGGTCTCTAGTGTCTCATAGCCTGTGTATGGGCAGGTCTAATGTATAGGTTCTTAAATAAAGAAGATTATTTCGTAGGTTCTAATTTCAGTGGATCAGAAATAGCACAGATAGTAACATTTTAGAAGCTAAGTCCCACTGATGATTATTTACTCTTGGAAAAGACCCACAAGACTCATCTTTTGTCCCTCTTCTATGGAAGTAGGTCTACAAAGACTTGGGCCACAAAGGAGTCTACTGTTGTGTGCTTGAGCACCAGAGGATTCTGCATAGATTAAAGTCCAGTCCATTTCAATTGTGATTGCATAGACATATCTCATGGAGACTTGACCTGGCATCTAGTCTTAACAAGAGCAGACCTGCTCTAATCTACTTTCCACTTTTCCGTTCTCTATCCAGGCAAGATAGTCTAATTATGGCAGATGCAGGGTTGTGAACTGTGGTTTACTCTTCCTTAAAAAAATGACATTAATGTTGCTGTAATCATTCTTTAGCTTCATATATTAGAGATTCCTTCCCCAGAGCCCCAAACACTTTGCAAATATGATCTCATTAACCCACATGCCAACCCTTTGTGGTAGGTCAGCCGTCTTGGCGGCATTCGAGAATTGAATTATGCAAAGAAAAAGTGGTCTTTTCAGAGCTGCCTGCCAGCTGGGGATAAGAACCAAGATTAACAGGGAATCTTAAAACTATAGAGGGCCCTAGATATCACCTGGTTCCACGTCCTCATTAAATAAACAGGAAACTGAGGCCCAGAGGGGCCATATCACTAAAATCCAGGGTTTTCATAAGGGCTATCTGTTATTATCACCTGGAAAGTTTTAAAAATGTATACTATTGTCCAGGTTCCACCCTAGACCCATTTAATCAGCATCCCTGGGACCTCCCTCCATTGATTTTATTATTTTTTTATTTTATTTTATTTTATTTTATTTTATTTTTTTAAAGATTTTTTAATTTATTTTTTAACAGAGAGACAGTGAGAGAGGGAACACAAGCAGGGGGAGTGGGAGAGGGAGAAGCAGGCTTCTCGAGCAAGGAGCCCAATGTGGGACTCTGTCCCAGGACGCTGGGATCATGACCTGAGCCGAAGGCAGATGCTTAATGACTGAGCCACCCAGGTGCCCCCTCCATTGATTTTAAAAGCTTTGTAGATGATGGGGATTAAGGGGTGTACTTGTTGTGAGGAGCACTGGGTGTTGTATGGAAGTGTTGAGTCACTATATGGCAACTCAAAACTAATATTAATACTGTATGTTAACTAACTGGAATTTGAATAAAAACTATATATATATATAAAAAAAGGCTTCGTAGATGATTCTAACGAGCAGCCGGAGTTGAGGTTTAGCTGGACGAAGGCAAACCCAGGGGGAGAAACTCTGCCTAATACACTATTGTCCTGGAATCTGCCCATGGCTTCCCTTTGCCACTCCAGGTCTCACAGCTTGGCTTATGGCAGTTGTTGAGGTTTTAACAATCCAGGCTGGCATCTTTGAAACAGGAAATATTTATAGTAATTTCTGAGCTTTTCACTTCATTTCACTGGGAGAGACACAGTGCAACGCAGTGGCCACATAATGCCGAAGTCACTGTGTTATTCTCCCATCCCAGTCAATCAACCAGTCAGTTCACTGGACACAATCAGTCAGATCTGTTGGTTGGCTGACTTAGTCATTTCAGATAAAGTGGTCTGCCTAGTTGTCTACGTGTGGACATTACTTTTCTAGACCTTGCTTTTTACAAGGAGGTGTGATGATATATTTTTCATATATTACATTATTTTCTGTTGTAAGTTCAGTTCTTGGGAGCATGCGGGAGTCTCAGCATTAGCCCTGTAAAAGAAGAAATGAAATCCTATCCTCTGCAACTCTAAGGATTAGAGATTCAAGAGTTCATCCCAGTGCCCATAGTAGGTGCTCAATAAATGGTAGTAATTGTTATGCTCACATTGCCTTGGGGTATTGCAGTGACCTAGATCCAGATCCAGATCCAGCCCGTGCATGTGTGTGTGTGCCAGAATGGAGCGTGTTTTTAGACTTGGCTATTTGCAAAACTTGGCAAAAGTTGAGATCAGGAGGAAGAAACAACCAGTCCATTAACTCCTTCACTTCCAGAAAAAACCTGGCATGCGGAAGTGGCATTGGTGGGTCACCAGAAGCACAGACACCAAAAAACCATGTCTGAGGAAGAAAATGTGGTTCCTTCTCAGCTTTACAGAAGGTGCAGCCATACTGCACCTCTTGGCTTTTGCTGCTTATCCCTGTGGCTCCTGAAGCTAAAGCTCCTTGACCCTGGAATCTGGGATTATTCCTGTCCCCTAGCTCGGTCGCTCTGCATGTCCCTTTCAGTTTAATTCTTTTTGACAGTAAGTCTCACTGAGATCCTGCCTGGATCTGTGCTCTGTTCTCAGTGACTCAAGTCTCACTTGGCTGCCTGTTAACCATCACCTATCCCTTTTTCAGGAGCTGGGCCCTTGCCTATTTTCCTTTCTCATGAGTTCCCAAGGGCCTGAACAACCTCTCCATTCTCCCAGGCCCGGGAATCCTGCCGTTTGCATCACACAAGCAATAAAAATGGAAAAGTGATCAGTGCTCCCAATCCCCAAGGCCGGCTCTTGGGGATCTGTCTGGTTTCAGCAGCTAGACCTTTCCTTCCCTGATGCACATCGGTACAGTAATTTGTCCACTGGTACATGCCCTCACTGCCTGCCTCCCTTGACACTCGAGCCCTTCTTGTGTCAGAACCTGTCATGACAGGTGCTGTGGCTATGTGGCCAGGTCACGAACCATGTCACCGAGGCACTCGGCAAGCTATCACCAGGCCCCTTAATCTAAACAGCTGTTCCATCATCAGACAGCTGGATGAGCTCAGACAACTATTTGTTGTCCCGAAAGACAGGTCACAGCCTGAAGACAAGGCGGAGTCGACAAAGCAGGTCTCTCATCAACTGTAACCGCTGCCTGCTTTCAAGAAACCTCTTGCCTTCCTGGAAATCCTCAGTGTAACGATGATGTGTTTCTATTCCCACAGCTCTGCTTCCATGTCACACCTAACCAGGGTTTTCCCTTAACAACACTTTGAATAAAGGCATAGGTTCTGACCTTACTTTCATGGGATTCATGTTTACAGATGACTACGAAAGAGGGTCACTGATCACCTGGATCCTGGCGTGGGGTGTGGTTGGTCATCTAGTCCCACCCGCCTTTTAGGTGCCATCTCCCTGCCTGTCCTTCAGAGAACCACTTCAGTGTTCAACCTTGTGGAATCCACCCTCCTGTCTGCAGCTCCACTTTCTCACTTGCAGCTCCCTCTCCCTGGAGTTCTTGTCCCATTCTCTTCCCGACTCATTCTAACTCATCTCTCCCAACTCGACCCACATGTCAACTCCCCCGGAGCCTTCCCTGCGCTCTCCTCCACATCCGAGTACCTTTGGTGTGCATGGCGGTCCCATGGACCGCTTATCCTCTTCCTCTGAGCTCTTTGAGGAGAAGCCCGGGCATGATTTAGTTTCACATACATGATGTGCACAGTATGAGCACAATAAGTGTTTTGGTGAATAAAGTGAATAAATTTAAATGCAAAGTAACAAACGGGGCTTTGGATTGCCATCTGTTTTTTTTCTGGCTCAAAAACGGAAGAATGTTAAGTGGCTTAAGGGAAGCCCCCGATCCATTCGCCTTTGTATCCTTCACCCAGTACCTCGCACCGTGTCTGGAACACCGTAGGTGCCAGTACCTGTTTTCTAGGTGAATGAACCATTGCTGGATGGACGACTGAGGTCCCCGTGTGCCCCACCTTAAGTGGCATTTGCTTGGCTTGGATGGAACCTGACATGGAAGGTGAAATTGGACTTTAGGAGCTGTTTCTTTCTGTTGAGTGGGTTTCCCTTCCCTCTGGAAAACTCCTGGGGCAATCCCTGGGGCATTTGTCAGTGTAAACTCAAGAAGCAGAGGGAAGAAAGAGAAACTTCATTTGCATTTAGTTTTCACCTAGACCTTGGGCTCCCCCGACTACGACTTTGACCTCCTCCAGTTTGGGGACCTCTAATTTCCTAGCCCAGTGCCTGGCACACAGTCAGTGCTTTAAAGTGAGTGATGACGTGGCAACCTCGGCATTACCCAGGAAGCCCTCTAGCACCATCTGCCTAGCCCACGTGTTGGTTTGACCTCAGTCATTATGGATGCCATTTCCTCTCCAGGCAAAGTTATTCAAGTTGTTCAAGGGCAACTCACTTGCCTTTGCATTGTTCTCGAAAGAGAATCCCTGATGGTCTTGCTGATGCTTTACTTAAATGGAATGAGGTGGTTTCCATTTTCATATTGTTGGAAACTGCACTTGTGTTGGTTCATGGGTAGCGGTTAGGGCTGGCATAGTGGCCCTTGTCCTTCTAGGGTTCTTTTTTTTTTTAAGATTTTTTTATTTGAGAGAGAGAGCGAGCATGAGTGAGGGGAGGGGCAGAAGGAGAGAATCACAAACTCACTCCCCAGTGAGCACGGAGCTGGACGTGGGGCTCCATCCCAGGACCCATGAGATCAGGACTTGAGCCAGAACCAAGAGTTGGATGCTTAACCGACTGAGCCACCCAGGTGCCCCTGTCCTTCTAGGGTTCTATAGAAGTTTCAGATAATGAGAGGGAAAGAAATAAAAGACTGGATGGAAGAAGCAGGGGAAAACTCAGCGAGGCAAAGAAAATGAATGTGAAAAAACTTCTCCAAAGGATGCAAAAATCGGTGGAATTCATCATTAAAAAGAAGAGCATCAGTCATTCTCAGTATTACTTTATTTTCATTGTGTGTGCGAATAAAAGCGCAGGTGGAAATGACAATGGTGAATAACTTTTAAAAGCCACTTTATCCAGGAACAGTGAATAAGAAAGATATTTAATTCCAACCTTGCAGATAGGGTAAAAAAAACAAAACAAAACAAAACAAAACTATCAACTGTAAAACATCATCCCCCGCGTGGATGAAATCCCTCTGAACCTTTCTTGTGCTTCCTAATATCAAGGGAATGGGAGATGAGGAGTAGTCCAAACCTGCAGGGATGTGTCTCTGGGGAACCAGGGCGGGGCTGGTGCTGGTTCACGGATGCATTCATACTAAAGTCTTTTTCCTGCTGCAAGATTCCTTTTCAGTCCCATCTGCTTTCTTTCTGGGTCTTAGCCTCGTGGCCCGCACAAATTTACATCCTTGCTTCCTGCTTTACCCATTTTCCCATATCACATGGACTTCTACCTGTGTAACTCTCCTTTGTTAGTGCAAGGCTGTGTGAAAGGTTGTGCACAAATGGAACTTTTGTATATTTAATCATCTCTTGAATGTACTCAGGAGCTTTCTGTTTAATGGAAGTCAGGCTTGAGTCTTGCACCAAATGAAGAAGACGAGCAATCCCACTCACATACCAGTTTGTCTTTTCTGAAGGGTAATTTTTTTTAAATCACCAATTTTCTTAAAGCTGACCCTGACTTTCCTGAAGCCGTGAGTAGGTGACTGCAGTTTGCAGGACGGTGGTATGCTCTGATCTCTCCATTCTCCCTCACTTACCATCAGGAAGCGCCCGGGACAGAACTGTCCCTTGCTTCTATCTAACTAACCCTTTATACCTGTTGGCACAGGTGCGTCCGGGTCTTCTGCAGTAGTTGGACCTAGGTAGCATGGGTAGGGCCTTATGCAGAGCACAGAGTCTAGAGTCTAGACCCTGTTCTCCAGATATCTAATTGAGGGCCTGTCCGTCTCTTTGCCATACCATCTCCCCATAGTGGGACTCATCCTGAAACATGGTACTTCTTGTCAGTGATCAAGGACATGTTCCCCTTGAGGCTCTCCTTCTACATTAGGGGCACATTCACACCTGCTGATGGATGAAGATGCTCCCTTCATGGATCTTTCACAGATCCTCTTACTCAAACTACACTTTACAAACTAAGGCAGAAGAAAGCACTTGACTCTCTTGCTCAACAACTGGGCTAATGATTTAGGAGACAGTATAACATAGAGGAAGGGCTGGCTTGGGTTCTTGGGTTCAATCATGGTATAATCAACTATTAGCAGTATGAACCTGGACCAGTTTCTTCCTCTCTCTGAGCCTCAGTTTCTTCATCTGTAAGATGGATATATTAATATCAACCTCGGAAAGCTGTGGATATTAGAGAAAGATGTACGTACAGCAAGGTCGGGGCTGCATGAATAGGGAATGTCAGGATCGGTAATGTTCATTAGCACAAAAGCTGTTTGGAACTTCCTTTCCTTTTGCCCTTATCTCCCCCTTTGCCCACCCTTCCATTTTCCGTAACACTCCTCTCTGGTTGCCTAAAGACGTTTTCTGCTTTCAGTCTCCTTGCTCCCTAATTTCTTCCCCACCCTCTCTCTTGCTTTCTCTCACATCTAATGTTATGGTATGCCCACTCTCTCTTCCATCTAAGACTCACAACATTTCAAAGCTAATATGTCCCTTGGAAATTCTTAGATCCAGCTCCGATGCATCCGATGAGACAACCAGCCCCCGAGGAAATGGGCATCTGCACAAGGGCCTGCTGCATTGGGATCCTGGGAAACTCAGGTGAATGCTCGGCCTGCCTGCTTCTCTATGACTCTCTGTCCCTGGGGGTGACCATCTGAGGGACGTTTATCCGCATGGAACCTGGTGAGGACAGGGATGAATTACAGTTCTCAGGCTCTCCAATAGTGTTTTTCGTCTTTCTTTTCTAATCCCTCAAGAGCATTTTATATTTCAAAGCTCTTTGATAAAACAGCTAAACTAGCTTGTCTCCTGGGGCAGTGGAACTCAGCTGAGATGTCTCCTGAAACTCTCTTGCCGTTGGACTGGGGGTATTTAAGGTTTTTTTTTTTTTTTTTTTTTTTTTCAGTTGTAAAAAAAAAAAAAATCTACAGTTGCTCAGCATGGATAGTACATCATGAATGAACAGTAGTGGGCCTTTGATCTAATTTTCATGTGTGTGTCTTCTTTCTCAATAATAAATGGGCTTTTGTTATGAGACAGGTTGACACTTACTGAGTTTGCTTTTCATTGGTCCATGGTGAGTTGGGAGCAGCTGAGAATGTGTTCTCTTTCTTAGTCCTATAGCAAAACTGTGACTTGACACATAATTGGGCATTGTTGCTTAGGCTCTTTCAATATTCCAGGCATTGAAGAGAGAGAAAATTGTGTGTTTTCCATTTGGGAGAATAGCATCCAAACTAAATGTCAGATGACAGTTTAGCATAGTGGTGCCTGATATCCATCACAAAGGAGAGAAGAACTATTGATTATGAGGCTGAAAAGAGAAAAACACATTCCGGAGAAAAAGGCAGGAGAAAATGAGGAGCTTATAATACAGCAGCTGTCTTTAAGTCACTGCCCTTGAGTCATGACAGATGTCTTGCACCGGCTCAGATTTCTTTGAATCCGCCTGGAAATGGAGCCCAACACCTTGACCATCAGAGGCAGCAGGAGTGGGGTTAGAGAAAACCCGTTCTGAGGAATATTAGTGTTGCGCAGAACCGCACTCCCGATGGGACATCTGTCTGGAATGTGGCCGGAGGGCACTTCCCAAAAGTCCTGAGAAGAAGGACTGGGGGAGGAGAACTGATGTAAACACTCCAGGAGGCTCCTTTGTGCTCTCAGAAAGGGGAGGTGCGAGGCGATGGCACACGGAAGGCTGGCCCTGGGGAGCCATAATGGTGTTTGGAGCCTTTCACTTCAGTGCAGGTCACTGGTTCAGTTCAAACTCTGACTGCTGGAAACGGTTACGGCTTGATGGCTGATGGGAAATTAGGTCCCAGCTTTCAGTTGGCTTCCTAAACACATTCACTGTAATTGGTCTCCCTTCCTGGAAGGCTGCTGAAGGCTGGGGAGGGCCAACAGGTACAGAACTGCTCCGAGTCCAGGAGGGGATTCTGCGGGGAGCGGGAGAGGAATACACACTAGGCAGGCGCCCAGAGGAAAAGCGGTTTGCAGGAGGGAGGAAAATGCTTGATTCCTCGAGCCCCTGAACGTGTGAGGGTTGCGGCCATCCTGATGACAGCCTTTAGGCAGACCAGCCTGGGGACTTTGGGCAGAGAGTTGGACTGAGTCCCATGAAGAAACTCACCTCTGACCCACCAGCCTCTTTGCCGCCAGCCCCCTTCTTCGCCCACCTCAAGTCCTAATCCAGTTTCTGGGCGGGGGAGCATGATTTGCGAGCTGGCTTCCTTATCCCTTGTTTAATCCCTTCAGCTCTAAGGTTCTTGCAAAACTCAGGCTCTTACAAAGCAAAAGCTTTGGCTCTTAGAGTTCAACCACTTTTCTTGGTTTTTCTACTATTGTCAGCCCCTCTCCTGACACAGTGAATGGGGGGGGGGGCCGTGTCTCTTGGCACGAGGAAGCGTACAGGATAGAAAGCCCATCTCTCCAGTTGTCACCCTGCTCCATTTAATTTCATGTGTTTCTTTTGACACTTACCCTGTGCCTGGGCTTTTGAAGCCTCCGCCCAGTTCAGCCAGTGGACCTGCCTGTGGGTCCATCAGCTTCTTGTCAAGAAGAAATTCTCCCTATGGGCAATTCACAAATCTAAAAACCCCGTGAAGGTCTATTTTGTAGAATGAAATAGGGGACAGAGGACCAGAGACAGAGGAAAGGGCCTATGAGAAAATTGGCAGGGTCTAATAATTTATGGCTTACCACCCTTTGGTCACAGGCTGGGAGATGTGAGAGAAAAATTCAATATAGCTCATCACCCATCATAATAGCCAATGTCATTTCTATGTAGGCGAGATAACTTATTTGTTTGCATATCGTAGTGATTTTCTGTCACTTTGCAAATGATGTTTCCAGAAAGTTTGCCTAGCGTGTCAACTCTGTGGTTGCCGGCATGTTCTCTCTCCCCCTGGGGGTAGAGAACCTGGCTTCGGACCTGGACAGCCCACAGGAGGGTGGGGAAGCTGGTGGGCTAGAGCGTTCATTAAGCTGAGGAGAAGCCCACAGAGTGGCTTCCATTTGTCTCTGGAACACAGGATTTGTGCAAAAGCTTCAATGCTGAGATACAGGTCTGTGAGCGAGTGGCCCTGCCAAGACAGAGGGTGGTCTGGAAAACAAGGGTGGTGTTCTTGGGAACCAGCTGCTGCGTTAGTGCTGTCTTGGCAGGAGGTGGGTGTGTTTTTGGTATTTGTGGGTAAGGTTTCCCCTCACTACACCTGCAACTCCCCAGATGCAGTGTCTGAATCATCTCTGTTGCCGGCACTCCTATCAGCTGCCAGACAGGTAGTAGGTGTGCAGAAAATACTTGTTATAAGCAGGGGTGAGCAGGGAGAACAGAGCTCAGGTAGTCCCACCTTTTCCGAAGATGATACTTGGCTGCCGTGGCATATTTTCAGTCCGTTCCTACTTAATCTGCTCTTCAAACTACACTGAAGCCTCCAGAAAGTCATCAGAGAACACTTTGTTGAGTAGCTGGGAAACAGATCTTAAAAAAGGGAACTTAGATCTGAGGGTCTAGGGTTCATGTCCCTGTTCAGGCACCAGAAATCAAAACAAAGCAAACCGAAAATTGGAACTTCGGCTATCGTATGATGATAAGGCCAAAGCTTAATCAGATGGAAGGATGCTGGGTCTATCTGGACAACTTCCTGCCCACATCTCCTTTCTCAAGCAACAGGGGCTGTTCCTTGTAGCATCCATCACTGGCTACATGGCTAATGGGCTGGGCTCATGAGGCCCATCAGCTTCAGCGGCTATGCTGCCCAGACCCTCGGCTGTCTCCGGATTAGCTTTCCCCACCTGGCTTCCTCCTGCGTGTCTGGACCCCCCACGTGACCCAGTCATGTTGCATTTAGGCCCGATCAGTAGTCTTTTTAAATAAGATTTGCCCTTTGAAAACCAGTCCTAAGCACTTTGCATTCCTTTTCTGTCTGAAAAGTTCAGTTTTGTTCTATGCTCAGTTCTAAAAATACCCATGTGAGCAGGAGGCCCAGGCTAGGCAGTTCAAAGCTGTTCCGGTAGGTGAGGGTCTCTAGGGCTTGCAGTGAGCTCACTGGGGGGAATTGAGCACCCTCCCACCTTCAGGGAGGGGGCTTCCCCCAGCACAGAGTAGAAACGTGAGCATTCTATCACCTGGCAGTCTCAACTCCGTGGAAGGTAGGAGGGCACCACGACCCTGGAAGTTACGGGGTCCCGATGGCTGTGACATGTCTCAAAAAAATTTTTTTTTCCTTTCCAAGATGGATGTAGTGTGTAGACAGTATCGATCACAAGTCAATTGATGATCTTCGGTCTGTGTTTTTGAGTGTGCGTGTGGAGATCAGGAGTCGATACCCATTGTCTTCAGGGCTGGGATGCTTGATGCACAATCGAAGCTGGTTATTTGGTTCTTAGCATTCCTGAAATCAAAATGCATAAATGAAAGACTATTTCTTGAATGTGAGTGAAGTAATACACTTGTCTCCTTTGCTGTAATTGTCCTAAAGTGGATGGCAGAGGCCTGTTCTCTGTTTTTATTCTGTGTCCTTGGAGAATAAAGGCACAGGGCGATACATGCTGTTCACACACTAAGTTTTACACTCTGTTTATCTGATTCTTCTGTCTAATTAAAGTTACCTTTTACACTTGATTGGTTTTTAAAGTCCAGTATTTGGCAATTAAACCTTCTTTATTCTAACAACTGGGTGACACTTCCCTCAGTGATTTAGCACATGATGTATTATCTGCAGAACCAAGAACTGGCTTCCTTGGAGAGCTGCTCTTGAAGAATTTCATGTCTGGGTGGCTGCCCTGGAATCTGTAGATAGAATTATATGGATTCAACTCAGGAGTCCATAGAACCAGTATGGGGAGAACTTTGTGTTGAATTGGGAATCAGGAGACGTGATTTAATCCCCAAAGGGCCCGTTCTTCTGAAGCTCCCTCAAGGTCTTTGAAGGTGCTCTTTATCCGTGTTTATTGGTGGATCAGTGAAGGGTGGCAGATGCTGGTGGAGAAGCTGGCCTGCCCCCACCATCGCAGTGGGCACTTGGCCCCGTCAGCCTGGGCCTGTGCTGGTTTACAGAGTGGTGGGCAGGATGCTGGAGGATCTTGGGACACACAGAGCTTCCCAGTTGGACTTGTTAAGACATCAGGTGCCACTTATCTCCAGTTGGTCCTTCTTGAGAGCCTCTTCCAAGCACCAGAGGTTTTCCTTTATTCTATGTCCTCTCAGACAGGAAGGCCTATGGCAGAACATGCAGGTACTAAAGGGGGTGCCAAGGTCGTAAGCATGACCCTTCCCCTTACCTCATAAGAGTAGGCTGTTTCCTATTCAGGCTTGCTAGGTTTTTGAAGGACAGTGTAGTGTTGCCTTTTCAGGGGAAATAAAGAATAGGTGGTTGAGTTACGTTATACTGTCAGAGAGTGGAAGATGTGAAGGAGATGGCAGCCATTTTACAGAGAAAGAATCAGTGTGTTTACCTCTTCCTCCCTGCCTTGCTCCTGCTGACCTGCCAACACACAAACATGAACACGTGTGTACACACACGCACACACACACACACACGCGCGCGCGTGCACACATATGCACATACGGATGCAGCCTTGCATCTGCCAAGCTGGTGAGTCTGAGCCATCTAGGAGTGCACACGGTGCTCTCATCTGGCCTGTTCTCACGTGGGTGCAGAGACATTCTCTTCCCTGAGTCTGGCATGTGAGCTGGAGTTTGCTCAGTGACGGAAGCCCTTCCTGGGAACCCGGTCCGACCATATCAGACGCTCTTCATTTGTTTGAGAGTATTTTCACTTTCAGTCTTCTATCCTCACATATGCGTCCAGAGTGATGCTTAAGGGAGGCTAAATTACTGCCACCAACCTGATCTGATTCACCGTGAGGTGATTAGCTTTGCCACCTGACACAGAGGACTGTGGGACGCATCCTAATGTGTTTGTACTTCCTGTACTGTGAATGCAAATGATTGAGGGGGTTTCATCCAGACTTTGTCTCCTTCCCTGAGGATTCCCCTGGGGAGGATAACTGGAGCTGTTGAAGACACGCCGTAGTCTTTCTGGCAAGTCTGGAAGCTTCCTTAGCATCACTGCCCTGCCTAGAGGTGTCCTCCTGCTATCGGAGTCCTGGTCCAGCTTGACTGTCTTCAGCAGGTAGAAGATGAGGCTGGCATATGGAGACAGCATGGAAAGCAAGGGGCCTTTGGGAATGACCCCTGAGACTCCACTGTTCTGAGAACTTCTGGCTTCAGTGGTTCTGGGGCGAGCTCACAGGTTTGTGAGTCAGAATGGCAGGGTCTCTAGTCCCACTCTACTCTGAGACCAGAGACATCCCCATCATCCGGGGGCTCGGCAGCATGAAGAATCTCTGACCACAGCCTAGGCATGCTGAGTCAGAATCTGCATTTTAACAAGAGCCCCAGGTGACCAGTCAGCTCCCTTACCTTAAAGGTTATTCTTCTCATAGCAACAGTCCTTCCTTCTGAGATATATCGTACTGAGAAAATGTCCACCTGGGGAGTGGGAAGGACGCAAGACAGCAGAACTTTGCAGCATGGATTTCTGACTCTGGGGTCTCCAGGTGGCAGAAGGACCAAGGAACCCAGCAGAAGGCAAGGGGATCGACAATGGCATGAGAGGACACAGAGGAAAGGTCTGAGTGGACATGCACTACCTTGACACCCCTTCCCCTTCCCCACAAACCAGCTGCCACTGACCTCACGGTGCCTACTTCTAGGCCGGGTGATGCTTTTAAAAGACCCTGGGTCCCTAGGAACTTAATGGTGTGCCCATTTCCCTATTCCTGCTATGGAATTAAAAATAAAGTAACAGTGAACTATAAAACAGATATAAAAAGTATAATAAAATTCTAATTCTCCCCTTGGATGAATACTTTAATTCTTGCTTTAAAATAGCAAACGCGATTTTCATGTGTGAGCCCCGGCTTTGCCGGTGTCCCGAGTGCATCACTGGGGCATCAGATCCTGCCCAGTGCACCCTGGTCCTGCCCTCGCTGCAGCTGGAGGAGACACTGGATCCCGAGGAGACTAAGGTCCCAGCTCTGTGACCCCCTCTTGGTGTCAGAGTCACCAGTAGCTTGGGGTCCAGAAGCTGATTTGGGGGTTCCACCTGTTGAGGTGCTTCTCCTCGGGTCTCAAGTAATCCTAGGTCTGTCTCAGCACAGCTGGTACCCCGAGGGAATCATGAAAATAATGTTGGCTTCCAGGGCTTGATACAAGCTAGGACCTGTTTTGAGTTTACCCACGCCTTAGTGTCTAGATGCTGATGAAAAGCAGACCCGACTCAGACTTGAAAAAAGCCAGCAGTCATTCAACCAGTGGCATCTCCCTTGTGCTTTCCAGAGGTCAGAGGACACATTGGCTCCCTGACAGACCCACAGGAGGCCTACCCCAAGGAAGGGGTCCCTGACAGACCCATTCAGAAGGTCAGCACGGCCAGGAGGGAGAGGGAGAAGTTGCCCTCCCAAAGGCTGCCCTCAGCCTTTGCTCCGCTGCAACTTGTTGCTCAGCACTGAGTGGAGGGACTGGAAGTACTGAGGAGGCGGTTGAGAATCATGGCCATTTTTGACTTGTCAGTCAGTTTGGGAAGAACATCCTTCTTGCCCATGCTTAAAGGGCCAGCTTAATTATCACAAAATCTTGGTGGCAGTATGCTTGCTCTCTTTTCCCAAATTCCATTGCTTTTTGTTTGTTTGTTTTTTAGTTTAGTTACAGCTAAGGTGTGTGTGTGTGTGTGTGTGTGTGTGTGTGTGTGTGTGTGTGTGTAAGAGTGTATCCGTGCTTTATGCTATGTCTCACCCCATACCTGCTAAGGAAAAGCTGGTCAGATCAACATATATCTACTCAGTGAAGGATTTGTAATGTCATCAGGTCACGTGATTCACTGCTTCAGAAGTGGACATTTGAAAATCTCTCTCTCCACTGCCTTACACCGTTACTGGTAGACCTAGGAGTTCCCCAAGCTTTTAAAAGTCATGTGGCTTTTTCAAAGTGACCGAGAATTTGTGCAACACTCTATGATTGTAAGACTCTTTGGCCATAACCTTCATGGTTCTCCTTCGAGGCAACACTTTCTCACTAAAGCTTTGCACAGAAGCAATTTCTCATTCTCATATTCCTTGGGTGGTTAGCACATTCCAGCCAGGAAGCAGTAACTACATTCCTGCTTAGCTGTTCTACTTTCATTAATTAATTTAATGCCACGGTAGCCTATGAGCTGGTACTACTGTTATCCCCATTTTACAGGTTAAATAACTGTGGTAAGGTCACCTAGCAAGTAAGTGAGGAAACAGAGATTTGGACCCAAAGATGTCTGTCTGGAAGAGCCAAGCTATTAGCTGTTGTGCTATCCGCTAAAGGTATATGAAACCCTTCTCTCTCTCTCTCTTTCTCTCTCTCTCTCTTTGTTTTACCTCTGCTTTGGCTTTTTTGCAGGGGAGGGAGACTCCTCATGTCCTACATGGTGGAGCAGGTTTCTGAGTGTGAAGAGGAGGTTTGGGGTAAAACATCTCTTCCTCCTCTTCCTTCCAAGTGGTATTTAGTTGTCTAGGAGGGGTTCCCTTCTCTCCGAGTGGCATGACAATCTCCAGCTCCTTTGGTTAGCAAAATAATAAGTCTGTCACTTTCCTTGAGGCCAGAGTGTTTTGGTAACAGAAATAGCCTCAGTGAAACGTTACCCTGACTTCCAAGTTAAAGAATAGTTTGCTCAAAATTAATCAAAATCCCAGGGTTAGAAGGGATTTTAAAGGCCCTTTTGTCCAAATCCCCATCTAATTTATGGCTCCCTTTTATAACGTCCTGCCAAGCATCATGTTGTATTTTGGTTTATCTTTTAATCAGTCAAAGGTGGCCCTGTGCTTCCAATGATGAAAATAAGAAATCTTTTTTTTTCCCCTTGTTCTGAATCTTCCAACTGGCTTTCTTTTCTTGTCTCCATCTTTTCTCCTCTCAGAACCTGTTCATCGGCTCGACATGAACATCCAGGTTAATTACATCCAGAAAGAAATCCCTTCTTTCAATTATAGAATGATTATGTAAATTTGAATTAACCCATCCCCAAGTCAGAATTTTGAAATCATCTTCTTCAGCAACGCTTTGGTGCATACCGTTCCATCTACTGATTTTCCTTGGGAGCACCGTTACACCATCCATTTTCAAAGAGAGGCCATTTATACACAACCAGAGCTGTTTAATTACTGCCTCTGCTCTTTTTGCTTTTATGGCACCCAGAATAGTGTCTTTTGCCCCCTATCAGAAGAAATTTGTCAGACGTGTGGCATTCTATTTTTACCACTTAGACCCACCTCAGAGTCCAAATGTCAGCATTTTATGGAAGGAGGGCTGGGCTAGAAGCCAAACAACTGAGTGAGTCCTAGGTTGGATTCTGCCCTGGGACCTTGGGAATCTGGTTTCATCCTCAGGAAAATGGGCATTCTGCCAGCCCTGCCCTTGTTATAGGGTTGTTGAGAAGCTCACACAGGGAATGCACGTAAAAGCACTTAGTAGACTGTAATACATGATGGCAAATATAAGGCCAACGCTCTCCGTGCCCAAAATGGTTATGAAGTGGGTGCATATGGAGATGATGGGGAGGCAGAGAGCAAGAGAACCCCAAACTCTCAACCTGACAGTTGATTCTTGTCTATCCTGGTGTGTGTCTGCAGATGTCTGGGAGGGGTTGAGATTAAGTTGCCTCAGAGCTGAGCATTCCTATCAGTCAGAAATGTGTCACTCAGGGAGTTTCAAAGCAACAGGGGGGGAGAAAATGAGCTGACAGTCATTCGTACAAATTTATGAGCACTAATTAATCTTCCAGCTTGTAAGTAGCACCAAAGATAGTAGAACATAAACCTTACCTGGGCCATTTCAGAAGGTGGCATTAACCAGGGGTCTGTCACTCCAGCCACCACTGTGCATTGCCTCCAGTGGCTCTGAGCACTGCCAGGCACCTTACTTGTATCTTTTAGACATTGTCCTCAATAGGACTAGCTCTGTTGGGTAATATCCTACCAAGTTGTGTTTTTCCTAGGATTTTTATAAATCTGGTACCATCCTAGTCGAAGAGCTTCTCTTTAAAGAAGTCTTTGTAGATTCTCTCTTTGTTCCCTTCAAGACTCTAAATTAGTTTATTCTTCCTTTGAAATCCTAATTTTTAGGATGCTTTTTGGAAAGAAGAGAATTTCATAGGAAATTCATGAAACAAAGTTCATCTAAAATCACACATAGTGCTTATATAATGTAATAAATAGTCCAATGGATGAATGTCTTATTTGTATTTGTTTGAAGAATACAGTCTTTCAGCTACCAGTAAATCTTAATTTTGGAAAGAAATCTCTCTCTCTTTTTTTTTTAAAGATTTTATTTATTTATTTGACAGAGAGACACAGTGAGAGAGGGAACACAAGCAGGGGGAGTGGGAGAGGGAGAAGCAGGCTTCCCGCCGAGCAGGGAGCCTGATGCGGGGCTCGATCCCAGGACCCTGGGATCATGACCTGAGCTGAAGGCAGACAGATGCTTAACGACTGAGCCACCCAGGTGCCCCAGGAAAGAAATCTCTTATCATGGAGTGAGCTTTTCCCTCTATGGTCATCAATGCCAGTGCCTTTTGGGGAAACCCACCAAGTTGCTAATTGGTGGAATCGGAGCTGAGACCCTCCCGACGGATAGAGGCATCCTCTCCCCAAGTAGTAGAAAGTAAAGAGCAGAAGGTAGAAGCTGCTTCCAAGAACATAGGCCCCTGAGGGATTATTTTGGTCAATTCTCTGCTTCTAGTCAGGATTCCTCATTCCCCACTCCTTCCTGAGCAATAGCTGTAGGTCCAGTGGCGTGCCGGTAAATGTTTCACAACTGGCTCTCTGAAAAGAAAAACGTGTGTGTGTGTGTGTGTGTGTGTGTACACTTAGTGTATATTTTACTGATATAAAAGATGTGCAGTGCACAATTTACCACATAATAATAAATCTAAATTGATTCCCACAGTATGCTTTCGTTGATTTTTGCCAAAATTTGTATTTGTAGCTAACATAGGGTTGTAATTCACAAATGAGCATAGTTCTGATATCAGTGTTGGCTGGTATTTTTATTTACATTAACAAGTAAGGGAAACCTGAAACAAGAAAGCTATGTGTTGGAACCCCAGCACATGTCACGAGTCCCAAAGGCCTCAGGTTACATGATCAGCCAGTCCTCTGCTTTGACCATGAGAACAGATAAGAAAACACAATTATGACCTGAGAGAGGAAAGAGCACTCGAAGAATTGAGATTTGTTGAATTTTATGCATGCCCATAGTTTAAAACAAAGAAAGAAAGAAACAAATGGTGTATAAGACGTCCTGCAACACGGCAGTCCTCTGGCTCTTAACAGTCCATTTCCTCTCACTAGAGAGACCACCTTCAACCCATTTAGTTGATTTAGGAGGCACACAGCTCCATACCTCTAAATAAAAGGCTTAAATGGTTATTTCTTGATTTGGGGTCTTAAACACTAGTGACTTCCCACTATGGTAGCTGAGGAATGGGCTCTCGCATGCTCTGTCATACTGGCTGCCTCCCACCCTACTCCCTTCTAGTCATGCCAAAATAGGCCTTTCTCTCCCTCCATTCTTCCAAGAGTGTTACATTTTAATTTTGTTCAAATCAATATTCAGTGTTTATATTATATGGTAATGCACATGATATTCATGGCTAAGTCTTTACTTTTCCTTTCATGCACAATTTTTTTCCCTAGAGGTTTTGTTTTGTTTGGGTTTTCTATTTACATTTAGATTACGTTATATTCTTTACATTGGCTTAGTTTCCTCTGAATTTATCACTGTTTCAACCTTGAACTCTCTGTCAGTTGTCTAAATGTTGTCTCTACACATGAGATGATTTCACCTTCCTTGAAAAGTCTGACTGATCTCACCTTCCTTGAAAAGTCTTTCCTAGAGTGCTCTGTCCTGCTCTGACCTGGATGGGTTACTCTCTAACATCCTGGGGCCCTTCCTTTGCCTCTTGTGAGGCAAAGACCCCTCTCTTCCAGTGTCCTGCTGACGCTGGTGGAGCTCACAGGCAGACAGCTTCCTAAGAATAACAGGGAGATAAAACATTTGAGACCTTGAATATCTGACAAAACCATGATTTTACCTTCATATTTGATTGGTAGTTTCTCTGAATATAGAATTCTAGTTTGGAAGTCATTTTTCTTCAGAATTTTGAAGGCATAACTCCATTTCTTTCTAGCTTCTGGCATTGCAGTCGAGAATTTCAAAGCCATTCAGATTCATAATCTTTCGAATGGGATCTGTTTTACTTTTTTTTTTCTCTCTGGAATTTTATTTGATTGTGTCTTTTTCCTCTGTATTCTAAAATTTCATGACACTGGGCCTTCTGAGTTTATTTTAATATGGTTCTATGGACCCCTTTAATCTGGAAATTCAAGTCTTTCTGTTGAGGGACATTTCCTTGAATTATTCTGTGTTTAATTTCTTTCCCTTCTGTGTGTGTGTGTGTGTGTGTGTGTGTGTATTTTGTTTCTTGTTTCTGGATCTCTTATTATTTGCGTGTTGAGCATCCTGGCCTTGTCATTTACTTTGCTTATCTTTCCTGTCCTGTTTTCTGTCTCTTTATCTTATAACCCTTCTGTTGACTTTTTCCATTTCTATTATAATATTTTTAATTTCACCAGTTCTGTTTTGCTCTTTTAGTGTTCTTTTTTTGTATTATCCAGTTCTTGTTTTCATAAATACGATCTATCTTCTTTTATATCTCTCAGGATATTAAATATATTCTGAATATAAATGTTTTCCTTGCATAATTCCTGTTAAGTTGCTTTTATCCCATTTGTTTGATTTGATTTCCATCTTTCGCGTTACAGATTTTCTTCAGATATCTGTGAACTCTAGTTTCTGCTCTTATTAAGAGCAGAGTGCTCAGATGTAGACTGCAAGCTCTGAGCTTGTCATTGGGGCTTGTTACCTGTGGGCTTCAGTGTAGGCTGTGGCTGGGCTATTTTGTTGGAGAACCTTGATGTCAGTGTCTTTAGATCTTTCCTCTTGCACTGTTCAAATCCCCCACTGGGAAAGCTCTACCGGTCTGCTTTTAGGAATAGGCCTAGTGGCCACGTTGATAAAAACCAAATAGAAAGAAGGTTGGAGGTATCAGCTTTTAGGATGCAAATGGTCTCTCCTTTCCTCCTTGCTCTCATCCTGAGTTCTGCCTGGTGTCCCCTGCACCGGGGAGTCTCCGTTTCTCCCAGTCCAGAGAACAAACACACTTTCCTTCCTGCTGGGGACGGGGAGCAGGTTTGTGGATTTTGGCCAAGCTTCTTTGCATAAGCTCCGCTTCCCTCCCACACTCCTAGAGGTAGTAGAGTCAATTCCTCATACTCTGGAGGGGTTTACACTTTTGAGGGTTCCATGCTCTGTCAGCTGAGAATACAGGTTTCTCGGATCTGTTAAATCAGTTGGCCATCAGTCTGGTTCTCCCCTTGCTGCCCAGATTCCGAAATGCTGCCGCTGTTGTCGGCTTTCCCATTCTCTCTGTCCTTGTGTGTTTATACCGTCCTTCTCTCCCACAGCATTTCCGTGCACGTTTACTTCATGGCACCTCTCTTTGTGTGTTATAGTTCGTTGTAAATCTGTCTACCAGATCCTCTGAAGAAGGAGCTCCTCTGAAGGAAGAGACACATGCTGCACATTTAATAGCCCTTGGTACTTAGCAGTGAGAGATAGCCGTGTGCTGAAGTATGCCCACCCCGAGGTCCCCAGCTGGCGCGGGGCGCTGAGGCTCAGACGTGGGGGAGGGAGGGCAGGGAGCTTGTGCTCGGGTGCTGTTTTCCTCCCTCCAGCCGTACAGTCTGGTCCTGACTGTTGGTATCTCAGTGGCTAAAGAAGTGAAGGCTCTAATCATGAGCTTTCTTTGCCTTCTTTATCAGAACAGAGTCGTGGAGAGAGGTGAAAGACGGGCCAGAAACAAAGGGACACAGTGTTCTACAGATGGAAGGAAGAGGAGGGCTGGGGCGGGGTTGAGAGTCAAAGGGTCTCCAACCCCTTCCCATATTCTTCTTTGCCCTCTTTTATATGAAGGGTTGCTTCCTGATTATAAAGTAATTCAAGCACAATATGGAAATTTGAGAAGGAAAAGCTAAAGAAAAAACTAAACTGATAATCCCATCACCTTCGAATATTCTATTATAGTGGTGTGTATATATGTACATATAAACATATATATATACATATAATTTAATGACATTGGAATCATAATGAATACAATCAGTATTACATTGTGAGCTTTTCTTATATCATTACATTTCCTTTGAACACATGATTCTTAATGACTGTAAAATTCTATGTAAATAGAATTTGTATTTTAAACTCTTTTGGTGCTTTTTTAATTTTCATTATTATAAATAATGCTTTAATTAATAATCTCTTATATGCAATACCATTTTAACCCATTTCTTATTATTTCCTTAGAATTTATGGAAATGGATTTATTGGTTTATAGAAAATAGACATTGCTAAAAATCTTTTTTTTTTAAGATTTTATTTAGTTGAGACAGAGACAGAGCACATGAGCATGTGAGTGGGGGGAAGGGCAGAGGGAGAGAGAGAGAGAGAATCTTAAGCAGGCTCTACGCCCAGTGCCGAGCCCACCCAGGGCTCGGTCCCCTGACCCGAGATCATGACCTGAGCTGAAACCAAGAGTCGGACACTTAACCGGCTGAGCCACCCAGGCGCCCCAACATTGCTAAGGATCTTAATGCATATTATCAAATTGCCAAACAAAAAAGTTGTACTCATATATAGAGAGATAAGAGAGATAGATAAGAGACTAATTCTCTAGTCCCTTACATAAAGCTCGTGCGCGCACGCACGTGTGTGTGTGTGTGTGTGTGTGTGTATTTCGCAAGCAAATTTCATTTTTTAAATTTGCATTTCTGTATTTGGTTAAACTGTCCCCCTTCTTATTTATTTTAGATATTAAGTAACTTTAAACATTTTCTGTTTTGTTAAATTTGGCCCCATTTAATATTTCGAGATTTATTATTTTTATTTGATTATCAATAAGAACTGTATATATCCATGTAATCAACCTTTAGTTGTGTCTTTTCCTTTTTTTTATTCTTTCTCTTTTTCTTTTGTTTTGACATCTTCTGACAGAGAAATTAGTAGTTATTTATGTAATCATAGCTGTCTTTCTTTCTTTGCAATTTCTTCTTGCTTATACTAAGAAGGTATATTAAGTAGATTTCCAGAACGGGATACGAGTAAGTTTATTTCTCAAAAAGCCATGAGCCTTTCCAACAGTTTCTCAGTTACTACTTATTAGGCCCACATTTACCTGGAATTTGCAGGCTGGCTCAGATACTGGGTGGGAAGATGAGGGCTTTTAGAGCGCTGATCCCCTTGGCTAAACGTGTCCATCCTCCCCTCTGCCACTTTCACACAGAGCATGCGCTGACAGAACCACAGACACCGCCAAAGCTGTCATCAGATCTCTAGACCGTGAAAATTCCCAGGTAGCTCCTTGAGTTACTTCAGCCTATACCCACGTTCATTTGAAAGTCCTAGGATCCGCCCCAGAAGACTCGCTGAAACAAGAAATTGCAAAGACTGCTCCAGGCACCAACCGACAGCTGGACCGCAATGAGTCATTTTTCTCTCCTTGTAGCTACCTAATGAGTAATTGTCATGCCTTCCCCCAGACTGGGGCTAGGAGATGAGCGATGTTCCTTGGAGTTATGTCCTTTCATCTTGCCTGTTTGACATCCCTGTTGACAGGACACGAGATGCCGGGCCAGATGGCGCTAGGCACATTACACAGCCGAGTGGCAGGAGTCCAGGTGTGCCATGTGGGGGGAGGAGGCAGGGGAGACCCTGGGCGTTTCATCACTGGAGTACACTAAAAGGAACAGTTCCAGCTGGGGTCTGTCTCTTCTTGAGAGCCCGAGTGATTAACGTTCTAAACAGATTCTGAAATGCCTGTTTTACGAAGGGCCAGGAAAAATGAACATGTGCATCCTAATGACTTCATCTTCCATTATGAAGAGAGAAAGTATACTTTGGGGTAGAAAGGGCACTGTGCTAGGAGGCTCTGGGTTCTATTCCTTCCTAGGGTGACCAGTGGTCCTGGTTTGCCTGGGACCAATGGGCTGCCCAGGGTATCGGACATTTCATTTCAAAATCGCAGAAGTCCTGGGCCAAGATGGTTGGTCTCCTTATCTAGCTGTGTGGTTTTGGCCGTGTCGTTTATCTTGCTGAGCCCCTGTCTCCTGACATCTACTCCCACTCTGCCTTTAAAGAGTTGAGTAAGGATCACCAAGATATTGGGAAGCAGAACGGTTTATGAGTTGTGTGACCTTGATCAAGTTTCTTAGCCTCTCTAAGTTTGATCTTACTTTCTGGTCTTTACAGTAGGGTAATACTAGTGAACCCCTTATCAGGTTACTGAGAATCAACTGAAAAGTTAAAAATTAAGTGTACATTCCTGATCACAGTGCCTGACACATAGTAGCCCCTATGAAATGTTAGCTATGGCTCTCATTACCAAAGTAGTAGAACACTGTCAAAAAGTAGGCTACACCGATGTCATTATTACTGGAAGAATCCTTGGATTTAGGAAAGTCAGTTCTGCCCACTTAATGTTGGATTGCCCTCATCCAGGAGCCAGGAGTCTCAGAAGGCCAGTGTGCACGGTGGCTTCTAGTAGAATCTTCTGGAGGCTGGGCCACAGACAGATCAGGAGCCATACCCTGAAGTAAAGACACTCTCCTTTTCCCCTGGATACGTGTTCAAGAAGCGGTAACAAAAAAAGAATGTAATATTTCTACGTTTCATTACAAATTATATGTGTATTTTACCATGGTATGCTAGAGCCAATTCAAATGAGCTCAAAAGAACTAATTGTTAGTATCTCTTCCCAAGTTCATGTTCAGTGACATCATGCTGGTAGCTTGAAATCAGCCAAGTGGAAGTATTTATCATGGAAATTGGCAAATACTACAAGTCAGGGCTTTTTGTTTTGATTAACAGAGAGCCACTTGTTAAACATTTACGGGCACCCCACTGTGTGTATGTAAAGATACAGAGGAAGGCCTGGTCACCGCTGGGTGAGGAGATTAGTGATTTCTTTGCTTATCTGTATTTTCTAAGTTTTTAAAATTAACATGCATTACTTATTGAATGGAGCACTGGGTGTTATACGCAAACAATGAATCATGGAACACTAGGTCAAAAACTAATGATGTAATGTATGCTGATTAACATAACATAATAAAATAAAATTAAAAAAATAAAATTAACATGCATTATTAGGTAATTTTTGTTTTAATAAAAAAAAAGGAGGGCTCACTCTAGCAGCATTGTCATGATAAAGGACGGGAATAGGCAATCCAATTTCAAGGTTATTAGGACCAGCCTGTGAGCACACAGGACCCCCCCCTCCCCCCGATTGGGCGGTACAGGGAATGGAGGGCATTGTCCTAAGATTTCTGGAAGAGGCCACCTTCGAACTTCAAAAACCGTCAGTCCTTTTCAGGTGATAAACCCCTGGAGAATGGACATTTGGGCAATACTTTTATACAACCAACCCAAGGAAAACTAGAAACAGATATCATGAGAATGGAGTATCCATGGGTTTGAACGTGATTTTCAACCTTCATTCTTGGCCAGAATTTCAAATCCTTTTCCCGACCTCATTATTAGTGAAGCTGATGACAAAAAGTAAAATGGTTGGACTTGAATGTCTTTGCTCTTGTGAGTCCCGGTGGTCCCTAAGGGGATCGATCAAGCCAGTGACAGAGCAAAAGACCTAAGCAGACAAGATCCATTATTTATTTTTATAGAGCTGTGGCGCCTTGCATGGTGCCTGGCCCGGAGTGAGGGCATGAGTAAAAGGTGGCGCTCCCCCTGTGATGTGCTGCTACATGTTGAACTTCCTAATTGGTGGCATTTGCTGAAATTTGTGGCTTAAATCCTCTCCTCATGGCCAGTTTCAAGCTATGAGTGTGAAGCCGCTGAACTTGGGGTTGGGAAGATGTAAGCACAATTAGGTTCTTCAGAGCAGGCTCCAGCAGGCTCCAGCACATCACTGGCGCATTTGGTATTCAGGCTTCTAGTGACTACGGCCAGGTGCCTCTCTGGCTGGACCTACCCTCCCCCTTCTGCTTTGCCCAGCTCTGCAGTCATCTCAAGACCTCTCGCGGACTTTGTGGACCCTCCTGATGAATGCTGTGTCCAGAAGTCAAGGGATTGACCCCGAATAGGGAAGTTACTGAAAACGCTGGTCTAAGGTTGAGGGAAATCTGGGTTGTATTTATGGCTGACCACAAGGCAGTCCCAGGATATCCCTGGTCCTTGTGCCTTTGCCTGGTGTCTGTAGATTAGTGTGCTCTACCCTGCAAGGTGGCTGAGAGGGCAAGATAAAGAAGCTGTTCCTGGAGGGAGTTTGCAGGACCCTTGAAAGTAGGCATGGGGCCCTGAAGGAAGCGCCTCTCTCTCTCTCCTCTCTTTCTCCTCTCTCACTGCACTTTCCTCCCCAAACTGGCCCGAGCCCTATTATATAGTAATAGGAGCCAAGACTACCTTTTTAGTGCCCTAGGGTTGGGTTTAAGGTTTCAGGGACCTTGGGGGCTCTGAGACAAGTCATAAATAAGTTGTAGAGCACAGCCCTCAAAACTGATATGAAAGAGACAGCAGGACAATGCCCTTAACCCTGTTGCCACAGCCTCTGACCTGCCAGGTGGGGCCAACTGGTTTCCCTGCAGCAGCGGTGCTATGAGCTCCTCCTGCAGGGGCAGCTGGGTCTCCAACGGCTGATAAATATGGGGGCTGAGAGTGGTTTGATGGGAAAACACCTAATTTCCTGATTTATGAAGCACTCAGTTTTATTAGCTATCCTATTTTATGAGGCCTCATTCATGGAAAATCCCTATCCTTGTGCCTCTCAATGCTAAGACCTCATCCAAGCAGAGGGATCACATTATTTAGGGGTCTATCTCTGGGCAAAAAGCTGACCCTCAAAGTGTCTAGAAGGGTGATGGCGTTTATAATAATTGTATTAACACTGTTTTGGTGGCTGCTATGGACCTGGTCCTGAATTGGTGCCTTGTATGTCATCTGATTCTCAAAACATCCATATGTAGTAGATACTGTTACCCCATTATACAGATGAAGAAATCAAGGTTGGCAAAGCTTTGCAACTTGTCCCATGTCATGCAGCTAGAAAGTAGTGGTGCAAGATCCATATTCAGATTGAATGACTCCAGAGCGCATTACTGAGGCCCTGCCATAGATTCTTGAAGCTAGGAAAAGGCTGACAGCGCTCTACTCAGCTTCCCTGTGTGGCTGGGCACCTTCGGCTAATCGCTTAGGCCCCCCTGTATCACCATTTCCTCTTCTGTTTCATAGTTTCGAGACACAGTAGGGTGTGTCTCCCAAGAGCTGTTATATTTTAAGGACTAACATCATTTCAGCCATACCTGAGTCCTCACCAATACCAATCCTTCCCTTGTCTCTCTCTCTCCCCTGAAACATGGATCTAGCCGGATGCTTTCCCCTCGTTACATGGATTGAGGACGACGAGTTGCTCGCCAACATATATTCACTGGGCGACTGAAAAAAGCAACCCTCTGCTCAGCTATTAAAATAACCTTCCCTCCATAATGGATTAGTTATTTCAGCAATGAGGCCCATTTGAAGGGAGATCATGAGATAATTGACTGTCAGACAGTTGAGCAATGTTAAGGTCAATTGTAGTGGAGGTCAATTCATTTGAACAATGGGCTTACTTCTGACAGGCCTCATAATGTTGATAATAGTAACTGTGGTTTAATGGAAATGTTCAATGAGGTTAGGGAAGAGTGAACCATTAGACGTTCCGATTAAAGTATTGTCTAAACCCAGAAGGTTTTGGAGATGGCTTGGTCATAGCAAACACAAAAACCTCGGCTAGGGAAAACCGACTTTAAAAGAACAGCTGGATTTAATGTCAAAGGCAAATGATTTTCTTTCCCCCTTTACCGATTGACTTGAATTTACACTGTGCAGACCGTGATTATTCCCCGACTCTGTATTTATAGCTTCTCATTTGCATTTTCTGGAATAATTAAGAATTTAACCTAGAATGGGCCATTTTTGAGTAGAGGTGAATGCTTTCTGATTTTTAAATGAACCGTCTAAATTAGATACTAAATATACATTGTATTCTCCTTGCCTCCCGCTTAAAGTCCTTCTAAACTTCTGGACTCATTACTGGAACCCAGTGGGAGAGATTGCTCACTCCATCCCGAAGTCTGTCTTCGTCCGGGAGAGGGGCTGTCATCCAGAGAAGACAATCTGTTTCACAAACGTGACCTTCTGCCTGTGGGTGTGGGAAGCCAGGGGACAAGCCAGCGGTCTCCTTAATGAGGGCACCAGGAGGCTCTCCAGCAGCCAGCAGAAGGGGAAGCTGCTCTGTATTCTTAGCCTAAATTCTACGAGAAATCATTTCCAATCTACTTTGCTTTGCTTGCCAGGGCTGCCTCTTGCTTTTAAAGGATTTACTTCTCCAGAAAGGGTGTAACTGCACACCCCCGAGTAACACTGGCCTCCAGGTTCAGCGGAGAAGCAGAGAGCTCATTCTCAGCAGTGCCTGCTTCTCTGGGCAAAGCATCTTCATCCTTATTATTGCCCCCATTTGGCACAGGAGGGCTGAGGCTTCAAGGGTTAAGAAACATGCCCCACTTAAAGTCTGTTCAGTCTTACTCTCTACTGTGCTACCTCCCACATTTATAAATGGGGCCTAATATCTTGTTTTTTCAGCAGTGGAAGCCTATGTCTGCTCCCTAAGTTCATTCTCTGTTAGTGGGTAAGGGGTCCTAAAGGCCCCTGCAGCTGCCAGATTCTGCAGCGTAACCACAAAGTTCTTAAGAGAGGGGATGTGTTAAAAAAAAAGGGGGGGGATGTGTTCTCTCTGGGCAGGTGGGCCCTGTGTCCCCTGGCAGGCGTGAGCAGAGCTGCAGAGATAATTCAGCAGAGCTGTCTTAGAAAACCTACAGCCACAGGCAGGTTTTTTTGTTTTTTTTTTGTTTTTTCCCTTAGAGCAGAAGAGAAAGAGAGGGCACCATGATGCTCTGGAGGGGAGTAAGTATGAAAATGGCCAGAAGCTCCTTCAGAGTCCAGGGAAGGAGGCAGGACGTGTTAAAGTGTGTTGAGGACAGCTCACCTGATCTTACTGTAGGTTAATGAGTTGTCTGCAGTGTTCTCTGCGTGGTTGGATTACAGGCTTCCAAACACTCCTTCTACCCTCAACAAAAACGAGCAGGGATCCCAACACCCGTGTCTATAATGTTTATTGTGGAGAGGCAAGTGCTAGCCAAATAGGGTAACCCAGGAATCCACTGGCACTCACCTGAACCAGGTTACAGGTCAGACTAGTTAGCAAAAAGGGAGAGGGTTCTATGGAATCTGATGGGTCCATTTTGCTGCTGAAGTCTAGCACTTGGGACATCCCTGAGAAGGCTGGGCCTGGGGTGAGGTTCTGCACTTGGGGGAGCTAATATTTGCTGACATTTAGCAATCCCTTACCCTGTGTCAGGTATGGCAGCTAGGACTTTGATGCGCATTTTCTCACTTCATCCTTACCCATTAAGGGATGCAAGTGCTATTACTATCCCCATATCCAAATGAAGAACCGCAGCTTTAAGGGGTAAATAGCTTGCCGGCGGTCACCCAGATAGTAAGTGCTGGAACCAAGACTCTCACCCAGGTTAGTCACTCAGATTCCAGAGACAGTCTGAGCAAATGGAAAAGTGTGTGGCAGGGTTGGGGGGTGGGGGTGATGAAAGGAGAGGAGATTTTGCCCATTACACATTTGCCTTGAGTTGTGCTGGCATTCTCGTGACTATATGGAAAAATATTATATATATGCATATGTATATATATACGTACATATTTTCCCAAAATGGACTGACTATATTTACCATAACTTTCATCCCATGGTTAAGGCTATCAGACAAGATTCTCAGTGTAAATGGTGATTGGCCATTGCTGTGTGGGCTTCTGTTTCTCTAGAAGGCTGATATAAAATTCACAGCCAGAATAAAGCAACTATCAAAGCTAGTTTTCCGATATTAAGGAGGAAAAAAAATAAAATCCATATATATTCAATGAATAGACCTGTTCTGAAGACCTAAGTAACTCTCCTTTAGGATTCACCTTCCCATTTTCTGGCTAGACAAAACGAGGCCAAACATCTTGCCTGGTCTGATAGCAGGAGTAGAATGGTGACTGAATAAAATACTTCTATCTCAGTCACCCTTCCTGTGACAGGAAAAAAAAAAAAATGACTTTACCTCCATGAGAATGATACGCAGGGGTTTAAAAAAATCCTGTAATACTTCCTTTGTTTTGGCTTCGAACATGCTGTTGATAACAGCTGTTCCAGTGTACAGTGTGTTTATTGTTGCGTAATTATGTTTTGCTTTCATATTGGCAAAGCTATTATTTGCACTCTTAGGAGCAGTGGACATCTTATGTGCACAAATGAATTAATGTGACAATGGCTTTTGACTTTGGAAGCAGTGACTTATTAATACTTTCATCTGCAGTGTTGTTAAATAAATACTCAGATCTGTTCATCGTGTACCTATCACTAATAGGTTCCTCCAGCTATGCGTTCCAGAGGATGGTGCAACCCAAAGGACCAGATTATAGAAAAGAGAGGGAGAAATTATGGACATCTCTTACTATGATTTGGAATCCTGTCCAAAAGCCAGAGCGTTTCTGATTTCAAATAGTCAGACTGGTCAAACCCAGACATTGGAAACTCCCTAGAGAGGATGTCAGTGGGAACACTCCTGCATTCTCTCCATCCCTGGAAGACTAAATCAGAATGACATTCCTCTCCTTCGACCTCCACATGCTCACACACATGCGCACATGCCTACATACCCATGCATGTGCATACACATGCACACACATGCATGTCCAGGGATCTTTTATTTCTCTAGAACTTTCTAAGTTCTAGAGGGCTCAGTCAATAGTATTGCTTGGCTGTTTTATTATTACCTACCATCTCTTGGACACCAGGCACTGTACAGTTAGCTAAATCACCCACTAAATTTTCTAAATAGAAAGGCGGACAGAAAACCTAAGTTAGGTGAAGGATGATGGATATTTTCAAGGAACAGGAAGACACAATAATGAAGAAAGAAGTGTTGTGTGAGGATCCTGTAGACTTGCATGCAAATTCGCTGACTTCAGGAAAGAGATGAGGCTGGTGAGCAGTGAGGAGACAACTCAGATTCACAGAGGAGGAGACAGGACATGAAAGGGTTCCACCTGGAAAACCTTCTAGCGCCTTCATTATGTGCAAAGCGGAGGGTGCTTTGCAAAGTCAAATCATAGGATGAGGCACACCAAGGGTGTATTAAAAGGCAGTGGTTTCCATGCCTATGAAGGGGCCTTGTAGGGCATAGTAAGAACAAAAGGAAAACAAGCTTTGCCTCTGAGACTCTTCCAGGCAAATCTGAAATGTCCAGAAAATGGAAAACTTGAAGGTCTGATGGAGGAAGGAATGCATTTTTGGCTGAAGTCTCTTTAATTAGGAGAAGAAAGAGCAAGAAGCTGTGGAGGCCAGGAGGAGGTCACCCATGGGAATGGGTGATGAATAAGGTGGGAGTAGAGCCTGAGGGGAGAGGAAGAAGCCCAGGAGAGTGCCAGGGGCCCCATGCAAACACACAGAAGGACAGGGAGCAGAAAGGAGCCCAAGGAGGCATGGTACACACGATGCAAATCCTGCTCATCTCTGATACATCCTGTGGGCATGGGAGCCCTGGGGCCAAATCACCCTCCCAGACACAAATGGGACAAGCCTCATCCTCAGAAAAGGCTTATCCAGTGCCTTGTTAATCGGGAACCATGGCTGAACCGTAATGCCAGAGTGAGTGCCAACCCAGAGGCCAGCAGGGAGCTATTCCTCTAGCCAACGTTAAACCCCAAGTCAACCAACTCCTTTTTGCTCCCTAAATGAGAGTATTGTGGGTAAGGAGTGAATATTGAATGTTTTCTCAAATGCAAAGCATCAAGACCTAAGTCAGACCATGTCTGTCCAGTACTCAGAACCTTCTAGATCAAGGTTCAGAAACTGTGACTGGCATGCCCTTGAAAGCTAGGATTGGTTTTTACATGTCAAAGCATTGTTGAAAACAACAGCAACCAAAAACAAACGAAAATATGCGACAAAGACTGAATGTGGCTTTCAAAGCCCCAAATATTTACTATCTGATTCTTTGTAGAAGAAGTATGCTGACTTCTGCTCTAAAGGATTCCAGCACATTTAGGAAAAATCCAAAGTTAATTATGGCTTATAAGTAGTGCGGACAGATCTGACCCCCAAAACGACAAAGCAACAACAAAAACATGATGCCCACCTAATATTTGGGATGTACTTCAACTAAAAAACGACTTCCTGTTTATCTGAAATTAAAGTGTAACTAGGCATCCCGTGTTTTATCTGGCAACCCGACATACAGGGCTTAAAGGGATTGTGTATAGCAAGAGCGTGGGCTGGAATCAGAGTGCCGCGGTTCACGTCCCTCTCCCGCCCCCCATGTGACCAAGCAGACAGCTGACCTTTCTTTGCTGCAGGCTACTCTCCCATCCCAGACTCCATTCCGGCCCCCGTGGCTGCCTGGCCTCTCCCGGACCCCCGCCACATGGGCACCTGCCTTAAAGTCTTTGTACTAGACACGTCCTCTGCCTGGAACTGTCTTCTTCCCAGTGTCCCCTGGTGTCCCCTCCCTGTGCACTTGCAGGATTCTCCTCTACTGCTGTCTCCTCCGGAAGCCATCCCTGGCCACACTCTTGCTCTCTAGTCCCCTGCACTGCTTTCCTTTGTCGTCATGGCTCTACCTCTCCCTGATGTTGTGCATCCGTGTCCTTTGCTCTTGGTCTGCTTCACTGTTAGGCTCCTCATCTCCAGCCTGGTGTCTGGCACTTATTTGAAGAATAAATGAATGAATAAGTGGTGGACTGTACTTCAGCAAGGGGCTTAGTTCAGAGCCGGGAGGCAGCTGTGAAGCAGGCAGCGTGTGCTAATGAGGGTCAACTACAAGCCGGCGATAGCACTGGAAGTAAAACAGATGGGGTCCTGGGCTCCCTTTGAGGTTACGGCCTGGCAGCCTCACTGGGAAGGCAGGATGGCACAGGCACTTAAGAATGAGGGAGTAGAAAGGGGCCATCAAAGAAAAGTCCTCGGGGCCTTGAGAGCATTTGGCAGAGGTCAGGGAAGGCTTCTCCCTGCAGGGACCCTTGCAGTTGGCCATGAAGCAAGACCAGAAGTTAGCTATGTAAAGAGGGGAAGGCGAGCTCTGGAGGCTGGGGGAGCCGCAGGTGCAGGGGCCTGGAGGCGGGGCAGCCCCAGCATGCCCACGGAGCGCAGAGGAGTCCAGGGCGCTGAAGGATGGGGGTGCACTGCCGCCGTAGTTGGCAGCCTATCTGTCCTGCATGTGGTGTTCAGATATTTTTGTGTTCTGGCTTGATGCTTGTGTCAGCACTACCGAGATGGATCTGAGCTCACTGCAGCCTCCTGGCATCTACTTCTCAGTACTTGTGCTTATTATTATTATTGAGTCATTTTAGCACTGGTGGGAAGGGACAGACTGACGGGTCTGAAGACTGATGTGTAGATCCGCCGCGCGGCATAGCTACCATGAGGGGCTACCCTCGCTCTCCCTGCCCCCCCATCGTCCTTACTGTCTCCTTTTCAGTGGGGACAGCCAGTAAGAAGAGCTCAGGCTTCCAGCCAGCCCTGTGTGTTCTTCTGCTGACAAGCTCTGACCTCAGGCAAGTTAACCACCCCTACAGAGCCTCAATCTCCCCATGTGCAAAATGGGGAGGTGGCTATTTATATGCACCTTATAAAGCCAATAAATTGAGAATCACATGGGAAAGGATATGATGTGCCCGACTTATTGCCTGGCCCAGGCAGGGCACCCAAGGAATGGGGAGCTCCTATCTCCCACGTCCCCCTTCTCAAACCCAGCCCTCTTCTACTTGGTGGGATCTGTTTATTCTGAGGCGAAGGACGTGGTTTCCATCATGTGCCCTTTGAATCCTGGTCCCCTGAGATAGTCTGCAGAAACAGGTGCTGTGGTGAAATAGGTTCCCAGAGGATTCCTGCACCCAAGCCTCAGGGTTCCTTCTCCAAGCACCTGCCGATGGATTTATCTGGGCACAGAGCTGAGGATGTCTGGCGGTTTGACACACTGGAGCTTCCTGGAGAAATCATTTAGGTGATGCAGCTAGGTCTTCATACAGGGGCCACTCACCTACGGAGAGTCAAGGTCTGAGTGCAGGGTTGAGGTGTTTTGGAGTGAGCAGCTGATCCCGAGAGAAGAAGGGGCCGAGAAACCCAACAGCCCACAGACAGTGGTGTTGGCCACCAGCTTGGTGCCTTCCTTAGAAAGATACTACAAAGTAACGAGACATGAAACACTTTGAAAACATCTAAAGCAGTTCGGCCAGATTCAGACTACTGACTGTGTTTAGGTGTTAATAACCAAAAGCAGACATCTCTGTTTCTTCTGACATTTTTAACATCAGATTCATGCCCTGGAATAGCCAAAAACTGACCAGAAAAAGTTTCTTGGAGTCCGTCAAGGGCACCCTGTTACAGTTTAGTCGAGTTTAAATCTTGGGAAGCTGCAGGATGAAATTGGAAATCGCCCTGGGTAATGGAGAGCCAGATTGGGCCTTAGAGCGGGTAGCCTAGTGACTTATTTTTTAATGGTTCCAACATGAAAGAACACAATTGATTTTTTCCTCCTTAATCCCTCCAACTCCCTAGCTTTTATTGTTTCTAAAATAAGATAAACCAAGCAGGTATTATTTCAGCTCTGTAAACAATCTTTATTTTTCTGGCTGATAGAAATAGAAATTGAGACGGAGACCAGGCTTGCAAGACGGGGGAAACAAGGTAATCAAGGAAATCATTGATCTTAACTTAGGTGACGCCTACCACTTCTGCAGATGCTGTCAGTGGTCTCACCCCCCAACCCCAGTCACTCCCCCTCCAGGTTTTGTCAATACCTCGTGAAAGTGCAGAGCCTCAGGCAGTGAAATCTTCAAGCACTCTGGTTCCTTCCACGGATCAAATCACACTCGTTATTTTTGAAGATTAGTGGCCACTTCGAAAATGACTTCACTTTCTCGATCCAGACAACTAATTGTCAAATGATTTTATTTTAATGCTTTGGTGCTGGGAACATTGAAGGGGTTTCCATTTTATTGCACATTCTGAAATTCTCAGTCTGTTTCTCCTGCTTTGTGTGTCTCTGCCACGAGCAGAGCTGTGTTAGCTTCAAAAGCCTTTTCTGAGTTGGCAGACCCTCAGCAGGGTGTCCACGAGAGGAGAAATAAGCCTTAATGGGCCTAGCAGAGGAGGCAGGCACTTTCTCCTGGGCTTGGTGTGGGCATGACGGCTGGAATGCACACGGCCCCACTCCCTCTAGCCAGGACCCTGAGGCAGCTGGACACGTGTGGCACAGGGCACATCCCCCTTGACTCCACTTGCAGGCCCTGGCAGGTACTGATGCCGCTGTTGCTGGAGTGTGGGCATCCATCTAACTGTGCCCTGTCCCTGTCCCTGTTCCAGCTCCGAGTCCCCTTGCTCAGCCTTGTGTGTGTCCCTCAACTTCTTGGGGAGTGAGGTTGGCATACTGGCTCTGATGACAAGACTGTTTTTCCTTCTTCCTACCTTCCCGAGTCATTTTCCAGTGTTGGGGTAGCAAGTGAGGGGAGAAGCAGCAGGGTATAGAGGACAGGTAAGGTCTTTGGTGACAGCTGGACCCAAGCTAGACGGTGGCAGCTATGGGGATTGCCTTGGCTGTCTCAGCCTCTGTGTCCCTATCTCTAAGATGGGGACAACATCACCTATACCCCCGAGTTCCAAAAAGGTCGGTTATAATTGTCACCACTGTTCCTTTACTGCTATCGTTAATGGTATCTCTAGGGTTTATGTATATTTTCATCACCAAAGGTTAGGACTTGTGGTCCAACAAGAAAACAGACTATTTGAACCAGAAACTGTCCCAAAGAATCTAGAACATGAGAACACGAGGCACACTCTCTCTGCCTCAGCCTTATTTGGCTACATGTCACCTCACGGAAGGTGGTGCCTGCCTCAAAACCATCCCTAAGCTTTGGCAAATAGGAGCCTGCTACAGGTAGGGCCCCGACACTTGGGGTCCCATGCTGCTACCTCCGAAACCAGTTGTCTGGTGTAGCTCACTTACTCAGAGTGGCGGGGGGCAAAGGGAGTGGAATCATTACCTAGAAATAAAAAAAGAAGCTGCGACGCTCATACCCAACAAGCATGAGACTTCACCCAACACTTGTACCTGTGCTGAGACCACAGGGCAGGCCAAGCCCAAATGACACCACTTTTTGTGTCCCAGCTCGATGTACATGCGCTCAGCTGGGATGCTGTTTGTCTAGGATGGCTGTTTTCTGGCTCCCCCCTCCTCCCTGAAATGCTTCTCAAGGCCGTTCCTTCCTGGCGAGGAACCCTCATTTCTTCAGGCTAAGGCTGCCCTTGAGATGTCCACATGAACCTGCTTCCCAGAGCCTGAGGTTGTTTTAGGGGAGGGGGCTGCAGCTCTAGTTACTACAGGTCCTGGGGAGAATGTGTTCCCATCTCGTGACACAAGAGGACTTACCTCTTCTGTCGTGTTGGAGTCTGAGGAAAGACTCAGTGAGCTAAAAAAACGTCACCCTCGTTTCTGTATGGATACGCTTTGAGCTAAACCAATGCTCTCCTCATGTGAGCTAGTAAATGATTGAACTTACCAGGTTTGGAGGTTGTTTGGGCCATGGAGGAAGCCATGACCTCCTTGTCTTTGGCGACTGAAGAGAGAGAATGGGGTCCCACCACCCCATGTAGGAGCTTCCCTCCTGCTTTTCCTGGCTGGGTCTTTCCTTGGCTTGGGCCTAAGGACTTCCTTCAGGGGTAGAAGGCACAGCCCCGTCTGGACCCCAAACCAATGAGCAAGCAGCCCCACGGGTCCTTCTGGGGCCCCGAGGATATGTATTTAACTCTGTTATCTATTCGGGATTAAAGGCCTTCCCTTTGGTGAGCTTGTCCCCCCACCCCAAGGGTACTTAGCATCTGAGGAGCTGTTTTAAAAGACACACCACCAGCCCCACCCCCTCCATCCCCTCCGCCCCCCAAGGTATGTTATAATGAGGGTGGGAAGGTAGGGGTGGGTTGAAAACCTGCTCTGGTGATTTTAGTAAGATTACCTTTCCCCTAGACAGATTTTCGAAGTGTGGCCACCAGACCACATCAGCCTCACCGGGAAACGTATTAGCATGTAAATGTTAATTCTCAGGCCCGACTCCAGACCTACAGAATCAGAAACTCAGAGGGACCATGGCCTCTGCGATCAGTGCTTTAGCAAGTCCCCTGGGTAATTTTGGTGCCCTCTCAAGTTTGAGAGCCACTGTTCTCCGTGGTCAGGAGGAGTGGACTCCAGTGTGTTGTTTCTGCTCTGGACAGACTGGGGGACACACCCACCACAACATCTTCTACGTCAGTATCTTTCGAAGTACTGTCCACTGACCGCTTCTGTGAATCACTTGGGTATGCTTATTAAATATTGCAGATTCCTGGGCCCTACTTCCGATCTGTTGAATCAAAATCTTTGAAGTTGGGGGCCTGGGGAGAGTGCATATTTAACATGCTCCCAAGAGGCTTCTTACACTCAACAAATTTTAGGACTTACCTCATTGAATAGACCTTCCTTGCTCAAAATATGGTCTGTGGATCAGCAGCATGAACATTGCCTGAGAACTTGTTAGACATGCAGGATGGCAGGCCCAGCCAGACATACCCAATCAGAATCTGCATTTCCAACAGGATCCCCAGGTGATGTGTATACATTTTAACATTTGAGAAGCATTGCCTTAGACCATGTGCTTGGCGCACCTGCTATATGTGGGCCCCTAATTCAAAATACAAAGTATCATTCCAGAGTAGACTAAGGACTCTTAAAAAGTGCCACTGTTCTGTGGGTCTTCACTCAGACCTCTTGGAGCTTGCCCCGGTGTAAGTAATATGAAACTATATACCCTTGCAAAGCACTGGAGATCTGGTCAGCCCCTAATGAGTATAGGGTCAAAGAGCACCATGTGGATCCCTTGTTGTGGGTCCTGCATCTTTTAAGAAGGGAAGTCCACTCAAATGTCCTTCCAAACTACCTTTTCTCCCCCCAGAGTAGACAGGCAATCTCAGTTTATTCCTAACACTTAGTCCAGAGAAACAGAGATTTAGGAGTTACTTGACTCAATCTTTTTTTGTAGTTGGTTTCCAGAAAGGCCCTACCAGCAATCCTTTACACTTTAGTGTAAGTTGAGGTTAATTTATCTTTTCTTTGGGTCTTGACGCTTTGGAAGGGGAAGGTTGACAGTATGTGCTGTGACAGACTCTAGTCTTTCCTTAGAGGCAACGGTAGCAGATGCAAAGGTGTTTGGGGCTGATGATATTCAAATCCTGAGCCTTCAGGTCATGTCTAGGATATCTGGGCCTAACCTCTGACTGTTACTGGTTTGTTTCTGTTTTGTATTTCTAAGAGGAAAGTGGTTGGGTTGTATGGTATCTGGGGCTCTTTCTATTTCTGGAAATCCTCTGAGTATTTGCTGAGCGTTCAGTCTTGTGTTAGTCCCTGTGCTAGACACTGAGGGGACAGGAAATTTAAGAAAATGCTTCTGTTTTCCCAGGCTGGGGTCAGGGAGAGGGGTAGAAATATTTGCTCTGTCTCTGAGGTCTAAGAGATATTTTCCTCCTCTCCCTTCAAAACTGATGTACCTGCATGGTGACCCAATAGTGTTTATCAAGAATATTATGGAAAGTTCCACTTTTATTGGTGTGAAGAAACTTGTTCATTCATTAGTTAACAATTTTTTTAAATGTCTACTACCTGTAGATAGTTGTTCCTGAGATTTGTTTTTAGGTTTGATTGTGGAAGCAATCTTTCTTAAGAGCACCAGCTTCCAAAGGTAAGTTTTTAAAATTTTGTACTAGTTGGAACATATTATCATGAATAGTGTACTGATTAGAGGAGAAGAAATGGCTCTTCCCCCCCAATTTCCCAAAGGCAGTTTGAGGGAGGTCAAGTTGAAATTCTAAGGAAGGAAGACCTTTGCATCAGTCAGTATTGGCCACTTCTGGATTAGAGTGACAGCCCTCCCCCCCAACACACACACACACACACACACACACACACACACGGCACTGGTGGGAGGACAGGCAGAAGAATCAGCTGTCATTGCCACAGGCTTTGAGATGGGACATGGACTTGGCAGCCTTCCAACCCTGATATTTTGTGAGAAGTATAGGAATGCATGATCTTTATCTCAGGGACTGTGGGTCTTTTAGCACAACAACATCTACGTGGCTTATTCCATTTTGTTTCTGCAGGATGAATAGAAGGGCTGGCAAATGCAAGCTAGATTCTATTTCTCTCTCTCAGGTGAGAAAACACTGGGAATTTGGCTCAAATGCAGTAGATTGAGAAGCAAACATAAAGAGCTTAGAGTGCAATAGCTATCTCAAAGCAAGTAAGTAGGAACAGTTATAGGAACTTCTCCTTAACCAGCCTAAAGTCCTAGAGTTCTGGAGGATCCCAGGAAACATCAGGTTTCTCTCACCAACAGGTTTCTGAGTTACCTAAGTGCATTGCAGGACACAGCTAGGGAAGATGCTGGAGGTAGCATGGGAGCCAAGTTCTGCATCAAATGCTAGGCCTGGGTAGAAAACTGAGAGTTTTGTATAATTTACAGCAAGTCATCCTCTTATTTAAAGGGTTCGAGCAAAACCGACCCTTATCATACCTCCCCCTGTGTGTCCTCTGAAGATCCAGGCTTCAAGGGGCTCATGAATACTGCTCCTACAATTTGGGTACCTGTCACCAGGTAACAGGGACCTGGTCCAAATACTAGCTTTACATTAGGAATGCATTGTTAGAGAATCTTCTATCCAATTCTCATTTTTCACAAAAACTGATCATTCAAAGCTGATCTCCAGTGGCTTTTTTTATTAGACCTTTAAAGAAACCCATAGTTGGCAGTATTGCCTAATAGCAGAGAGATAAGGCTGTGGAATCAAACAGACGGGAATTTTAGCCTTGGTTCTTTCTAGCAGTGTTAACTTGGGGCAAGTTACATATCTTCTCTAAAAACCTCTTTCTTCATCTATAAAATGGGCATAGTTCTCATACATAGGTCATGGGTTGTTGTAAGTATTAAATGAGATTAATAGTCATAAAGTCTTAGCAGAGTATCTGACTCAAGGTAAGTGCTTCATTAAGATCACTGTTGCTACACCTAATTCTCCCGTGGTGGGGCTTGAGGGTATGGACCTCTGGTCCTAGCGTCCTGGAGGTCCGTAATTGATCTCAGCATTTTCATGGTCTAGGATCATTCTTTCATTCATTTGTTCACCCAACAAATATTTACTTAACACCTACTCCCTGCTAGGCACTATTTTAAGCACTTGGTATAGATGAGTAAAATAGGGGTTGTCTCTGCCCTTATGGACCTTACAATCTAGGACAGGAGTCAGACAATGAGCCGGTGACTAAGCAATGTGAAGGAAGCAGTGATGGAACATATCAGTGTGTGGGGACCTCCTCTGGTAGTGATCAGGGAGGGACATTTGAAGAGGTGACATTTAGGCTGGGCCTGAAGGATGAAAAAGATCCAGCCAGGCAAAGAACCCCTTATTCCTCCATTGACACACTGGGTAGATGCAGTCTCACCAGGAGTACCCCATGCAGGGTGAGAGTCCCAGCCTTTTCCCCATCTGTATAGGCAGACTTTGCCAGCAACTAGGAGGGAGAATTTTGCTCATTTGATTGTGTATGAAGGAGGGTTCCATCATAACACAATTCTCTAGGACTCAGCATTTCTTAGGATGGTGCACCACGTAGGGTTCTCCAGAGAAACAAAACCAGTAATGTGTGTGTGTATGTGTGTGTGTGATTCATGATAAGGAATTGGCTCATGCATTTGTGGAAGCTGAGAATTTCCATGGTCTGCAATCTGCAAGCTGGAGATCTGAGAAAGCCAGTGGTGTCAGTTCCAGTTTGAGTCTGCAGGCCCGAGAGCCAGGGGCACCACCAGTGGTCTGAGTTCCAGTCCAAGGGCAGGAGAAGACTGATGTCTCAGTACAGGCAATCAGGAGGAGAGAGAAAATTCAACCTTCTTCCCTCTTTGTGTTCTATTCAGACCCTGAGTGGATTGGATGGTGCCCACCCACACTGGGGGAGGCCATTTGCTTTATTCCAGTCCACCAACTCAGGTGCTAATCTCTTGTGGAAACATGGGTACAGACAAGCCCAAAACAATGTTTTAACCAGATATCTGGGCATCTCTCGGCCCAGTCAAGTTGACACATGAAGTCAACCATCGCACATCACCAGGATCCAGTTCCTATCCATGCTGAAGGAGTGTAACTTGTGAGAAGAAAATGGGCTTTCAATCCAGACCGGTGATACCACCTTTCTCGGCCGTTTCGTAGTTGAGTGAGTGTAGGCGAGTTACCTATCTCCGAGTCTCAGTTTCCTCATCTGTAAAATGTGAGTGTGGCTTCTTTTGCTAGGACTGAAATTGAAATGAGAAAAGCAAAGAAAAAATGTTCATTATAGTGCCTTTTATAGAGTAGGTACAGAGTAAAGCAACTTCTCCTGGGGGGTTGTTTAAAATAGTGGAAGACTACCCCTATTTTCCATGTGGTAGAAAAAGAAGTCTTTGGCTGTATGGTAGTTTGAAAACATGTCTGCAAATTCTTTGACACGCCTACCTTCTCCTCAAAAGTGGGCTTGTCTGACTGACTCACACCTGATAGATAGAGTGCAGCAGAAGTGACACTGAGTGACTTTTGAGGCTACAGTGGAAAAGGAAATAGCTTCCATCTGGCTCTCTTCTCTCTTGAGATGCCTTCCACCCTCAGCCTTGGAACCCAGCCACCATGATGTGAAGAAGCCAAGCAGCCACACGGAAAGGGCACTTCTAGGTGCTCCAGCCACTGCCCTGGATGAGGTCCCAGCCAAGAGCCAGCATCAACCACCAGACATGTGAGGGAATGAGCTTTTGGATGATTACAGGCCCTAGCCTTCAAATGCCCCAGCTGACCCTGAATGGAAAAAGGATGAGCTACTGTCAAGCCCTGTCCACACTATAGATTTGGGAGCAAAATAACTGTTATCCTTGTTTTAAGCCCTAAGGATTGGAGAGATTTGTTACACAGCAACAAATAACTAGAATAGTACACCTCCCTGTCTTGGTCTGTCCGGTCCTCTACCCCGTGTCTCTCCCATCACACTGGGCCCAGAGTAGCAGAGAGATCAGCAAAGACAACTTCTCCTCTGTGGGCTTCAGTTTCCTCCTCTGTGTGGCCGTTCCGGATTAGGAACTCTTTACCATTTGCTAGTCCAAGGTCATGTAGGAAACCAATATGGAAATAAGAAACGTTGCAAGATTTAGGTATTTTTTTTATTGTAAGCCTAAGTTTTGTGGGCTGTTGTGTAGAAGTTTAATGTTCTCTGAGAGCTTTCTTTGTGAATTTTCTACTAAAGAAGACATAGCCTAAGCCCCTGTGATTGGAGAAGGCATTTTTGCATGTCTAAAGACCTCCATGTGAACCATGAAATGGGCTTGGCTGTAGCCTTCAGGCCTGTTCTAATCCACTTGTCTAGTAATTCTCATGGAGTCCTCATTAGAACCTGGGTCCTGAAGAAGTCTGCAATCCAGGGGGCCCATTTAACACCTGCAAATTCTCTTAAAGTTGAAATAAAGGCTGGTAGGCTGCAGGCTCACCGAGTTTTAAGCCCCCATCTGTTGAGCGGTTTTTGGCAGATGGTCTCTAAAGGGTGCTGTGTGTTTTATCATTTCACTTTCTTCTGAAGAAGGATTTAAAATCAATTTAGGGGTCATGTTTGGGAACTTTGTCAAAACTACAGGCTCCAAGTCAAACAGGAATTGGTCCTCAGGGGCTCTCTAATGACAAAGGAAAAGTGATCTGGGTTGTTCTGAGTCCTCCTTGTTCTCATCCCCTTCCTTTGCCAAGGGGCGGACTTTTCTTTTGAAGTCGGTTGTCTCCTTCATTTATTCTTTAATTTCATACCACTGAGGTAAGTCTGCTCAGTCCTGGGTCTGTAACTCCTGTCCTGGGCTGGGCTTGTCTGATGAACAAAAGCAAGCCTGAAAGGGGTCGCTTTGAAAACCAGGTCCCGTGTTGAACATCACATCTCTAAATGAAACAGAAGAAACACTTCTAATTAAAGGAAGTTTCTGGATGAGCTTTGGAGAGAGAGAGAGAGAGAGAGAAAATAAAAGATCGTAGAGGCTTTAGAGATCTCGTCTAGCTTATGGAATATCAATATGGAAAAACTGATTTGTTTGTTTTTCTAGGCCCTACCCCCACCCATAAATAGGCAGATCATGAATCTCAATGTCAGAAAAAGTTAATACTAAATGCCCAGCAAGAATAAAACTTGTTTTCCTTGGTCTCCTTAAGGCTGCTAAGATTGGATTATATCCCTGGGATATTGGGTTTTCTCTCCTTCTACCGCCTGGAGCGTGGCCATTATTGTGATATTGGAGATATGTTGTCAAAGTGGAAGAGATGCTTGGTGTTTTAAGTCCTTCACTGAAGGATGGCCAGCACCCGAAGGATCCTATTCATCAGCTGGGCTTTGCGGTTGTCACCCTGGTGGTGGCTGAAGCTGTGAGGAGGGTTGGCTCTTGCTCTGGGATGCTCTTAGAGCAAAGGAAAAAGGGGAACAGGTTTTGGGTTGGAATTTTAGTTGAGAGATTTACGCTTACCTGGCTAGGATGAGGGAATAGTTCGTGTTGGACATGCCAGAGGTATTCTGCCTGGGGGTCCCTGGCCCTGAGCTGTGGTTGTCGGCTTCTGTTGGTTAGAGCCCAAAAAGGTTCACATCTGGTATTGGATCCCTAGCTGGATGGAGGATTGGAGATACAGATATAAAGGCTGTAGGTGAAATCAGGAGACCGGAGGGGCCTTGACAATCAATTAGTCTAGCCCCTTTGTATTGCAAATGCAGAGATGGAGCCCTAGAGCCAGGGAGTAATTTGCCCATGGTCTATAACAGAGGCAAGGCCTCCTTTTTCTTCTGTCAGCCCCAGCCCAGGTCTCAGTCCAGGGCAGGCAGCCTGCAAGTGCCCGCCCTTGATCACAGGGGTGACCCGAGGAGAGGTTACCACCATGAGCCCGTGCTTGCTGTGAGAGAAGCAATTTAGAGTGTTTGCCTTACGGGTGTTTGTCAGCAGAACCACCTTAGGGTTAGAGATGGCAGCTTACATAATGAACCTGGCTCTGTAGGCTCCTTCAGCAGGAGGGCCCTGGGCAAAATAGCCTCCCTTCCCAGTTCATCCATAGTCATGCACGCCCTGCCTGGGCTGAGGCTGAGGGGAAGCACAGGTCCTGTCACAGGGGAACCATGTGGGTGTGAAGGAAGCCAATAGGCTCACTGGCATGGGAGGCAGAGTTCAAGTTTTGTTGCAGAAATATTTAATTTTTTTTCTAAAAAATGACTGAAACCTTGTGAGTGAAACCTTGTGAGTCCCAGCACTTTGGGCGAGTGGTTCTCCTCACCACCCCAGCTTTTCTCCAAACCGCCTTTGGATGCAGTCATGTAACTGCCGGCCCTTGCTGACTGGAGTCCTTCCGTAGCTATGCAGGGGCCATGTAGCTTGATTCTGACTCAGTCTATCTGGACAGTGCCTGCAACTTGTCTCAGAGACTCTTCTAAGAAAATGGAGGCCGAAGAGACTTTTGTCTTGGAAGAATCAGCAATTCCGTAGTACTAAGGGAGGAGTTAAGTTTGGCTCCTGTGATCTTCTCAATGACTGGATGAATGCCATTGGGGAAGACGGGGCTGGATTGACTTTAATAACCAAGCCGCCCAACTTAAGAGCTCACAATGGATCTAACCTGTTTTTCATTGTGTGTGTGTATGTGAAGATTGATTCGCCAGCTTCACTATGCAGATTATAGGAGTTTTTAAAAATCAAATATACTTATGTTAGTATGACTTACCTGTTTTATTTGACGCTGTTGACACTCTCCATTACTGTTTAGAACCTGATGTTTTCTCTTATTTTTTAAAAAGATTTATCTATTTTTAGAGAGAGAGAGTGGGGGGAGGGGCAGAGGGGAGAAAGAGAGACAGAATCTCGAGTAGACACCCTGTTGAGCACAGACCGTCTCCCCCCCAACCCCCAAGCAGGGCTGGATCTCAGGACCCTGAGATCATGACCAAGCTGAAATCAAGAGTCAGACAATTAACTGACTGAGCCACCCAGGCGCCCCTCTCTCTGTTTCAATAGTCCATGAAGTAGGTGAGAGGACAGTCTTTCTGTCAGTGTGACTGCCCCTTTGTCTATATTCTGGGCCATGCTCTGTCTGTCTCTGTGACTGACTATCCCTCTTTCTCTCCTCTTTCTGTTTTCCCTTTGTCCATCCCTTCCTTTATTTCTTCCTTTTTTAACTGAATAAATATTTGATCTCCTACTATGTGGAAAGCATTATTTTTTTTTTTTATTAATTCACAAAGCTGGTAAAACTCCTCTATATCAGTGTAGAGCTTGGCAGTGAAGTAAACTGGCCCTGCAGAGTTGAGGACAGAAGACTTCTCAATGTCAGAACAACAGACTTGACCAGTGTCTGACCTCACATCAAAATGCAATAGCTCTCTGAAGTTCTACTAAATTAGACAATGAATATGGATGGTGTAGGCATTCATAAATGTTTACTGAATTGAATGCAATAAAAATGATAAAAGAGACATTACATATGCGTTTTTTAAAACTTCATTCATTATGTGTACTGAAAGATGTTTTTGACATTTTATCTACATCCCTGGTTATATTCCTAGTGCCTGGCACATACAATGATAGAGTTCCTTACACCACCATATTGTGAATCACTGGTTGCAGAGTCAAAACCCAAGCTGGCCTCCAATACTTTGATTCTGATGGGTGGGGGGCGCAGGGAACTCACACTACAGGCATTGATATGTGCTTGGCATTCACTATACACATCTCATAAAATCTTTCAATAATCACATAAGGCAGAATTTTCATCCCCATTGAATTTTTTAACAGGTGAGGAGGTTTAGACTCAAATCTGTTCATGAATCTGCCCTTAATCACATACCTAATAAGTGGTAAGATGGAAATGTAAATCCAGATTTATCAAACTTTACAAAATATGTAACCATGTTTTTTCCACCTTTTCCTGCGCACCCTTGAAATCATGTCACAGAAATATTTTTTGCTATTTTTGGATATAGGTTATCAATAGAAGTGTCCTTCTGTGTTTTAATTTATCACCATTTCATTTTGAGTCTCAAGAAATTCAAAGCCTAAAGCTTCAAATTGTCAGAGAGGGCAAATGGCTCATATGGTTCTTACCATGCTGTACTCTAAATCCAGGCCACTCTTTAATGAATTCAGTCCCATTGGATAAATGAGTTTCCTTTCAGTAGTTCCTATCATTTCAGTTTTTCATTTGATACCCTTCTCCATGTTGAAAAGTCCTAAGATCTATAAACTCAAAACATGCCTCAAAATGTTGTCGCTCTTAAAAACCTGGGCAAACTCCTCTAAATATGAGCAGAGCTTGATACATGAGCTGCATCATCACCACCCTGTAATTCTGGAGTGACAACAAAATAGTAGATGACTGCAGAAGTTCATTCACCCAGTGAGCTTATAAGCCAGATTATACTGTCAAGACAAAAACATGGAACCATATTTTATGATAAAAAATAATGATACATGGAATTTGAGCATGATTCCTCTGCAGAAAAAACATGAAAATTTATAATGTATCACTTTCTTTTCAACAAACTCCACTTGGTTGTTCTTTTTCTTTTTTAAAAAAAAATTTAATTCTAGTGTAGTTAATATACAGTGTTATATTAGTTTCAGATGTACAATATAGTGAGTCAACAATTCTATACATTACTCGGTGATCATCATGATGAGTGTACCCTTAATCCCCTTCACCCATTTCACCCATCCCCCACCCACCTCCCCTCTGGCAACCATCAGTTTGTTCTCTATAGTTAAGGATCTATTTCTTGGTTTCTCTCTCTCTCTCTTTTTTTTTGTGTGTTCGTTTGTTTTGTTTCTTCTACATATGAGGGAAATCATATGGTATTTGTCTTTCTCTGACTTATTTCACTTAGCATTTTACTCTCTAGACCCATCCATGTTGTTGCAAATGGCAAGATTGCATTCTTTTTTATGGCTGAATATTATTCCATTATATCTATCTATCTATCTATCTATCTATCTATCTCACATCTTCTTTATCCTTTCATCTATCAATGGATACTTTGGCTGCTTCCATAATTTGGTTATTATAAATAATGAAGCAGTAAACATAGGGGTGCATATATCCTTTTGAATTAGTTTTTTCATATTTTTTGTGTAAATACCCAGTAGTGGAATTACTGGATCATGTGGTAGTTCTATTTTTAATTTTTTGAGGAACCTCCATACTATTTTCCACAGTGGCTGCACCAGTTTGCATTCCCATCAACAGTGCAAGAGGGTTCCTTTTTATCCACGTCCTCACCAATGCATGTTGTTTCTTGTGTTTTTGATTTTAGCCACTCTGGCAGGTGTGAGGAGATATCTCATTGTGATTTTGATTTGCATTTCTCATATGATTAGTGATGTTGAGCCTCTTCTTATGTGTCTCTTGGTCATCTATATGTCTTCTTTGGAGAAATGTCTGTTCATGTCTTCTGCCTATTTTTAATTGGATTATTTGGGGTTTTGGTGTTGAGTTGTGTAAGTTCTTTATATATTTTGGATTCTAACCCTTTATTGGTTATGTCATTGGTCAGTATCTTCTACCATTCAGTAGGCGGTCTTTTAGTTTTGTTGATTGTTTCTTTATCTGTGCAGAAGCTTTTTATTTTGTTGTAGTCCCAATAGTTCATTTTTGGTTTTGTTTCCCTTGCCTCAGGAGACATATCTAGAAAAATATTGCTACATCCAATGTCAGAGAAATTCCTGCCTGTGCTCTCTTCTAGGATTTTTATGGTTTCAGGTCTCATATTTAGGTCCTTAATCCATTTTAAGTTTATTTTCCTCTATTGTATAAGAAAGTGGTCCAGTTTCAATCTTTTACATGTAGCTAACACCATTTGTTGAAGGGACTGTTTTTTTTCCATTGTGTCTTCATTCCTCTTTGTGAAAGATTAATTGACTATATAATTGTGAGTTTATTTCTGTGTTTTCCATTCTATTCCATTGATCTATATGTTTATTTTTATGCCAGTACTGTACTAATTACTACCACTTTGTAATATAGCCAGAAGTCTGGAATTATGATACCTCCAGTTTCGGTTTTCTTTTTCAAGATTGCTTTGGCTATTTAGGGTCTTTTGTGGTTCCATACAAATTTTAGAATTGTTTGTTCTAGTGCTGTGAAAAATGCTGTTGGTATTTTGATAGAGATTTCATTAAAGGTGTAGATTGCTTTGGGTAGTATAGATATTTTAACACTATTTATTCTTTCAACTTATGAGCATGGAATGTCTTTCCATTTCTTTGTTGTCATCCTGAATTTCTTTCATCAGTGTTTTATAGTTTTCAGAGTACAGGTCTTTCACCTCTTTGGTTAAGTTTATTCCTTGATATTTTATTGTTTTTGATGCAATTGTAAATGGGATGGCTTTGTTAATTTCACTTTCTATTGCTTCATTATTAGTGTATAGGAATATAACCGATTTCTGTACATTGATTTTGTATCCTGCAATTTTACTGAATTCATTTATTAATTCTAGTAGTTTTTTGGTGGAGTCTTTAGGGTTTTCTATATATACTATCATGTCATCTGCAAATAGGGAGAGTTCTACTTCTTCCTTGCCAATTTGGATGCTTTTTATTTCTTTTCTTTTCTGATTGTTGTGGCTAGGACTTCCGGTACTATTTTGAATAAAAGTGGTGAGAGTGAACATCCTTGTCTTTTTTCCTGATTTTAGGGTTAATACTCTCAGCTTTTCACTAGTGAGTATGATGGTAATCACAGGTTTTTCCTATATGGCCTTTATTATTTTGAGGTATGTTCCCCCTAAGCATACTTTGTTGAAGGTTTTTATCATGAGTGGATGTTGTGCTTTGTCAGATGCTTTTTCTGCATTTATTGAAATGATCATATGGTTTTTATCCTTTTTCTTGTTGATGTGATGTATCACATTGACTGATTTGCAAATATTGAACTACCCATGCATCCCAGGAATAAATTCTACTTGATCATAGTGAATGATGTGTTTACTGTACTGTTGGATTTGGTTTGCTAATATTTTGTTGAAGATTTTTGAATCTGTGTTCATCAGAGATACTGGCTTGTGGTTCTCTCTCTCTCTCTCCTTTTTTTGTTGTAGTGTCTTCATCTGGTTTTTGTATCAGGGTAATGCTGTCTTCATAGAATGAATTTGGAAGCTTTCTGCCTATTTTTTGGAATAGTTTGAGAATAGGTATCAACTCTTCTTTAAATATTTGGTAAGAAATCACCTGGGAAGTTGTGTATCCTGGCTTTTTGTTTGTCAGTAGTTTTTTGATTACTGATTCAATTTCATTACTGGTAATAAATCTGTTCAAATTTTTTATTTCTTCCTGAATCAGTTTTGGGAGGTTATATGTTTCTAGTAATTTATCCATTTCTTCTAAGGTTGTCCAATTTTAGGCATATAATTTTTCATAATCTCTTATAATCTTTTGTATTTCTGTGGTGTTGGTTGTTATTTATCCTCTTTCATTTCTGATTTCGTTTATTTGAGTCCTTTTTCTCTCTTGCTTTTTTTTTTTTTGGATGGGTCTGGCTGAAGGTATCAATTTTGTTGATCTTTTCAAAGAATCAGCTTCTGGTTTCATTAATTAGTTCTATTGATTTTAGTTTCTATTTTATTTATTTCTGCCCTAATCTTTATTATTTCCTTCCTTGATTGTTTTGGGGTCTGTTGATTCTTCTTTTACTAGATCCTTTAGGTGTAAGGTTAGGTTATTTATTTGAGATTTTTCTTGCTTCTTGAGGTGGGCCTGCATTGCTATAAACTTTCCTTTTAGAACGGTTTTTGCTGCATCCCAAAGACTTTGGACTGTTGCGTTTTCATTTTCATTTGTCTCCATGTGTTTTTTTTTTTCCCTTTTTGATTTATTGGTTGACCCATTCACTGCACAGTAGCATGTTATTTAACCTCCATGTATTTGTGTTCTTTCCAGATTTTTTTCTTATGGTTGATTTCTACTTTAATAGTGTTGTGGTTGGAAAAGATGCATGGTATGACTTTATTTTTTTGAATTTGTTGAGACCTGTTTGTGATCTAATATGTGATCTATTCTGGAGAATGTTCCATGTGCTTTTGAATGTGTATTCTGCTCTTTTAGGATGGAATGTTCTGAATATATCTGATAGATCCACCTGGTCCAATGTGTCATTCAAAGCTACTGTTGTTTTGTTGATTTTCTGTTTGGATGATCTATCATTGATATAAGTAGGACACTAAAGTCCCATATTATTGTGTTGCTATTATTTCCTTTCTGTTTGTTATTAGCTACTTTATGTATTTGGGCTCCCACATTGGGTGCATAAAAATTTATAGTTGTTATATCTTCTTGTTAGATTGTTCCATTTATGATTATATAGTGTCCTTCTTTGTCTCTTGTTACAGTCTTGGTTTTAAAGTCAATTTTGTCTGATATAAGTATTGCTATTCTGGCTCTTTTTTCACCTCCATTTGCATGACAAATAATTTTCCATCCCTTCACTTTCAATCTACATATCTGATGTCTTTAAGTTTGAAATGAGTCTCTTGTAGGCAGTGTATAGATTGTATAGATCCATTCCATCACCCTATGTCTTTTGACTGCGGTGTTTAATCCATTTATATTTAAAGTAATTATTGGCAGGTATATATTTATTGCCATCTTATTACTTGTTTTGTGATTGTTTTTGTAGTTCCTTTCTTCTCTTACTCTTTTCTGTCATGGTTTGTTGGCTTTCTTTAGTGGTATATTTGGATTCTTTTCTCTTTATTTTTTGCATTTCTATTACCAGTTTTTGATTTGTGGACACCATTAGATTTGTATATAACATCTTATGCATATGGCAGCCTGTGTTAAGTTAATGGCCACTTAAGTTTGAACCCATTTCTTATTCCTCTATGTGCCACATTTTAGGTATATGGTATCATACTTTACATCCTTTTATTTTATGAATCCCTTGACTGATTTTTATAGATATACTTATTTTTAGTGCTTTTGTGCTTCCTACTTTTCTTACTCCTCATTATGCTCTTTCATTCCCAGTCAAAGAGTTCCTTTTAACATCTCTTGTAGGGCTGGTTTAGTGGTCGTGAATTCCTTTAACTTTTGTTTGTCTGGGAGACTCTTTTTCTCTCCTTCTATTCTGAATGATAGCCTTGCTGGATAGAATATTCTTGGCTGCAGGTTTTTTTTGTTGTTGTTTGTTTGTTTGTTTTGTTTTGTTTTGTTTTGTTTTAATTTCAGAACTTTAAAAATATCATGACACTCCCTTCTGGCCTGTAAAGTTTCTGCTGAAAAATCTGCTGATGCCTTATGGGTTTTCCCTTGTATATAACTGTTTTTTCTTCCTGCTTTTATGGTTTTCTCTCTCTTTTTTTTAAAGATTTTTATTTTTTTTTTAAAGATTTTATTTATTTATTTGAGAGAGAGAGAATGAGAGATAGAGAGCACGAGAGGGAAGAGGGTCAGAGGGAGAAGCAGACTCCCTGCTGAGCAGGGAGCCTGATGTGGGACTCGATCCCAGGACTCCAGGATCATGACCTGAGTTGAAGGCAGTCGCTTAACCAACTGAGCCACCCAGGCGCCCCTACGGTTTTCTCTTTATCACTACTTTTTGCCATTTTAATTACTGTAGGTCTTGGTGTGGATCTTTTGGGCTTAATTTTGTTGGGGGTTCTTTGTGCCTCCTGGATCTGGATTTCTATTTCCCTCTCCAGGTTTGGGAAGTTTTCCACCATTATTTCTTCAAATAAGTTTTCTGCTGCCTTTCTCTCTTCTTTTTTTGGGATCCCTATAGTGCAAATGTCCCCTAAGTCTATTTTCATTTTTTATTATTTTTTTCTCTCTCTGCTTTAGCTTGATTGCTTTCCATTATTGTCCTCCAGGTCACTGATCAGTTCTTCTGCTTCCTCTAGTCTACTATTTATTTCATCTAGTGCATTTTTAATTTCACTTTTTGAGTTCTTCATTTCTGATTGGTTCTTTTTTATGTTTTCTATCTCTTTGTTAAGGGTCTTTCTGAGGTCCTCCACTCTTTTCTCAGGTCCACTGAGTATATTTATGACCATTACTTTAAATTCTCTATCAGACAAATGATTTATCTCCATTTTGTTTAGGTCTCTTCCTGTGATTTTTGTCCTTTTCTTTCATTTGGTACATATTCCTCTGTCTCCTCATTTTGTCTAAGTCTCTGTGTCTGTTTCTATGTGTTAGGAAAGTCAGCGATGTCTCCTGCTCTTGAAAGTAGTGGTCTTATGAAGAAGAGGTCCTGTAGTGCCCTGAAGTTCAATGCTCCCTGTTCATCAGAACCTGGCACTTCAGGGGTGTCTCCTATATGTCTTTTGTGCATCCTACTGTTGTGGATGAGCTGCTTTTGCCTTCAGTCCAGTCATCTGCAATGGCTGTCTTTGCCTTTTGTGGGCAGAGTTTGGTCCCTGTGTTGTTATTGGGCCAGTCTGGGCCCACCTTGGACTTAAGTTGAGTCAGACAAGTGTTTGACAAGAGATGCTGTAGCACCAAACTGCAGGGAGCTTCCCCTGTGTTGTCCCCTGAGAAGCTTCCATTGGTGGGTGGGGCCTGCAGTCAGATCAGATGTCTGCTCCCAGCCCACTACTGGGGGTTACAGTCTGACTGGGTGTGTGGTTATTTTCTCCTGTCCCCCAGGGCAGGAGTCTCCTTGGAGTGGTGCTGGCCCCTTTTGGGGGCTGCTTGCACATTGCCAAGCTGTGGCACTGCTTTGCATGGGCTTCAGCCAAGGGTTTATTGGAAGGGACAGGTAAACAGGTGAATGCAGGGGTGGGACAGCAATGTTATCAAAGCTCATGTAGGTCTGCTGTAGGAGGAGATCTGGAGCAGAGGGTTAGCTGGCGGGTGTGGGGTCTGCTGTTATTAAGTTAGGTAGTGAGTGTTGGTACCACGCTGGTTCCTGCAGGTGTCTGTGTGTCTAAGCTGTGGCACAGGGGAAGGAAATGGTCCCTGACAGCTCTTTTGTTCCTAGGGAAGTCTCCCAATGATCCCTGCCCCTCTAGCACATGTTCTGAGATTAGTTAATAAAGCTTCCTCCCATATACCCCAGGCATTTTTCAAACTGCTACTTCCATGCTGTATCTCAGTGGGGTTCTTTGTTGTGCTATCTCTTTAAGGATGGGGACTCAGTTTCCTCTTGCCCTCCCAGCTCTCCCAGAGTGGAGCCAGCTGATTTTGAAAGTTCCAGGTATTAAGCACTGCTGATTGTAAGAACTCATGAAATTTGGCCCTGCTGGTCCCCAAATGTCATAGGGATTTGTATTTCCCATGTGGGATCCTTGTGCCTGGTGTGCCTGGGGTGAGGGTCTGTTTTTTTCCCCTCTCTATGCCCACAGCATCCCTCCACTCTATGGACAGTCCCGTGGGTCCATCTGGCTCCTGACCTTCTCTCTGCTCTTCTGACACTCTTAGATGTGGCCTCTTCTCTACATGTAACTGTGGAGAGTCTGTTCTGCCAGTCTTCATTTTCTGGGTTATTTACACTGATATGGGTGTTATGTAGGTATATCTGTGGGACAAGGTGAGCTTAGGGCCCTCCTACTTTGCCATCTTCATTGGACCAGTTGTTCTTCTTTTGACACAGGCTCCAAACTCCTTGAGAGCCAAGGTCATTTGGGTGTGAAACTCAGTTGTATATCTGCAGTGCTCAAGTGCTCTGCTAGTATGTGATGAATAAATGGATGAGTATAATATAACATGAGCTCCTCCCTGACCTGAGCCACTTTAAAAGCTACTGTGAAAGCTTGCTTGCCATTGCCAGCCATCTCTCTGCTTCTCGACTCCTCCCATGCCAGAGCAGGGTTTTGAGGCTCTCAGTAGGCCCACCAGGCTTGCATTCTTGTGCTTGTCTTTCTCCTTCATACTTTAGCTCAGTTACTCTTGCCATGACCCTCCTGTTCCTCTGGCCTCACTCCAACTCCAGCTCTACCATTTCCCGTCCTCCATGCAGACATAGTGTTATTCTGGGGATGTTTCCTGGTGGTAGATACACAGGGAGGATTATGTAAAAGAAAACAGACACCAAGTTGGGAAGGACGGTAGATGGAACATCTCCCAGTAGACTCTTCTTTTCTAGGCAGACCTCACTCATGGCAGATATCCCTGCCACTGCTTGTTTTGCTCTGGACTCCCTGGTTTGTCAGTTCTTTTACTAAAATAATGCAGGAAGTGAATGCAGTATTATCAATGTGCTTGTCCACTGCAGAGCCCAAGGGAGTCACTGCAGCCTATAGTCTGGAGGTTTTGCTACTAGTGGTGTCACTTAAGATTGGAATTAGTGTCTTTTTAGTTGCCATACAGTATTGCTAACTATATAGGAGCTTAGGGCAATTATACATCCAGAGCCCCCCCACCTTTTTTTTATGTGAAATGTTGTAAAATCAGCACCAATACCCCAAAACACATTCTGTAGTTGTATAGAAAATATTTTTACATTTTAAAAAATTTGATGGAGCATAATAAATACAAAGCTGCCCATAGTTACACCATGCAAAGATAATCTGCTGCTAACATTTGACTGTATAGCCTTCCAATCTGTGTTCCATGCATTTATCTCTGGCTATTTACCGGTTATGTATTTTAACCAAAGTAGGATCATACTGTTTATCTTCACGAAAATATCTACATCAATAAATAAATCCCTACAACATCCTTTTACTAGATAATATTCTATTTTAAGGATGCCCACAGTATAGTCAACCTATCATGTACCGTTACAGATCTAATTGTTTTTAATCTTTAGGTGTTACCAGGAGCATCATTGGGGCTAAGTCTTTGTGCACATTCTCAGGTATTTCCTTGGGTGGTTTTTAGAATCACATCAGCAAATTAGTGAGTAACTTATTTAAAGACTTTTGATACATAAACAATTGATACTTTTGAAAGTTTAATGAATATTACATTTCATCTGAATTTGGCTTAAATAATTTCAAATTTTGACTGTTTTCTGTTGCACCAATTATCACTACAAATTCAATAAGGAATTCTTCCATGTCTTACTGATTTTTAAAAAAGTGTTAAATAAGATAAGGTCACTCATTTTGCAAATATTTGCCAAAAGTTAACACTGCATAAGGCACTGTGTTAGATGTTGGGGTAAAGGAAGCAGAGATTCAAGAGTGCGTAAACCTTAATCTCAGTCCTCTTTTATTTACTTAGTACAGGAAGAATTGTTCCATAAATAAACAATTGTAGACATTTTATGTTAGATGTATTCCCTTTCTTAATGTACTAAATATAAATTACTTAGTCAAATTTTATTTTATTTTTATTTTTTTGCTTTTTATTTTTCATTTATTTTATTTTATTATGTTACATTGGTCACCATACAGTACATCATTAGTTTTTTTCCCTTAGTAGTTTATTTATTTATTTTTTTATTTTGATGATATCCTTTTTTTCTTTTTTTAAATTTTATTTTATTTTAATTTTTTTTAAAGATTTTATTTATTTATTTGTCAGAGAGAGAGAGAGCGAGTACAAGCAGGGGGGAGACGAAGAGGGAGAAGGAGGCTCCCCACCGAGCAGGGAGCCCGATGCAGAACTCAATCCCAGGACCCCGGGATCATGACCTGAGCTGAAGGCAGCGGCTTAACCGATTGAGCTACCCAGGTGTCCCTAAATTTTATTTTATTATGTTAGTCACCATACATTACATCATTAGTTTTTGATGTAGTGTTTCATGATTCCTTGTTTGCATATAACACCCAGTGCTCCATGCAATACGTGCCCTCCTTAATACCCATCACTGGGCTAACCCATCCTCCACCCCTCTAAAACTCTGTTTATTTCTTGGAGTCCATAGTCTCTCATGGTTCGTCTCCCCTCTGATTCCCACCCTCTTCATTTTTCCTTCCTTAGTCAAATTTTAAAATACATTGTCAAAAAGGAAATAGTTTTAATAAAATAATTTGGCCTGAGTATGATTTCCTTTTTTTTCCACCCTGGATTTAAAAAAAACAAAAGACTCATATTTATTTCAGTAAATTAGAAATATTTGGAAAAGTGTAAAGAAGAAAATAAATGACTCATGACCAGACCATTCAAAGACAATTACTGTTAATTGGTGTTTTCATTTCAGGCATTTTCTTTGTATATTTTTTACATAGCTGAGATCATACTATATATGCAATTTTCCAAGCATATAATGTAAATATTTCCCTACGTTATGAACAACTCTTTGAAAACATTACCTTTAATGGCTCCATAATAGTCTATCATGGAAACCAATGAAATATATAGAGTTTGATGATTAATAGTGAATGCTCTGGAGTAAGATTGTGTGGGTTCTAGTCCTGTTGCTGCCATGGGTTAGTCTGTGTTCCTGGGCAAATTACTTTTCTGTGGCTCAGTTTCCTTACTTGCAAAACAGGATAATTATAATCACTATCTTTTCAAGTTTCTATAAGGAATACATGGGAATTCAAGTAAAGCTTAAACTAATACCTGGCATATAATCAACAAGCAATAAAAGTTATTATTATTACTATTACCACTACTATTATTTTCTTAATAATTCCACCTAATGCTAGATAATCTGTTTCCAATTGAGATAACATTTACTGTTATAAAATCACTGTGGAGTGTAGTTGTTCACAAACATTTTTTATAACATTAGAATATTTCCTTAGAATAGAATCAAAGTCAGTGGCATGCACACTCATAAGGTTCTAAATATTACCAAAATTGCTTATCTACACTTACTTCCAGCGTGGTACAGTTTTGTTATTCTCAGCAGAGAGATAGTCATACCCTTCTCCTCTCATCCTCTCCCCATGCATTCTCCCTCCATCAGTTGACGTGTGCGCATCGGAATTTGAAAATATCCTCTTAATTTCTTCATATGCAAAACAGGGATGTCAATATCTATTTCATGGGGTTGCTGTGACAAATAAGATGATGCATATTTATACAGCTTTACACACAGTAAACACTCATTGTTAGCTATCATAACATTATCATTACAAATAACAATCACATTTATAATTTTTACTCCTACCAGGGGTGTATAAAATTATCTGTCTCATTGCCCCTCATCCTTGCTGAGCATGATCATTTTGACATCTATTTTAAATTAATTTAAATGAATTTAAACCAGCTACATTATTAAAAATTATTTAAAAATATTTTCTAATTCAGTAAGTGAAAAGTAGTATTTTGGTGGGTTTTTTTATGAAAGATTTTACTTATTTATTTGAGAGAAAGAGGGGAGAGGAGAGAGAGCATGAGCAGGGTGGGGAGGGGCAGAGGGAGAAGCAGCCTCCCCGCTGAGCAAGGAGCCCGATGTGGGACTCAATCCCTGGACCCTGGGATCATGACTGGAGCTGAAGGCAGAGGCTTAACCAACTGAGCCACCCAGGTGCCCCACATCTTGGTATTTTAATTTGCTTCCTTTTGATTACTATTGGAGTTGAACTTTTGTCCAATATTTATTAGCCATTTGAATTTCTGCATGTGAGTATGTGTGGGAGGGTGTAGTGGGGAAAGAGCGAGATCAGGGTCTATTTATTTTACAGGGGTCTTTGTTTTGTACTTATTTTCCTTTTTGGTGGGGGTGAGGGGGACTGTGTTACTCTTTTGCTAGTAATTATATTATCCTTAATCTGATCCTGTCTTATTCCTACTGGACTAGTTTTATCTCCCTATGATCAGTATATGTTTCTAAAGGTTTCCAAGCCATCTGGTTAATTGTCCATTTTAGAATTATGCCAGAGAGCATTATTAAGCCTACAAGTCTAATAACGTCCCCGAACTCCATTCCTTTTTCCCATTAAAAAAATCTGGAAACATTAGCCATCCTCCTATCTCTGGCACAATGTGAAATCTCCATGATTGCTCAGCGTTTCTAGGTGGTGATAGAGATTGTCTGCAGCACCTTTCCTCTGGGCTTGAATGTGGGCGAGGGGAGTGAATATAAAGAGCACAGATGATTCGGTGAATCACTGAGTCTGGGACAGGGTCAGAGGGAGGCTGACACCTGGGCCCATTGTTAGGTGTGGGTCCTGTTCCTCTGCTTGTTCTCCACGTCTCCCTCCTAACTGGGTACTTAATTTGTTTTTCCGTGCTGGAGTTCTTGCCTTGGTAACCTAATTTGTTGTTTACTGGCTCCCAGACTGACAATGTATCTAGCACTCTCCACCTTTGCAAGCATCAGAACTCCCAGCTCAGGCCTCTATGGCCGACTTCTCTGATATTGGCCAGTCTGCACACCCATGCTCCCATGGCCACTTTTTCCTGGGGCAGCCCCTTCAACCCCTCTTGTCATTGTCTACACAGCCCTGAAAACAACCACCCCCGTGGCTGTGTCTGGATTCCAGGTCTATCTCCACTGCCCACAAAACTCTTGTTCTCCCTCAGAGGGATGGTATGGACTCTTCCCTGAAATTTTAGGACTCAGACCTCTTAATTCCTGGGCACAAAATTTGTCCAGCATTTCCTTTATTTATAATAATAATAATAATAAATTATTATTTATGGTTCTATAAATAACATTTAGTGAGCACATACCGTATGCTAGATATTGTACCAAGTGGTTCAGAAGCACTCTGTCATGGCATCTTCAAGGCAGGCGCATAACGTTGGTTCTATTACCGTCCCCACATCACAGACAAGGACACTGGGGCTTAGAGAAGTCCAATAGCGGGGCTGAGGTCACCCCGGTGGTAGTAGGTGTTGGAGCTGTGCATTGATTTCAGGTCAGCCTCGTGTCTAAGCCCAGGATCTAAACTCCGAGATAATATGGCACCATCCAGATTCCCCATTTGGCCTCCTCTTCCTAATCTCGTTTTGAGTCCCTTTTATAAACCCTCCTCTCCTGCCACATATCTCTGTAAACAAGGATAATTCAAATGGGAGGAAGCTCTGACTGTCATTTCATTCTGGTAGGGTGACCGCAGGTTTTCTCCTCCCTGATCCTGCTCGTATTCCCTGAATGACTTCCCGGGAGCCCAGGGAGGTAACTCTTCTTCAGTCCCCCCCCCCCCCGCAGGACAGGGGCCCCACCAGCCAAATGTGTGTGTTTCTCTTTGGGGTCACACTCTCCTGATTTGCTCTGGGAGTGGATGTCCTTCTGCTCACCTGTAGGGTCCTTTTTGCTCTTGCCAGCAGACTGCGTCACATTCCAGAGCCTTTCTCTGTTGGTCTTGTATCTGCTCCGCTCATACCCACTTGAGAGAGTAAGGATCTCAATGTCTTTTTCTTTGGGGCCCCCCCTAATAATCAGCAACCTACAAACATGACTTCCTCAAGCCTTTTCACCTCAAGGGTGAGTTAAACCAATTGTGGATATGATTGCTACGTACCTTGGACGGGAAAACTGCACACATCGACAGACATGGGAAGTGGGGAAACCACGGATAAATCTTCTGGCTTGTGTGATAAACAGTTTTTTTCCTCCCCGCTGCCCATTGCAGAGTCTGGAACCTGAGTATTCCCCCCCCAGAGAACCCCAATGGACCTGGAAAGGTGACTTTTGTATCTGGTTGTATTCCTTCACTTTCATATTCTGACTGCAGCAACTTCTCAATAGTGGCAGATGAAATAGTCACAGTTTCCATGATTTGCAAGTGATTCCAAATTCTATGATATATAATAAATTGTCATTTTGCTGAGATAAGAATTTGAAAGTCTCACACTATTAGGCTGGGTGTGGTCCCCAGTCACTTAGTGAATGATTTGTTTTCTGCATATTGTGGCAATGCGTTTTATGGAAGTAATAATACACTGCAGCAGTATTCATGTATGTGAATATTCCAGAAGTCTCTGGATGTCCTGTACAAAAAATAAAAATAAAAAATAAAAGGGGAGAGGGAGAGGTTTATCCTGTGTGCAAGGCCCAGGGAAAAGTGATGTCTCTCCTTCCCACCCACTGCTGATCGTTGCTGAGCGTAAGGTATTAGCAGGGGATTGACTTCACCTTCCTACAACACCTTTTCCAGTCACTGACAGAACCTCTCTAGAAGTCAGGCTTACTCTTTATACACAGTTATAAGTGATATAAGTAGTATTATCGAGTTAGCTCATGTTTCATTCACCTGCTCCAAATATTTCTAATGCTTAGTCCTGACTGCTTCTCTTGGGCAGGATTGACACAGGGCATGCACATTATCTTGACAAAAATGGAAATCTTTGGTTAGCATTTGGATGTACTCAGAGAACTGAGGAGACATTTTCATTTTCCGTCCAGGGGTTCATGTTGTGTAGACACTGCACAAGTGTAAACTGCTTGTATTGAGTATGACATTCACTCAGCAGGCTAGAAGGTTTAGTTTCTCATACACCTTGTACTGGCCGCCATCATGTCCTGGTGCTGCTCAAACTCCCCAGTGACAGCAAGACCTGGGAGGTTTGGTGGAGATAGACTATCACTTGCAGAAAAAGAGTCCATTATCTTGGAAGCCACTCCCGGAGTCATTGCCGAAAGCAATTTCTCAGGGTTTATGCTCAAACCTTAGAAGGTTCCTCCTGCCACTATGATTGAAGGGGCAAGGGATGGAGCCAAGCCGTCTTGGTCGACAAATAGCATCAGTCATGATGAGCCCCTAATCCTGATGAGGCTCCTGATAAGGCTCTGGAATGATGACAGATGAGGCCACATACAGCGTTAACTCTGTCATTTGTAATCATTACTTTTTGGCTATTCAGTAACCATCCCATGAAATTATTTTCTGAATTTCCCAGAATAGAGAAAGGAACTGAGTTTACCTCCTATTTTTTTTTGAAGCATCTCAGCAGTTATAAATGCTTAAACAGAACTTTCTATGGCCCCATCAGATCCAACTTCAAGATCCTTATTCACTTGAATCACCTGCTTTGTGTGGTGATGACACAGTGTTGGACGCACCTGTTCTTTTCCTGACTGCCCGCAGAGTAAGCCCCAAGATTCCTCTGTGGCTAATAGCTCTGTTGCTGCTCTGAAATGTCCTGGGGAGAAGGTGCAGAGTGACGGCATTCTCTGTTGCTTCTCCCAACGTGACTTCTGGCTGCATCTCTCGGCCCAGAGCTTCCTTCCCCAGCAGTGCCATGGTCATGCATGTGCTGTCAATAGCCAACAGCTGTGCAGAGATACCAAACCGTTGAGCCCCCAGCATTCAGGGATGCTGAGTCAGAGGAGGAGAGGCCGATGCCCTTGGACCACTTGCCTCTAACTGCTGGTCCCTCTTCTGTGTGCCCCAATGAGCCATATAAATATCATTTTCTCTGTGTGTCATGATGTGTAAAAAGGTTAGGAAGCATTTGATTTTCATTTTCCTCCTCTGTAAGGTGGCATTATTTTTTATTATCTTACAAGACCATTGTGAGGATCACTGGCTTGAATGCCAACGAAGGGGCTTTTAAGAGCTACCATACATTTGTTGAGTGCCACTGGCCACAGAGAGATAGGAGCTCATCTCCAGTTTGCCGTCATTGGCTGTCCCTTTGAGATTGGGATCGAAGTCCACTTTTTTTTTTAATTACACGTAGTTTTAAATCTTTCCCAAGCCATGTAATCAATGTACCACATCTATTAGGTTCAACATGGACATCACACGTTTTCTACAGTCTGTGGTTCTTGTGACTTCTTTAAGGCGTCTGCCAGAGCAGAAGTGCCTCGCCCCTCTGCTCAGTGATGCTGAGGGTGCACAGCAGTGTACCTGCCTCCCCTGGTCTCTCTGCATTCACCTCGCAGCTGCTCCCAACTCTGCCCAGGGCAAGCCCTCACTTTCCTGCTGACTCCCCTCCGAGCCTGTGTTGCCTTTGGCTGTAGGCCCGTGCTCTGGGCTGAGAGCCTCTTGAGTTTCCATGGTTTTAGCATTTGTGCTTCAAGGTGTTAGCCCCCTAATGTCGGCCCCCCCAGATGGTTCCAGAGAATGACTTCTCTCAGCCCTGCAAACAGAGATCTCATGGGTGGAGAGAAAAATCTCTCCTGCCCTTCTCAACAGACCTTAAGCCAAAGGCTCTAAGTGTGAAAACCAAGTCCCAGAATAACATACCATAAAGTGTCAACACTGGTTTCTGGGTGCTGAGGTAGGAGCTAGGTTTCTTTTCTTCCTTAGAACTTCCTGACTTTTTCGGATTTTCTGTAGTGAAACTGAAAGTGTATTTTAAAATATATTTCTAATAGATGCACTCAAGATGTGCTTCATGATGGCAAATAGCAGCTCCGACATTCCTTCACACTTGCTGGCTCCAAATTCCTGCCTGTGCTTTCCAAGCCAGGAGGTTCCGAGGGGGTGGGAGCCGAGAGGGAGAGAGAGTGGAGGCAGCCGCATGGGCCATTGAATTTCCTCTTTTCCGACATTTCTCTGGCAGCTAATTCCAGGGTGCTCATCTGTATGGTGGCGGCATGACTTTCATGTTTTCCCCAAGGTGTTTTATGGCCTTTTTACAGTGGTACTTTGAATAACTTTCTCTCAGTAACTTGCAAATGGTGAAAAATATCAGATGCTTTCCCTTCTCCCTCTGCACCCTTTCTTCTCTTTGTTTCTGCTCACTCCTCATTGTTAGTCTCTTCACTGGCCCTTCCCTCTCCTTCCTCCCTCCCCTTTTCCCTTTCTTCCTGCTGCCCCCGCTTCTCTCTTCACCTAATATTTCAAGCAAAATAAAATGTGGTGGTGAGAAAGAAAGGCTTTGGTTGTGTTGGCCTGGGCCCTGGCGGGGGTGGGGTGGGGGGAGGAAGCAAACACAGGTTTATCACCAGGAGCTAGAGGGCTGCAAGAGAGTGTTCCAGGGGCAGGGTCATCCCTTCGCTTTTCCAGAAAAAGGTCGGCCAAGAAGGTCACCTGGAACTGCCACAGAATGACTCTTCCCCACTGGCAGGACTACTCTGTCCTCTTGGTGATCCTTCTGCTTTTGCTCTGCCTATTGGCCAAGCTTCCTATAGGAATAAGGCCTGGAATCCAGACACCAGGGCCCAGCCCTTCCCTTTGGTATATGGCACTGTGCTTAGATTCTGTGCGTCTAATCCCCTAGGGTTTCCTCCTCAGCACGTCCTCCATCAGACTGCCACGCCTCTGATAAATTTCACCCTATGCATCCTTCCCTGGTCCAGCCAAAGCCCCATCTATAGGAAAGGCATCAGGCCTGATGGTGGTCTCCATGGAAACAGTGCTGGCTGGGCTTCAGGTCATGGAGAGCCAGCTGCCTGGACTGAAAGCATAGGTTTCTAAGTGACCTTCCTGGTTGACCTGAAGGAAGCCTTGCCGTCAGTTAGGAAAATGCTGCAGATATCTGTGATCTCATCAGTCCCTCTTCTGTGTGTAACTCAATGTCCATGTTCTCCAGGACAATCAACATCATCTCCAAGAGGTTCCGAATTAGACTGTGGCATTGCTGGTTGGTCCTTAGGGCAGCGGTCCTCAGTAACACCTCACCTCTTGTGGCAAATAAGGAGCAGATACTCTGGACTGAGACAGACTTGGGCTCGAACAGATCCCTTCCCACTCTGGCCTCCCTCCCCGTCCTACACCCTTTGACTGGCTAACTCTGCTCATCCACTTCAGGTCCCCAGCTCAAGCATCAATTTCTTAGGCAATCCCTCCCTGCCTTAAGGCTGAAATCTAGCCTCTCTTTTACACATTCTCATAGGGCCATGTATCTCTCCTTCACAACACATGTCAATGTTGAGACATTACAAGGATTTGTGAAGTGGTCGGACTGCTGTCTGCTGCCCCACCACACTCTAAGCTCCTCAGCCTATAAGCTCTAAGAGGGTAACGTCTAATTCTGCTCACTAATGCATCCTATCTGCCAAGGGCAGAGTTTGGCACATAGGAGATGCTCAATAAATATTCATTGAATGAATTAATCTTAGTTCCATTCTTTTTCAGTCCAGGACCTTGGGCAAGTTACTTAATTTCTGTGAGCATCAGGTCCCTCATTGTAAATGAGGATAATAATCCCCCATTCAGAAAATTGTGGGATTTATATGGGACAACGGTTGTAAAGCACCCAGTGTGGGGCTGGCATGTGTAATAGGTATACCCACGAAGTATTGGTTTTTTCCTTAGTTTCTTTTTCATCCCAGAGTACTGCACGGAACAGTAGTTTAAAGGTTTAAAGAGCAAAAGTATCTGTCCCCCTATTTCTTTCCCCTCCTTCTTTCTTTATTACCTTCTCTTGTGGTTGGGTGCAACACAGAATGAAGGGTCAAAAGATCCGATTCTTGATTTTTCACTAGTGAGATGACCCTGGGTAAACCATTGGCCTTTCCTGTGTTTCAGCTTCATCGTGTATGTGATGGGAAGACATAGACAAATGGTCTTTAGAGCCCTTCCCGACTCTCACCCTGGGTTTCTGCACAGGGGTCAAGGGTAACACTGACCATGGTTGTTCTCAGTGCAAGATGAGTGGAAGCCAAAAAGAAGTGCAGCATCAGAACAGGGAGAAGCAAATTAGGCTATTGGCCTATCTATTTTAATACAAGCTGAGTTTATTTTAGTAGTACAGGTGAAATATGTTTTAAAATGTATCATCATGACAATGTCCCTTGGTAACAGCCCAAGGATTTCTAGTGTGTCTTTCTTCAAAAGAGCCTGAGGGCTTTGTATATACTGTCTCATTAATTCTCCGAGTGTCCCTAAAGTTGGATGGAAAAGCATGATGAGTTCTGTTTTATATGCAGAGAAACAAAGCTTCAGAAAGGTTAAGTAGCTTACCCAAGGTCACACAGTAACATCACTGCTCCCAGAAACCTGGGTCTCTATTTAGCACACCAGCTTGTTCAGGCGTTCTGCTTCCATTCTCTGGAAATGGGTCCAGCCATGGGTGAGAGGTCTTTGTTCTGAGAAAAGGTATTTGAAGTACAGTTTCCTGGAGGATAGACTCTTTCCTGAAATGAGAGGGTGACAAGTAGATAAAGAGATTGAAAAGACTGGAAGTTAGTAGAAAGTGTTCTGCCCCTCTCCTTCCCCCACCCCAAGCATCCTCTCCCTGGACGAACCAACGCCCATCTCAAGGGCCAAGCATCAGACCTGGGGGTGGTTGCCATGGTAACAATGCAGGTGCAGCTTGAGGCCCTGGACAGCTGGCTGCCCTGACTGAAGGTGTGTGTTTCTAGGTCACATTCCTGGCTGACCTGAAGGGAATCTGTCATCCTCAGGAGAATGCTGCAGGCATCTGCGATCTGATCAATCTTTCCACTGTGTTTAACTTGATGTCGCTGTTCTCCAGGGCAGTCAACATCATCTGCAGGAGGTCTGTGTTGGAGAGTAGCATTTCTGGTTAGTCCATATATCAGGGGTCCTCAGTCCTATGTTCAAACCTGATACTAGCTATGTGACCTTGCATAGGGAAGTTGTGTTTTCTGAGCCTGAATCTTCTCATCTGTAAAAAGGGGTAACTAACAGGACTGTTGTCAGGATGATGAGATGAATGACTCCAAAAGGCATCAGTGGGTCAAAAATCATGGTGATTGTGTAAGTAGTTAATATCCACTCTCCTGGGGGTGCCTACTTGGCTGAGTCGGTTAACTGTCCGACTCTTGATTTCAGCTCGGGTCATGATCTCAGGGTTGTGAGATCGAGCCCTGCGTTGGGCTCCACGCTCAGTGGAGTCTGTTTTTCTCCCTCTCCCTCTGCTCCTCCCTTCACGCTTTCTCTCTCTCTCAAATAAATAAATATAATTTTTTTAAATTAAAAATATACTCTCTCTTGTGCTGGATCTCACCTCTTCTTGTGAAAGGGGGCCATGCCCTCTCCAGAGGTTACCCGGGAAACTGTCCCTTCCCAGCTTGAAACATCAGGTCAAGAGAAGAGCCAATTTGTCCTGGATAGTTTGTAGCTTCTTGTTCAACCCACCCAGGGACTATTGGGCCCACTGGTTGGTCTTTGTAACCTCTGGGCACCCCCTCATTCCAAAGGTCTCTCATTGATGGACTTGGTTTTCCAGGCTGCCTGGTCTTTGTGTCACTTGCAGTACATTAATTATTTAGTGCCTGGTAAAGCTCTCAGAGATCACAAGATGAAAGGCCTGGTGGCAGTTCAAAGTCTTCCTTTTGATTATTATTCTACTCAATGTATTTTGGGCGGAAGAAAATAGGCTTGAGATCATAGTGCAGTAAATTTCATAAAGAGTAGAATACGAGCAAGCCACAGAAATGGACCTGGAACAGATAATCATGTTGCCCTGTCAGGCTGGGGGAGGGGGGAGGTGTGTGTGTGTGCACGCGCATGCGCTCATGAACATGCGTGAGTAAAGAATCAGGCTACCTAGAGAATGATACCCTCTCTGCTGCCCTTGTGGATTAGTATAAATGCCAGTTGGTCTTCCTCTGTTCCTGAAAGCCAGTGAGTCCCCCCTGGATAGACAGGTGGGACAGGTGACTATAATTGGAACAGGCATTGCAGGACAAGAGAAGGCACTGTAGGGCTCACAGGCCAGTCATGAACGCTTGCTTGGGACACTGAGGTCATCTCTAGACAGGTCAAAATGTAGCAGCTTAGAACACAAATTCTGAAGGGGCAGCATCAGATGTCACAGTGCCTTCATTATTTGGCTTTGGCCGTGAATTAGGAGTCACTGGTGGCCTACATAAACATGGTATCCCAACTGATTGGGAGCTACTTGGGGACTGTGCCCCTGATTTGACCCTGATCTTGACCCTAGGAAGAATGTCCTACATGAGACCGAACAATAGCCCCTATGAGAAGATTTCCCTAATTTCTTCTAAATCTCTGAGCTTGAGATCTGTGAGTGAAATTAACATATTATCCTCTGTTGTCATGAACAACCAAGGTAATTTGAGCAACATTTGATAAAGGACCTAAATGCCACTATCCTGAATGGCAATAAGTCTGGTGGTCAATAAGGCAGGAGGGACCAGTTGAGTTTTTTCTTTTTTTAAGATTTTATTTATTTATTTGAGAGAGAGAAAGCATGCACGAGCCAGGGGGAGGGGCAGAGGAGAGGGAGAAGCAGGCTCCCCGCTGAGCAGGGAGCCCGATGTGAGGCTTGATCCCAGGACCCCGAATCATGACCTGAGCTGAAGGCAGATGCCTAACCAACTGAGCCCCCCAGGTGCCCTCAGTTGAGTTTTGTGTTGGTCCATTCTGAATCCCAGCTCAACTGCTTTGATGGGTCTCAAGCTCAGGGAAGATGGGGAACCTCAGAGAGGGAGGGATTTGGTTTCGACCTTTAAGGAAGGGCAGGGTTTAGGAAAGAAGTGGTTAAGGAAGGATGTTCTAGACAGAGATCAGTTTAGGCAAAAGCTTGAAGACATGTGTCTTAGAGACCATAGAATGCGGAAGGATTGAGTGGGAAATACAGCCGAGAAAGTACATAGTAGCAGAAGCATGAGGGCTTCAACTTTACACATTTTAGCCATTTTTGCAGAAACCCCTTTGTGATGCCTTTTTGGTGTGGGTCTAGTATACCCTGCAGGTAATCCATCTCCTCAAGGGCAGGGAGCAGCCTCATAATTTCCTTTATATTCCCTCAGTATTCCTTAATGCCTGCTTTTCCCAACTGATAAAAGTGGTTCACCGCTGAATGCACTCAGCAGTTATACATGAATCCTTTTGGGGTTGGGGAGAGACAAAACACGTGTGTTGAAACTATAGCTTTCAGTAGTACAAGAGACTATTATGGGAGATAATTTTTGCTTCAGGACCTGAGCTGCGAAGAAAGAGCGCAAAGCTTCCTGACAGAGTGGGGGTGGATCTTGGAGAAAGACAAGGTGGAATGGGGGCCGGTTGAGTCCCATTCACATTCCACCCCTGACACTAATAGCCCCTGTCTGAATGAGCCAGCTGGAAGGAAATGTGAAATCAAAGCATGGCGAATCAGCTATGTGTGAACTGGAGAGGACCTTCGTGAACAGCTGATTCAACCCCCTCATTCTCCAGCCTAGCGAAGGTGTGGGGGGGTCTGCATGTTAGGACAAAGGACACATCTGCACATCTCTCTCTGTCTTTTCTCTGAAAATCACATCTCTGTTGTTCAGACTAGATGAACTGCCTGTTACAACTCCACATCACCGCTGTCTCCAGTAGACATGCAAATTCACTGGGAGGGTTTCTTTGGCTGAGCAGGTGCGGGCCCAACCTGGTGAATACGGAATCCGCTCCCTCGGGCAGCCTGACGTGTGTGCCCAGCCTTGCTGTGTCTGCTCACTACCACCATTCAACGTTAGGACCACTATTTATTTGACCACATTAAGGTTTGCCTTGTGTGACACAAAATCATTGTAAAAGGATGCGTTATTAAGTGTGTTTTCAAATAAGGGAAGAACACTGGCAGCCTGTCACTGATTGTTTTAGTGTCAGAAGGAAAATAAATAAGTAAAACGTGTATGAGGCAAGGCAGGAACGGTTCCAAGGAGTATTTAGAATAGAAACATTTTTACATTTTATTGATGTAGTTTTGTAAAACATGCTTGCTAGTGAACCCAGGGCATTTATATAAATAACCATCACACACAAATAGCTCTTTATTATTTATACTGAGGTGAGTATGATGTATTTACTATATTATGTACATTGGCTTAGGAATAAATAGACACACAGCGAGACATGTAAAATAAAGACTGGAAATAAAGATATCGGCAGTTGACTGGATCTGGGGTAGTAGAGTTTGCGGACAGTTGGTAGAGCTAATAATTAACTGGTGAATAATACAGAAACAGCTCTTTGGGAGCACTTTTAATTTCTGGACACTGTATCTGAGATCCCCGGACATAGAAAAGGAACCAAGACGCCCATTTGTTTTGGATTCTGAAGCAGAGAGAGAGGAATAAAACTTCGAGAGTGGCATAAATTATATTTAAAGAGTAGATCATGCCCACCTTAGCTCATCTGGCCCTTACAAAACCCTGAGGGTTGGTAGAACATACATTATTCTTGGTCTTATCATTTTGGGAACATGGAGGTGCCACAGAGTATGTGATCAGCATGAAGTCCAGCAGCTAGTGAGCGCCAGAGTTAATACTTTTCTCAAGGGCTCTGGTTTCATGCATTTGACAGATATTTACTAAGCACTTACTATGTGCCAGGCATGGGGATGTATCCGTGACTAGTGCAGGAGGCACACAGTAAACAAGTGGACGTAACTATAAGAAATCCTAACAGCGAGTGGTTTACAGGGACTGCTGTTTCCAGCAGGTTGATCAGGAAGATCTTTCTGAGGAGGTGACCTTTGCGCAGAGACCTGGGTGGAGAGAGGGAATGGCGATGTGCCTCTGGGAAGGAGGGGCTTTCCGGGCTGAGAGAACCACCCCTGCAAAGGCCCTGAGGTGGGGGTTTGCTGGGTGAGTTGAGGTTGGCAAGGTTGGCACTGGAGCTCCACAGGCAAGGGGAAACATGGCTGGAAATGAGGTCAGAGAGAGAACCAGGGGCCAGATCATCTGGGACCGCCAAGGGCTAGGCCACGGCATAGGCCATGTGAAAGCCATTTCAGGTGTGAAGGGACCGTCTAAGCGCTCTGTGGAAAACACCCTGAGAGTGGATAATCGTAGAAGCAGGAGGCTGGTTGGGAGTTTATACAGCAGTCATCAGGATGAGAGGAAATGGGAGAGAAATGGAAAGGGTAAAATTCAGGGAGAGCCAGCAAGATCTGTTGATGAATTGATGTGAAGGTGGGAAAAGAAAGAAGTCAAGGATTCCTCCTGGTTTTGCCCTAAGCAACTGGAAGAGGATTGTCATCACCTTCTGAAATGGGAACACCTGAGTTTAAGTGGAGGACAAGTGTTTAGTTTTGCACATGTTAAGTTTGAGATACCGATCAGGCAGTAAAATGGAGATTTCAGGCTGGCAGTTGGATATATATGTTGCTGTTTAGGGAAGTTGGGCCAGGAGCTATAAATTTAGTAGCGTTAGTATGTATGTTGTATTTAAAGGTATGAAACTGGATGAGATCACTTCGGGAGTGAGTTTAGATGGAGAAGAGAAAAGGCCCAAGCTCCCCGACTTTCAACAACTGTCAAATAATAAAACAATGATACCCAGGGCACCTGGGTGGCTCGGTTGGTTAAGCATCTGCCTTCGGCTCAGGTCATGATCCCAAGGCCCTGGGATCGAGTCCCGCATCAGGCTCCCTGCTAGGTGGGGAGCCTGCTTCTCCCTCTGCCTCTCTCTCTCTGACTTTCATGAATAAATAAATAAAATATTAAAAAAAAAATAAAACAATGATACCCCCATCCCCTGACCATCAGTGTTAATGCTGAGCATATTTACTTGTCATGCAAGGAGAAATTCACTGAGTAGTTCTGTAAGGAAGAACAGAACTCCTTGGCTCTTCGCTCCTCTGGTGGTCACAGTTCTTAAAGCTTTAGGAACAGGCTTGTATGGTGGTCATGCAAGTCAGAATTAGAAATGAGCACTTGGGATAGGAGAGAATGAATTTATAAGTATGCAAGTGCTTGGCTAAAACAAATTCCTTGTTCATTGGCCAAGATTCTCCAGTGAGGTCCAGGAACGGTCTAGTGTCCTGAGGTCACTTGAAATTCATGGTCATTGATCACTGTCAGCTGGGTAAAACCACTGTAATGAAATTCTACATTCAGCATGAAATCTCCTGGACAGTTGCCGCTGGATAGTTGAGAGTGGTTGTGGGGCTTTTTGGGGGTTTTGGGGGGGAATTTTTTTGGTTTTGTTTCTTTGGTTTGGTGGGGTTTTTGTTTTGTTTTGTTTTGTTTATTTTTTTGTTTTCAGCCTGGAAAATGGGGAGGACCTGGCAAAAGACAGTAGAGAGGACCTGCCAGTGGAGCAGGAGGCGAGCACTGTGGCAGCCAAGAGCCATGAGGTCACCAGGATGTGAGAAATCCAAGAGACAGGGAGAGGTCCGTGCGCTCACGTGCTGCTGAGAGGCATAGGAGGGGAAGGGCCAGGACTGTCCATTGTCTCAGCAGCTTGGCCTGGGAGTGTGAAGGCAATATTGACTTTACTAAGTTAAAGAGGAAAGGAGAAAGTGGAGACCGGAGCATGGACACATCTTTTAAAAGACTGAGCTGTAGAGGAGAAAAGAACAGCGGGACCGTGGCTGAAGAAGAGTGTGGAGGTCAAGAACGGTTTTTCTTTAAAGATGCCGTGTGTTGGCTACAGATGAGATTGACCTGGTAGAGGGGGAAATTGTGGAGGACAGGAGAAAGGGGGACTGTTGCAGCAGCAGGGTCCCGGAGGAGAGACAAGAAGGGCGCCTGAGTGGGGGGAGGCTGTCACTGCCTCCGAGGATAGGCGCTCTGTTCGTTGTCAGAGGAGGGAAGCGGTGATACGGGAGCTGATACCAGACTTGGTAGATTTGCTTCTCTTTTCCCAGTGGAATGAGAAACAAGGCGACTGGCTGAGAACGTGGCCAGACCGGGGGAATCAGAGGCTTGAGGGGTAAGTGGTGCTGGAGAGGGGGAGGGTGCACTGACCTCGTCAGTGAATGCAGGAGACTCCTGGGGAGAACTGAGGGTCCTCTTGAGCTGTGTTGTCAGGGATTCGAAGCCAGACTTGTCAGCACCACGGTGTGTGCCCCCTCCCCTGCGGCTCCCCTCCTCACCTACCACCACACTCAGCTGCTCAGGACACTGGGGAAGGAGGAAGGAGGCAGAGGGGTTGTGTTTGTCTGCAAGGGAGTTACTACACTGATGGACCTGGCATCTGGGGTGGACAGAGGAGCCTCGAGAGGTTGGGGGTTCCACTCTGCCTGGACACCCTGCGGTGCCTAGAAAGGGCTCAGGATACCACCAGAAAAAGACAGTCTTACCTGTAGCCAACCAGTAATGCCCGCAGGCCAGAGTGCATTTCTGTGCTCTTCGCTCCTCTGGTGGTCTCGGCCATCACGGGCCAGCCTCCCTTGGGCACCTGGAGCTCCCTGCTCCTGCTCTCCCCCTCTCCTTTCCTTCCCACCCCTCTTCCCAGGGTCCAGGGTGCACTCTTCTAGAGCTAGTGGGTCTTATTTCACCCCTTCACCCCATACATATGTGCTGATGAGGACCATTTCTCTCTGGATCCTCATGTGTTCAGAAGGAAGCCCCCCCCAAAACGAAGCCATGCTCTTGCTTCAGTGGATTGCATCTCATGGCACCTGTACTTCTCTGTGCTGAAAGCCCCCCCTCACCACCGAGGGTGAGGACGGGGCCGAGAGAGGGCATAATGGAAATAGCCTCTTCCCTGCACTTGTGAGATGCAGAAGTACTCTCTTCTTTATATTTTAAATTTATGCATATTCTGTGAACTTTGGCTAGAACTCATATCTATCTCATCCTTCAGATTTTGGCAAAAACAACTTCATCTATGTGGGCTGTAGTTTTCTTGGTCTTTACTTTTTCGAGTGAGGAGGCCCATCCTTTTGGTTGCCCCCACATGCAGCAAATTACTACCTGTCTCCCTCTGGGAACCATGTAAGCCCAGCCTCCTGGCAAGAATTCTAGGAGTTCCTGTAAGGGCAGAGTCCATATTTCTGCGTTTTCTGCACTATTCGTCTTTGGAGATGCCCAACAATTTATTGGCATTTTGGGACAGAAAATGCTTTAAGCTTATTTTAGGGATGACCCACAGTGACGCCCATGGCTCCTTGCTGGGCCATGACTCAGCCCTCAGAGCCCTTTCTTGTGAATGATTTCGGATATTTTTTACCCCTCAATATATAACCTGGCCCTTATCCATATTTGAAGTCATCCGCCATTCTGTGCCCACGCACAGATTCGTAAACGCTTCCTGAAGTCAAGTGCCATCCATTTGGTGCTTCTCATTTAGGAAGAAGTTAGTACCTTCCCAAACTGTGTGGTGAAGAAACATGAGCTCACTTGGAAGCAGGGAAATATTGCCTAGGCTTGATCTTCCTCCCGCTTCAAAACTACTTAAAATTTGAGCTATGTTGATGACTCAGACGTAGAAAGGCAGATTGTTATCCGCACGGAGGTCATTGCAGGGATTTGGCTGTCCTGAGCTCAGAGAGCCCTCACACTGTTGCCCTGTTCTGGAGCATGCTCAGTGGTGACCCCTGGCCTTAGCCATGCCCCCGTGAGGGCCCGAAGCCCAGTAGAGGGCTGCAGGACCCTTGCACTGGTTTGTGGGGGTCCAGAAGGGTGGAGGGAGGAGCGTGGGCTGTAGCATCAGGCTAACCTGGTCTGTTGACTCTGGTCTCCTGCCTACTGGCCATGTGGCCACAGTCCAGGAGTCTAACTTCCCTCAGCCTTGATTTCCCTGGCTGCAAAATGAGGACCAATAATGGTACCATTCACAAGGTTGTTATGGGAAGTGAATATAGGCAGTCGTTTAAAGTGTTTGTCATAGTGCCTGGTCCATATGTGTTCGATTCGTATTATTGCTTTTTTTAAAGTCTAATAAACCCAAGTCCTGCGCCCAAGTAGACCTGTGTGGTTTTGGGCCTGATGTCTCTCAGCCCCATTGTCCATCTACAATACAGAGCTGACATGAGGGTGACATGAGACAGCTTCTCTCTGAAACTTGTCAGCAGAGCTCCTGACCCCTTTCAGCCCATGTCCCCTGAGCCATATGTAGAAAATGTTACCAGAAAGATGGATCTGGGCACCAACCAATTCAATTTTGATTTCTTTAGATCAGATGGAGGAGAAGAGTCAAAAACCCCTTCTAGGTACTCAGGAGCCAGCACTTCCAACTCAAATCTTTGGAAGGCAGAGATAAGGATGTCTCCTTCAGGATGGTGACAGTAGAATGCCTATCCTGTTCTAGCAGCAGGGGTTGCGTGATCCCAAGTAAGGCTCCAGCAGACAAAAGAGCGGAGGGGCCTAGAGACACAAGGCTGCCAGGGTCACCCAGCAGCTATTTCCCCAAAGCATGTGAAGAGGGACTGAGACTAATGAGGGGTCGGAGGCAGGAGAATAGGGCTGCTGGGGGAGGGGATCTGGAAGAAACTACAAAGCAGACAGGCAGGAAAAAGGCTTCTGCTGCTTCCTGTTCTTTCTCTTCTTCCTATTCATTCTCTTCACCGAGTCCCTCCAGGTGGCTTAAGAGTTATGTTTGAGTAGCAAACCAGCCCGCCCGTGGTGGAGCGTGGCCTTTTGATACTAGGCAGACCGGGGTTCAGCTCCTGATTCCATCATTCGCTCTTCTGAGCCTCAGTTGTTGCATCTGTAAAATGGGGTAGTAATGCTTATCTCAGAGAGTCAGTGTGCATATCATGTGGGATTATGTGGGTTAAGAGCCCAGCATAAGGGCCTGGTCCATGGAAGCTGCAGAAGAAAGGCTCGTCCCATTCCTTCCCTTTTCCCCACACTCAGTCTTGCCACACATCTGTCTACGAAACAGGGCTGATGCTCAGCTTTAACAGAAAAGCTGTTCCTTCTTTAACAGGAGAAGCTTTGCCTGCCCCATAAAACATCAGCAAACAGTGATTGAGTTGGGGATTTTCTGGGAAGAACTGCATAAGAGCATGTAACCTGTGTTCGTTTGATTTGTAGATACATTGTAATTACTTTTCACCACACAAAACCCACTTGAGGTACTGTTAAGGAAAGGAATAATGCTACTCTTGCTCCTTTTCTCTCAACCCTTCTTTCTGTCATGCAAATCAGAGCGTTAATCCTTTGTGGCTTCCTGGACTGCTTGCTGGCTGTGGGAAAACCCATCACCTAGCTGTTTTTGTCCCTGAAAATCACATAATTGTCAAAATCTCATAACTTCTGAGTGCAGTTTCAAACCCTCTCATTGATAAGGCATAATAACCCAAGCAAACAACCTTAGAGGAAGCAACAAGTCTGAACATAAAGTGGAGTGGAGGCATTAACTGGACAAGATGAACTGGAGTTCTCTATAAAGTTGTACAAATTCTTATAGGCAGAATAGACTTTGAATAGAGCTATTAGACCAAGCCATTAAGTAGCCTGGCTTCTAATTCGTCTCCCAGAGATGTTTGGCAGGGGTGTTGGTCACAAGATTCAGACTTCTTAGATTTGGCGGCCTTGGTAGAAAGTGTGCACTGAGGTGCTGAGGTCAATTCAATCTACTAGTAGCTCAGTCCGCCCCCCCCCCCCGCCATTGTCTGGTGGATGATGTGAAAACCCCTTACACGCTTTCCTCCATAAGCCATATGAGTGACAGCTAGAAGACACTCCTCAAGCACACGGGTCAGTGTTCTCTCCGTTTTTATGTCCAGGTCACAGCTCCTTGGAGTCACCAACAAGCCTGCCTTCTCCTCCTTCTGATGCTTTTGCATGGAATCTGACGTGGATAATGAAAGATTCCTTCCCTTTCCTGTCTCATCGAAGTCGATATGGTAAGTGTATCTTTCATAGTTATTGGTGATGTATAATCACCGTCTCATAATTAAGGGGGTTGTGAGTTTTGGTGTCCTCTGTCTTCCATTGGTGCACATTCCAGCCAGGCCTGGCCTCTCCAGACCCACAGTTGCTTTCTTTATCATAGAGGAAGCTGACAACTTTGTTGCTGCTGTATCCTAACCCCCAGCCTTTATGGTGTATAGTGTTCCTGACACCCCTGACCAATCATTACATGCCATACTTATTTGTGTTTTGACTGTGGTTTCTAGATATAGGGTTCTAACTCATGTGTGTTTCTAATGACGGTGATCCCTTGAGAAAGGATTGTTGTTCTGAAGGTCACAAGTCTTCCAGTGACTCCCTTACATTTGGGTAGCTCTTTAAGGATACTTGGACATGTTCTTAGAGATTAGTTCAGCTCATGTGCTTCTGCAACCACCTCAGAAGTAAGGAGGCCAGGTCTCATTCCATTTTCACAGATGTAGCAACTGAGCTTAACAAGATGGCACAGAGTGGATTCTCTAACTACAAAACCAGAATTCTTCCCTTACGTTCACTTGCTCCCACGGGACCACCTACTCAGCCTGCTACATCTTGGTCTAGGAGCCATTAGGAGGCCATATTTATATGGTGTAGGATTCCTCATTCTCTGTGCTAACAGCTAACATTCTATCAACTCATAGAAGCTGGGCGTCTGCAGAGGAAAGAGCAGGTTTGAAAAAGAGCTGATGTATTTTCAGGTGGGCATTTTTTTTTTTTTTGTCTTGAACTTCTCTAGAGTGAACCCCATGAGGGCAGGCACTCAGCTGTTTGCTCCCCATTTTATCGTATCACTTAGAAGACACTCATAAAGGCTTGTGCATGATGAGTGAATACAAAAGGCTTCCGGGGATGGAACTTACTCATGAAGTCTGATTCAATTAAGTATTTATGAACCTGGTAGACCACTAAGTTCTAGATTCCCTTTTGGGCATATTTACCTATTCCTGATACTCAGTCTCTGCCATTGGACCTGAGCTTTTAAAAAATGAACCTAACAGAGATCTTCCACTCACCGCTATCCCTCATGCATAAATGCAGCTAGTCTTGGTTCATATTAACTGTACCTTTCATATCAAACTTAAAAAAAATAAATGCATCCAAAGCCCTAGGGCAGTATAGGATTACACTCTGCTGGGATGTTTCCTGCTGCTTCTAAGACTCCCTAGTGGGAGAGGAAGATCGGTAGTTGTCAGAAGATTCCAGATAAGAATTACTTCTTGATTTTATTTAAGCCAGACATTGAGTGTCATTTTGTGATAAGGGCAAGTGTCTATAAATAATTGAAATCCGGTCCTTTGTATCATTATTGCTTTGTAACCAGATTTGTGATACAACCGGTCTTTGGGTAACATTTTGAATTCGCTCTCAAAGTCATTCAGTATCTCCACAGGATGACAACTTTTATACAATGCAGAATGTCCAAAAAAAGGCAGGTCTACCTCCTGCATGACACAGAGAGCATTGCATTTGTCCTCTGTAGAACATCCAGAAAGAGGTTGAAGGTTGAAAGGAGAAAGCCACGGGAGTTTGTTAAGCGAGTTTGTTTCGCGGCTGCCTTCCCTGCTTGGCCCTGTTACTCCTACTTACTCTTGCTGGGCCTCACCCTCCTTATCTATAAAATGAGGCAGAGTGGCATGCTGCCTTGGGGCAAAAGTATAGATCAGGAGTATTCCCAGGATCCTTTTCAGACTCTCCTTGTGGCCTAGAATCCTCATGAATTGCCTTCTAGGCAGAGGAGAGGACCCAAACCATTGGCCAGAATTTGCCCAAATGCTGGATGAAGATGCCAAAGGCAGTACTATTATTGCTGTTGATTCATAGGGTGGGAAGAACTGATTCTGGGTTGGTGGCTCCTTGACTGAGTGCAGGGGTCATTTCGGAGCCTTTTATCTGACTGTATTTGATTCCGCTGAGACCCACCTGCCTCCACCATCACCTCCGTGTGCCTGGTCCAGTGCCGGGTAGCAGAGGGGATACAAATACATACGTAGATAAGACTTACTCCTGCTCTCTCAGGGCTCAGAGGCCAGGGAAATAGTTCCGTAGGCAGCTAGCTAGGCACCGCCACAGTGAATGCCTCTGGGGGCTAATCCTGGAGCACAGAGCGCACTGAAGGCCGAGACTCCTGTTCCCTTAAGGGTGTTTGTGGGGGCTCAGCCCACATGTCTCTATGAACCAGAGAGGCCAGCAGCCTCCCTGGTGATAAATCCACACCTTTCAACTGCCGTGAAAGACATTTTAAGAAATGTTAACAACTTCATTAATTTTAAGACCTCAAACTTGGGCAGAGAAATTTGACTGGAAAATTGCTGCCTGAAGGGCTAGTTCTTCAGACAGTGAGAAGTAACCAAGTCTCAGCAAGTTGACGTGGGTGTTTGTGTGGTGGAGCCTGGTGCCTGCGTTCTGGGGAGGAGGTGGGAGGGGGTGTCCTGGAGGGGGGACACAGGAGGGGGCAAGGGAGGGGGGCGGCAACACCCTGCCCACAGGCATTGTGAGGAGCAGCGGCCGGCAGGCCCTCTCAGGCAGGCTGCCCAGTCCTGAATTGAGTGTGGCTTTCTTTTCACCAGTGTTTTATGAGAAGGGACGAGGTGGAGAGAGGCTAACAAGATTTACTCACCCCCAGCCTGTAATTATCTGCTTGAGGAAAAAGTTTGACCTACCTTTTTGAAGTCTTCCCATATTTCTTCTAATTTACGTTGGGGCCTTTTATGTTGTGTAAAATATATTCTCTTCAGTGGCATTTGGTATCAGATTTCAGCTCTTTCTCGCTTGTCTTGAAGGACGGCAGCCCGCTAATTTCGTCATTGCCAAGCGGAGAGCTACACATTCCTGCTCCGAGGCTTTGAAGGAGGTGGGGGCATCTACAGAAATACTTTTTTCCCCTCCTTTTATCATCAGCCTGATGCCTTAAGACTTATTTATAGGCTTGGCCAGAGTACTGGGCTCTCACTACCCACCCAGATAAAAATCTGTTCCATCCGGTCCCTCCAGGGGCTAAGAGACTGAAGCCACTGGGGGCTGTGATCACCTTCAGTTCTAGAGCTACAGAAGCAGATGGCGTCCCGCCCACTTTAACTCATGCTTGTCCACTCTGGGTGTGGGAAGAATCAGGTCAACATGTGAAATGTAATATAACCAAAGGTTCTGCCCCAGATGAGGAGGAGAAAGAGAGTTCTTATTTATGAAAAACAAAAACATTGATACTTGGCAAAACTCTTTTACATTTCTTTCTCACTTAAGCCTGTTAGGAAATTATTTTATATCCCATGTCTATAGGAATGTAAATTGAGGGCCAAAGAAGTTTATTAACATGCTCCCATTATGGAGCAGAACGGCAGTTAGACAAGATTGAACCCAGACCGTCTGACTCCAAGTTAGAGTGCTCTTCCTACTACAACACAAAGTTAATTCAAAGATGAATTCTTCCCTCCATGGAGAGGGCTCTCATTTCCTGGACAACCTGGTGTTTGGACTGAATGACCAGTCTGATACCCAAGATCTAGGCAGCTGTAGAACTGAGACTTGATGTCCCCAAATTGCGGCTCTCTCAGGCAGGCCATCTAATTCATCTCTTCCCACACGTGGGCACTGTAGGCAGTCTAGACTATGGCACCTGTTATGGGTTGAATTGTGCCCCCCCCAAAAGATAGATTGAAGTCCTAACCCCTAATACCTGTGAATGTGACCTTATTTGGAAATAGGGTTTTTGTAGATACAATCAACTTGGGTCCATACTGCATTAGAGGAGGCCTTAATCTAATATAACTGGGGCCTTACAAGAAGAGAAAACAGAGACATAGACACAGACACACAGGATGGACACCATGTAATGATGGAGGAAGAGATTAGAGTCATGTATCTACAAGCCAGGGAATGCCAAGGATTGCCAGCAACCACCAAAAGCTGGGAGAAAAGCGTGGGACAGATCCCCCTTAACGCTGTTGGAGAGCATAGCCCAGACAGTGCCTTGATTTTGGGCTCCTGGCCTCCAGAACTGTGAGGGAATAAATGACTGTTACTTCAAGCCGCCCTGTTTTCAGTACTTTGTTATGACAGCCCTAATAAGGTCATACAGTCCTTCATCCCTCCAGCCCCGCTATGTCTACAACACGGACTCCTGGCAAAGAAAGATTCCTCCTAACACCCAACATCAGGGCACAAAAAGCCATTGTTGGACTTTAAATAAAAGTTCTATTAAAACTTTGTCTGCTTTTCAAGCCCATAGAGACCCATCCAATTTAAGGACTGGTGCTCTTGGAAAGAAAGAAAAATTAGACTTTTTAATTACTTTCCGTGCTGCCACTCCCACCATCACCGGTGCTGTTAATGTATCAATTTCTTTGATTGAAAACACTGGGTAAATTAAACATTCTCTCTCTCTCTCAAGAAAAAAAAAATCAACCTACCACAGAATCAAAAATGGAAAACAAAAAGGCCCACAAGCCCCTTATGGGATTTGCTTCATAGCTCTGGCAGGAAGTCAGTTTGATCACATTTCTGAAATTCCATATTTAATGTAGCTGGACGTGATCAGCTGTTCCGCCCTCAAGGGCCTGTTGTCAGTGAAAAGCAGTTCCCAGTTCCCTCATGGACCACTGCCATGGTTGAAAGCTTTCTTAACAATTCCTCTGCCCTGACAGGCCAGGCCTCTTTGTGTTCTCTTTCCACCCTGCTCCACTGAACCGGGAAGTCGGGTTCTTTCCCAGCCCATACTCTTGTATTTTAATCTACAACATGGTGAGCACAAGGCCTGTGGTTGCATTCACCAGCAAGACTGAGTCCCAGTGCTGGCGGTCCTACTCCACCAAGAACAGGGTACGCCTGTCACCCTGAGGACTGCTGACCTGCTAGGGGCCAGGGAACGCAGTCCATGAAACCTACATAAAAAGCAGATGGCTTAGGTGTTTCCAGAAAAGATTTGTTTAAAATGTTTCCACTTGGTTATATCCCTTATCTTTAAAATGAAGACACATAGGTCCACTCAATAAATACCAACAACTTCTCTCTCCATTAGTGGCAGCTTGAATAAAGCAGAAAGGAAGCAGGCAGATTAAAAGATAAGAGAGTGACTGACCAACTGACACAAAGGCAAGAAAAGCAAGTCAAACGAGAACCATTAAAACGATTGTCACAGGGACACCTGGGTGGCTCAGTCCATTCAGCGTCCAACTCTTGATTTGGGCTCAGGTCATAATGTCAGGGTCATGAGATCTAGCCCCATGCAGAGCTCAACGTGGAGCTCAGCACAGAGCCTGCTTAAGATTCTCTCTCCCTCTCTCTCTCCTTCTGTCCCTTACCCCCTCCCTCTCTCTCTCTCTCAAAAAAACCTAAATAAATAAATAAATAAATAAATAAATAAATAAATAAATAAATAAATAAAACAGTTGTCACAGACGTGGGGAAGTGCATTGACAAAAGGAAAAGAAAGACAGATGAGGGAATGGAGACAGAGACACACAGAGATAAAGACAGACAGACAAATGTGGAAAGGATCACTCAGGCCTGTCTGGTCTCCTGTTCCCCATATTTTTTCTCCTGCTAACATGGTCTCAGCAGTCCTACCTTGGCAGGTGGTTCCCTGATGCCCGGTCTAATCTTGACCTCCCCACTGAGGGTTGTTTCTGTATCCCTGCCTGCCTGCATCATTTCCCCCTTAGTGTGTCTCTGACACCACAAAGAATGGAAGAATGGGTATAAATTTTCTTTGAATACCAACTGTATGTCTAGTTCTTCTCTAGGCGTAGCAGTGATAAAGACAAAGAGGGCACACCCCCTTCCCTTAAGAACTCTCAAGGAAGAGGCAGGCATGCCTGCTGTATGACAGGTGCAGAAACAGAGGCATGTTCAAAGCGCCCTGAAACATAGGGAAGGATGGCCAGTTCTGTGGAGGACTTAGGAAGTTAGGTGTTCTGAAAATGGGGACAGCTCAGTTGGGCCTCGGGACCCCGAGACCAATGAGAAGGGCATTCCAGGCAGAGGGAAGGAATGTGCAAAGGCATGTTCGGGACCAGGTCAAACTCAGTGACACAGGATGTGGAGGACCTGGGAGGAAGCGGCAGGGATGAGCCCAGAGAAACAGTTACTTCCGGTTGTACTCAGGATTTAGACATGATCCTGCATGTGAAGCATAGGTCAGAAAAGGCATGGCAGGATGGGAATCTGGGAGAGATTCAGGCTATAAGGTGAGCATGACTTGGTTGTCCATCCAGGAGAGTCCAGCTTGAGTGATTGAGTAGATGAACGTTGTGTTAACTGAAATAAGGAGGAGGAGAAACTGTTGGCAAGGAGAGATGGTGACCAAGACATCTAGAGGGGGGAAGATGGGGAGAGCTATGCTGAGCAAGTTATATATGAATGTTGTCAGGACATCCAGGTGAAGGTGACAGGTAGAGAGTCGGAAATCTAGGTCTTGGATATGAGTCATAAGCATAGAGGCTGTGGTTGAGGCTGGTGATTGGAGGATGAAGATCCCTGATATTTCATGTAAGAGGAAAAGAAGCATGACACACAGAAATGGAGAAATAAGAAATATGGGAGGAGAAACAAGGTGGAATTGTCAAAGAAGCCAAGGTGGTGAAGAATTTTAGATAGAGAAATAATCAACAGTGTTGAAGCCACTGAGAGATAAAGTGGAACAAGGACTTTAAGAGGCTTTTCTCATGCTTACGTAAATACTCCTTATGTTTTACGTTCTTCCTCTCCCCTGTTTCCTGCTTTCTCATTCCATTCTGTCCCCAACTGCTTTGTTTTGCTTTCCCTTGAACCTGTCTCCCTAGAGCTGACCTGCTCCAGCTTGTAAGGCCCAGCTGAGTCCCTGCCTCCACATTGGAGCTTTCACTGATACCCAGACTATACTGATGTCTCCTTCTCCTTGGAATTTTTTTTAAGGAAAAATGGATGGAATGTTTTTTATAACATTGGGTTGGTATAATCCCCCACTTGATATCTGAGAAGATTCTGACTTGTACAGGAAATGGTTATTTCTTGAATATCCCAAATTCTCTAAGAAACTCCATTGGACGATGTCCATCATCACGAAACCTGGAACTTCCCTGATTTTCTTTCCAACCAAGTATATTTCCTAGGTTGTATTTCATCCCTTTTTATAGCCCAGGTGTAAACTAGGTCAGCTGATAAAGCAATCATGGATGAGTCTAATTTACCCAACTGGAGATGAGTAAGAAGGAGACAAACCATAAGAGACTCATAAGCATAGGAAACGAACTGAGGGTTGCTGGAGGGGAGTTGGGTGGGGGGATGGGGTAACTGGGTGCTGGGCATTAAGGAGGGCATGTGAGGTAATGAGCACTAGGTGTTATTTACAACTGATGAATCACTGAACTGTACCTCTGAAACTAATAATACACTGTATGTTAATTAAATTTAAATAAAATACAATTTTTAGAAAAATATACAAAAAGATGATAAGTCACTTTTATCTATTATCCATATACCTGTCGATCTATCAGTTGATCAGTCTATTATATATTTACTCATCCAGTGAGTATCTACAATTTGCCAAGCTCTTTGCCCCTGCTCCTCGTAGAGATTCTACCCTAGTTCACTTTTTTCATAGTTCTAAGAGAGTCCCAAACATCCATCTGAAAGGTGCTTCTTAAATGCTTGTTGCATGATTGTTTTGTATATGCATACAGTATATAAATAAATAAATAAAACAGTTGTCACAGACGTGGGGAAAGGCATCCCTGGGTCTGATGATCTGTCAAACCTAATAGGAAGATTTGCTTGGGAAATAAGACTTCTCAGTTTTAGCAAAGACATAGTATGTCTATTAGATTAGTTAGAGCTTCTTTTTGGAAACCATATAGTAAGCATTCCCTCCCAGCAGCTGGTGACCACATTAACCCCAAATTAGAAAAGCCTGCAAGGTTGCAGACCTCACTCTGTCCTCATTTTCTCACCAAGGAAAGTTGTATAATGTCTTTCTGCAGTACTTTATATTTCTGATGTCACACTTTTTAGTGCGGCTTATCTTAGTTATTTGCAGCCCTGAATCATCATGATTCTGAGACTATAAGCTCTCAGAGGTCGAGGAATCCACATTTTGTTCCCTTTTGCATTTCCAGTGATTAAGCCAGTGTTTTGTACTCAGTTGAGTTCTTGATAAATATACACTAGATGAAATAGCAGCATTTGTCTAACAGACCAGGGGCAAACTAGGAGTTTACTCAGGTCTCTCAGTTCCCAACCCGGAGCCCCTGAGGATCTCTGTTTTAGTAAAGGGTAGGGATGTTCTCACCAGCCCTCTTATTCCTAAAGTCATAGTAATTGGTTTCAGGAAAGACAGAGGGCTAAGGGGAAAGCAGTGTCTGGTTTGGACATACTTTGGTTTAGAATTAAAAGCTGTGACATTAACTACTTTGGGCAGGCTTATTTTTTCTCTACTCAATCTAAAAAAGCATATTCAGCAGATGTGAGCGAGCTGAGGAAATTTTTGTTTTGACAGCTTTGGGACATCTGAGATACTGTATACAGAGCGTTCTAACCAGCCCAGAAAGCCGTGTGTCCAAAACATATGCAGGAAAATGACTGATCAAGAGTGAGAAAAATGAGAGGAAATCCTTTTAAAATGAAATGTTTTGTTAAGAGCAACCTCAGATGCAAAAATTTATGCCAGAAGAGACCTCAGATTAATGGAACTTTACCCAGTCCATTTGAGTGGATGCCTAGAATAATTTGGTTTGTTAGAAATTGTGAGCTGTCGGTGCCCACAGTGGTCTGGTCAAGTAGCCTCATCTTAAGATGAGGAAACTTGGCCCAGAGAGGTCAGTGATCTGCCCAGAGCTAGTGGCAAAGCTGAGATTCAAACCCAGGTCATCTGCTTGGAGGAGCCCACATCTAACCCTCCGTAGCAGATGCATGGGTGATGGTTCATATATTCTCAGTACTTGGGCTGCAAAGCATTTCCGCGCATGTCACTCCTATCTGTCGCTTTATCCATGTCATCACTTTAAGTCCTTGGGTCTCCCATCAATCCAGTGGGTTCATGATGTCCTAAGTGTTGCATCACTGTAGGGTCAATGCCATCCTGGTGTGGAAGGATCCACAGCTGGGCCCAGTCTAGTTACTTCACCATCACATGTGAAGAGCATCTTAAAAAAAAAAAAAAAAGGTCCTTCCAAATATTCACCTCCTTGTTGCCTATTTAAATGTCCTCTGTAATATCCAGGCAAGCCATCTGCCAGCCTCTGACTGAAAGCCAAGCACAGAATGGTGGGGAAGAAGCTCAAGGGATCTGAGAGGCGGAATTCACTTCCAGCTCCGGTTCCTGTGTGGTTTCACTACCTTCAGCCCATAAACCACTCCCTGGTTCTGTCTGGCATCTGAAAAATGGGGATGGTCATGTTTCCTATTGACAGCATCGCTGTAAGGACCGACTGTGAGGACAGATTTCCATGTGCCAGAATGCAGGTGCTTCACTAGCACCTTCTGAAGCGGAGTGAGGCCTGTTCCAGTGAGAGGCGGGTAGCCTGCATTTTGGTGGCCTGGCTCTACTTTGCTAGAAAGTGTTTCCTGAAAACTCCTTAAATCCCTAGTTTTGCCCTCTGGAACCAGAAAGCACTTTACGTTTCACCATGATGCTCTCCGTGCTAGGACTTAATCCTATGCAGCCCAGCTTCAAAATTCACGCAACTACACGAGAATAAGCACTACCAGTTCCCCACCTGCCTGGGATAACCTCCCTCCTTCATCCTTTCTTCACACATTCTCTGTCTTAAACCTGTACCATGTCAGAATCTTCTCATTCTCCTAAAATCACCTCCTCTGTGAGCCTCTGGTCCTCCCAGGCAGAAAGTCTCTCTTGTTTTGTGTCCGCATGGCCCCGCCATGTCTCCAACATGTCTGCCAGCTATGAGAGTTAGGTGTGAGAAGTCCATCTCCCCGCCCGGGACGGGGAGTCCCCGAAGGGCACAGGGTCCATGCTAGGGCAGCCTGGTTTCAGTCTGTGTTTTGAGATTGGTATCAGGGAGGAACCCCATGGTCGGTAACCTCCAACACCCAGCAGATGCTCACCATTAGAGATAAGAAGAGTAAGTGGGGAGGATCACTTTGCATGTTCTGAGGTTGAGAGCCCCCACGACCATCAGCCTTCTCTGGTTATCATGGATACCACATTGCTCAGAGCTCTCCTCCAAACTTCAGGTTTTAGGGATGATCCCATTTGTATGGATGTCATACTGAGCAGTGGACAAACTACTAAGGTTTTCACCATGTTCTGTGGGGTCTGAAACTCCATGTTCTACATGAACGCTTCCTGGAGATCACAGGCAAAGAACTGGACTGGAAGTCCAATCTGGGTTCTGGTCTCAGCTCTCTTACTTCTCCAGACCCTTGGCTCTGCTACTTTGGCCAAGTCACATCACCCTCCTGAGCCTTGGTTTTGCCATCTGTAAAATGAAGAGGCTGGGCTGGTTAACTTCAGAATGCCTGGGATTTTAATTATTTTCACTTTTCTGTTCTGGGATGAAGAAGTGAGTCCCGCTTCTTCCATCCACAACATTGCTTTGGCCACAGATAAGAGAAATGAGAATTAAGCTTTCTGTGCCTATCTCCCACCATCCTGGGCATGTTTGCACACACACCCTCTTTGAGCCTCTTTTCTGGCTGTGTTTGTATAATTGATTGATTGAAGGAGACTTGGCCCTTCTTTGCTGCCGCTTGATTATAAGTGAACTAAACAGATGTCTTGAATTGGGTGATTGGTTCCCAGATGCATTCTAGGGAGCGAACTGGTGGGAAGGAAGTGAATGATTTCAGTTCTGGGGCCCCATGACAAATGAGTAGTAGTTGTGGGCGGGAGGCAGGCCGGGGTTAGGTTTGGTACTTAGTCTTATGATGAAGTAAGTGACCAGATGTTGGTGGCAGCTGGAAGATTAATATCAAAGGTATCTGGTGGGCTAAGTGCCCCTTTAGGAGATAACCCAGCAAGGGGGAGGAGAAGCCCCTAATCATCCAAGCCTGAGCTGAAAGTCAGGACTCTTGGGGTTCTGCTGACCAGCTGCTAGAGCCAAGTTAGACAGCTTGTTTTGGCCATCTGCCCAAAAAGGGAAATTGGTCTTAAAATGGTAGAGATGGAAGAGACCTGAGAATCATTTCATTCCACCATTTCATTTTTCACATGAGGACACCACGGCCTTGGGAGGTTAAATGATTTACCTGAAGTCACAGCACAGAGCCAGGGTCTACATAACAGCTCTTCTTACTCAAGGTCTAGTGTGACTTCACTTCCAAAGGAACATTAGATCACCGGGTCGAAATGCAAAGACTGAATAAGGAGTTTCCACAAGGCTAGGTAGAGTCCAAGCTTCCTGCCTTCAATGCTGGGCACGCACCTGTTCAGTTCCCCTCTGCCAGGGCTGACCCCTGGGGCCACATGAAGGGCAGCAGCAGCAATGACTGCCAAGTTTAACAATAAACTGTGTGCCACTCACAGCCTTGCTGGGAGCTTGATATGCATACTGCATTTAATCCTCCTCACATTCCCCTAGGTGGCCCCTGCTCTAATCCCCATTTGACAGATGAAAGAATTGAGGCACAGAGGGAGTAAGTAACTTGCCCCCAGGCATGCAGTGAGTAAAGTGACAGAGCCAAGCTTTCACCTTGAGCAGCCTGATCCCGTGCAGCATCTAGGCACCGAAGTATTCCTCAGACAGCCTGGTGCCCCCTGAGGTTTTGATGTCAAAGAGAACAAGGTAGAAAGATACCTGTTCCAGTCAGTGTCTCCCTGGGTCCTCCAAATCCAGTCAGTCCAACTCATTCTGAGGCTCCTGGGGGTAAATCCGAGGCACAGCACGACCAAGGTGGAAAGACATGCGTGTATAGTCCTTCCTAGGTAAGAAAACATGCCCACACTCATTCCCTTATTTGATCATCGCTGCAGGTATTATTATGTTTATCAGCATCATTATTGTGATAAATCTCTCATGTTCAAACACAAGGAAACCAAGACTCGGTGGTTAAATGAACTGTCCGAAAGCATAAGGCTGATGAGCCCAGAACTTGGAAACTTCCAAGAATTCTCTAGTGGTCTTCCCCTTTGACTCCTAGGCCCCTGCCTTTCCTCCCTTTGCTCTTCTCATAGCTTCTGGCCTATGGACAGACCTGCCCTCTGGCAGGGAGCTTCCAGCAACCACCAAAAAGCGGCTTGTTGGGGGCGCCTGGGTGGCTCAGTCGGTTAGGCATCTGCCTTCTGCTCAGGTCATGATCCCAGGGTCCTGGGATCGAGCCCCACATCGGGCTCCCTGCTCAGCGGGAAGCCTGCTTCTCCCTCTCCCTCTGCCTGCCTCTGTGCCTACTTGTACTCTTTCTCTCTATCTGTCAAATAAATAAATAAAATCTTAAAAAAAAAAAAATAGCTTGTTGGCAGGAGAGTACCTCTAGGGTGAGAGAAGCCAGAAAGCCTGACTGGAAGAGATTTGAGCCTTCAAATCACTGGAAGATATTTGAAACCTAGCCATGTATGTTTTTGCTAGCTTATTCCAGAAAACCACAGTCTAAAATTTTGAAAATTTTCCTAATTGTTGAAGGTATTATTTTGTTTTTTTGTTGTTGTTGTTATAGCTGAGAATAGTAATAATAAATATCATACAGTTAGGAACCAGGTTTTACTACCAATTTTGCAACCCCCCCACTTTTATCCGTACTAGCTCTGGACCTCAGTTTCTTCGTGTCAGATGGTCCCAGAGGTCCCTCATCACCCAGAAGGTCAATGATTGAGAAGTTTGGAGAATTCCTTGAGAAAAGGAGAGGACTCTACCTTGTGCCTCAAGACTGGTGGCAGCCAAGGGAGTTCCCTTGAGCTGTGTACAATCTTAAGGACTGCCGGTATTTTGAGAATGTTGGTTTCTGGAGCTCTATCAAATGAGCTGTAGCTTCAAACATGAAGCTCTATTATATGACGTCTAAAGGCCACTTATAAGAGAATTGTCACATGTACATGATACTTCATGTGGTTCTTTGTTGAATACACAAACCAGGCTCGTCAGGACTCCTCCGTCATCTGTCTGTGCCATCCTTGGAGCAATCTAGACTGCTTAACCGTGCCAGTAAGCCAAGCCCGAGGAAGTGAGGGCTGGTGATTCAGTAAGTCTGACAGTGAGCCTGGCCCGAGCCTGGTGCTATCCAGAGAGGATGATACTCGAAAAGTATCATCCAGCCAGGAGAAGTGGGGGCCGCAGTGTGCGGGAAGGACCCTTGGACCAGCCGCATGACCCTGGGGTAGTCTTTTCCCTTGCCTCAATGTTGGCCTTTTCACCTGTCCAGTGGGAGAAGCAGTTGACCTCAAATGTCGTTTCAAGTCCTGATAGCCTTTAACTCTGTGAATATCACCTAGCAGTGGACATGCCAACCTTCACCTGGGGCAACATAAAACCAAGGAAATGGTCATCTGCCATCAGGCAAAATGGCTCACATAAATATGATCTCTTATAGTAAACAAGAAACTGTGTTCAGAAAGGGCATGGCGGTGCAAATTCTGAATCAGCTAGTGTGTGTTGGGAATTTCTCCATTGCAGGCACCTGCATCACTTCATTGAGTCCTTCCAGCAGTTCTGGGAAGTTAGTCTGATCACTGAGATGGCTGAGGCTCAGAGAGAGGGAGAGAGTGCCCTGTACCGCACATCTGGCAGGTGGTGTAATTGGAGTCAAATCTCAGATCTTGTGCTCTGTCCCTGAGAAACAATCCTAATGATATTAAGGTCACTTAATGAATAAGATCTATGGGCGTAGATACATAGGAGAAGATTGTAGGGCTGGGTGGGACCACAAAGATCACCATTCAACAAGTGAGGAATGTTAGGTCCAACATCAAGGCTATCGTGCATCCTGGCAGTCAAACAGAAAAATAACCCCCCAAGACAAAATCACAGTCATGTTGCCATATTTTAAACTAGCAGCCAACCTGATGATTTGCTTTTAGATGCAGATTCTATGGCTGAGTATCCAGTTGGGTAAACTCTCTCATGGGCCCCTGATGGCCATAGAAACCTTGCCCATCCCACCCTCAGCTCCCTCAACTGTGACCCCTAGCCCTATCCAAGAAACACAGCCAATATTCCAGAAGATGTTAGGAAACCTAGATGGGAAGTTTGAACCCCAGTCCTTATTGCATGTGTAGCCTTGGCTTCCTGAGTCAACACACCCACGGGGGTTAAGGCTTGGATCTTAGAGATATGAAGTCTGACTCAGTCCTCACTCAGGGCATCCCAGTTCCAACTCCTTCACGGGCAGCTCAGATGCTCCAGGTCATGTCCTGCCTCTAGCTTGGCCCTGCTTGTCTCGCCATGGGTCTAGTTCCTGACCTGCCTCACTGCAGGTCTTGACCCTTACTGGTATCCGTGGCTCTGAATGAGGGCAGCTATTTCTGCTGCCTTTTTAGTCCATAGTTCCCTGTTTGTGAGATACTGACATCAAAGTCTCAGGGTCCCAGGAAGGAAGCAGGTCAGTGAAAGCCCACTCAGTCACTTCATATCTAACTTAGCCGTAACTTCACTGCTCTAAGCCCAGGGTCTTCTAAATCTGTTAAGTAAGGGTAAGAATCCTGCCTACTTCATAGGGATCAAATAAGATAACAATGTAAGGGGCCTGACAAACTGTGTCTGAACACAGAAAGCCCTCAGTAAATATTGTAAATTATGAAAATACTTCCCATGGGCCTTCACGGAGGTCCTCCCCTCAAGGATCCTCTATAAATGCATACCCAGTGCTACCACAGCCAAGAACATAAGTCGTCTGACCCCAGGCTTGTTTCTGAAACACTCATAATAAGAGAAAAAAGGAAAGAAGGGTGAGGTATCATAGGATTGATAAACATGGCGTTCTTCTCTTTTTTATGACTCTGCTCTTCACTCTGCAATGTTTGTTTCTAAACCTCATGGCGGGCTGACCCTGAGAGACATCAGCCAGTGGGTTCCTGTGCATCTGCCCCAGGACAGCAGCTTGTAAGGATCCTGGATACCAGCCAGCCTTGGAAAGAAAATCTAAAGAACTAGAGGCTGCTGGTCCCCTCACTTGAAACTGACTTGAGGTGACTGAGGAAACTAGTGGGAGATCTCTGGGTTTCCAGGGTCAGGGTCAAGGAGGCACAAAAGGCCTTGATCCAAAGGAGTTTTTTGGAGCCTGAGGTAAGTCTGGATCAGTCTACAAAGGAGGACTGTTGGATTTTCTAAGCCTACCCAAGGGAAGACCTGAGTGTCCAAAGGACGTCATGTCTCCCTGTCACCTTTACGTGGCGTTGTAGACGGTGCCTGGAACTTCCATGGCATCTCCTTCATGCAGCTCAGCCTGGGAAGACCCCCATCTCTGCTGATTAGCCGAGGTGGCTTCCTTGGTGCCAGCCTTAGCATGACTGCTTGGGTGGTCTCACACATTCCTAGAGACTAGACGTCCCCCCTCAGACTCAGTGTGTGGTCATGGCCAACTCCTCTGCAGCCAAGGGCATTTGATAAGGGAACTGGGCATCCCTCCAGGCAGGGCCATCACAGGGTTTTCTGATCTGTTTCTGTAACATTCTTCGGAATGGCTGCCTTTTAGACTAGAACAGTGCCTTAAAGCTAACTGTTAATGAATTCAGTTTTTGAAATGTGACTCATACCCTGGAAGGTTTCAGAAAATAGGTACAAACTGACAAAAATTCACGAATACACACATACATTCACACTTACTCATCCAGGAAGAGTCTTACCTGAGCTTTTCATCTTAATTCTTTGAGGATCTTGAGGTAACCTGAGTCCCCATGGAGTGTGATGCACTTTTGTCTCACTTCATGGGGAATCTGCTTCTAGGGGTGACAGCGAACTCCCATTCAGAGGTAGGCAGAGTGAAAATGACTGATGGTCTGTAGGTTTGATTGTATTTGCCCTGTAGAATCACCGACCTTCAGAGACGGAGGGCAGAATAGAAGATATATTTCTTTCATTTTCTTCAAATGCAGAAAACTAGGCATGGAGAGGCAAGCAGACTTGCTGGGGTCTCTCAGCTGCTATGTGCAAGACCAAGCCTGGAACCATCCTCACTGCTGTACCTCCACAGCTCTTGATACCCCTCTCAGCAGGAAAACTGTTTACAGAAGATTCCATTACCTTAAGCTTCTTTCATGATCCAAGTAACTAGAAAGTGGGTAGCAATGATCAGGTTCTGGAAGGTATGTCTTTTCTCATTACTGTTTTTCCTCATTGTTTTTCATTGCTCATTCCACTATGTGATCAGCAGGTTCTGGAAAGTATGTCTTTTTCTCATTGCTATTTTTCAATGGTTAGACTCTCCCGGGTCCTGATAGGTAAAATAAGGTTGGGATCTCTGGATTTTTTTGAAGGTCATGGTCGCTTTGCCAAATAGGCCTGACAGAGAGGAAATCTAGATCTGTTGCCTTAGGGTAGAGGACAAGCTGTTGCAGATATGAAGAGGCTGTAGACTTTGGGTCTAATGATAACTAAAATGTAACACTTCACAGGTGTCTCATATATTATTTAATTTACTTGGTTGGCCCTGGATTGAGATTTTGAAACTGTGGAGGTGTGATGAAAAATGCCTGGATCTTCATCATTAACCAGCTTTGGGTCACATTCTGTTCTGCCTTAGGCTGATCCTTTGATCTTTGGGCAAATAGAGTAAACTTTCTGAGCCTCTATTTCCTCATCTGTAGAGAGAAGCCGTCACCTACTTTTCAGTGTGCTTCTGTAGATTAAATGTAGTGACATAAGAAGAACACCTCACAGTCTCTGGAGACAGCTGGGACCTGGTGAATGTAAGTCCCCATGCCTTCCCTTGGGTGGGGACCTGGTTCTGCTGTTGGATTGCTTAAGGCTGACCCCTTCACTGACACCCTGGATCCCTCTGAGTCCTGTCTGTAAAACCGATTCGGTAGTCCTTATCCTACGAGGCGTGGGTTAGAGGACGGTTATGGAGAAAGACGCAGGAAGCATCCTAGGTCTCCAACTTCAGAACAGGCCCTGAGGAACATGATCCTTAACCTGGTGGTTTTAGAGATGACAAGTCCCAGGTGTTATTTCTTGAAAGGCACTGGGGCTAGTGCAGGAAATTAATTATGGGAAATTAAATTGGAATATAGGAAAGCCCAATTCAGTTTCACCCACAATGAACAGTAATGTTAACTTCCTTTCTATTTAAAACCAAAGAGTGTGGCTTTGACAGCTAAAGGGAGGCTGCCTCAGAGCCAGAATTTCAAAATGAACCTGTTTGATAATTGGAGCATGTGTCTAGCTTGTGTCACTAGGCAGGGTTTGGTCTAAACACGGCCAGTTCTCCAACTGTTCAGAGTCAAAGATCCCAGAATGGATGATGCTTGATGCTGGGTTTCTGTGGTCTGTTCATCTAATATGCACCAGACAGTGTCTGACCTTGCATGCCACACCTCTGTCCCAAATAGAGATAGGGTGACTTTAATTGGAGGAGAAAAATCAAGATAGAGGATGGGCCATAGATGTGGAAGCTTTGGGAAAGTCACCTTTGTCAGTGTGGAATGGGGATGGCCAATACCTTTCTCTCCAATCTTTTGACTTGATCATTAGCTAATATGGATGGATCCTTTTGACCCTCTTCAGAAGAGCCAAGGTTAGTGGCTACACTTTTCATTATAATTGTTGTGCTACAAAGTACAAAATGTTGGATCAGTTTTCTCCTTGCATTCTGCAATCAAAACCAGGTGGCTGGCAAGTAAGTCTTGGAAGAGTAAGGCAGCCTACAATTCATGGACATAGCAGCAGCTCAGCCCCCAGGGGAAGGTAGAAAGTCTTCAAAGCTGATAAAATATGTAGGCAGCAAGTGGCACGTCAACTCAAACAGGGCTAGCTCTGCCCATTTCAGCTTGCCATTAGAAAGGTGAATTGTCTGCATTGTGAAAGGGCAAGTGGTATTAACCTTAGGACCAGAAAGATGGCGGCTCATGGAAAGCAGCTGGTTCCTAAACCTCTACGGGCTGAGAAGCAGAAAGATACTTAATAGAAGTGTAATTGAAGGATTCACTCCCCACCACCACCACCTAAACTGAGTTTGGCTAGTGTCAATGGGAATTATTTTACTCCCACTCTGGGGCAGGGCTTAGCTGACTATGTGTGTGACTAAGGGACCACCCAGTGACGGCCGGCTGCCTGCACTAGAATTGACCCCACTTCTCCTCTGTGTTCAGAAATTCTAAACAGCCGGCTCATCTTGGAGGTCAGAAGCAGCTGTTAAAATGCAAAATGATAATTGGGAGTTAGCACCCATTAGCACCACCCCACAGACTGATTTATCAAATTTGCTATAACCCTTCTGAGAACAAGGACTGAGGAATCTTTAAGAAGTCAAATCAGGAAAGAGCTTTAGAAAACATCTAGTCTAGGTCTCATTTTGTAATTGAGGAACTTGAGGCCCAGAGAGGTTAAGCGTCTTGTTCAAGGGAACCAGCACATCGGCGGCAGAGCTGGAGTTGGAACCCGGGCCTCACTGGGCATTTATTTTCCCCGTCACCTGGTCTAAACCCCTGTTTCGCAGCTGAGGGCACCAAGTGCCACATATGAGAAGAGACTGTCCGAGCCTGGACACCAGCCAAAGTCCCCATCTGCTAGTCCAGTGGTCTGTCCTTCGTATCACATTCCCCTTTTCGTCACATCCCCATGGCTGAGGGGAAAAAAATGAAGTAAAATGTAGATGAATAACTTGCACTTTGGCACACATTTCACTTACCCATCAGTGAGCTTTGGGCCCCTATGGGGTACAAAGCACTTCAGCCACTTTGGGTAATGCACATTGAGGAAGGGGAAGGAGAAGGTGAGGGTATCTTAAAATTAGGGCAAACGTGGAATGGTTTGGACACAAGTAGCCCAAGTCAAAGGTCATAAAAAGTCCCAGGGCACAGCCTTTTCCTGCCCCCCCCCCTTAACCCAGTGACCTTGCCCACCCTTCCCCAAGAGACAGTGAGCCCGGACTAGCTGTCCTAGCCTTGGTCATCTTGTGTGGAGGGGGCCGAAGTGTAGATGGTTGGCTGGCAGCCAGGGCTGTGAGTAAGGCCTTTGTTCCCTTTGGCCTTCTCTTCTCAGGTAGGGCAGAACCTGGCCAGGATTTTTCCTGAGCATCTACTGTAGACAGGCTCATGTATACAGAAAGCACATTATCCTACTAGCTCGTACAGTGATCTCTAGAGGTAGGTGTTATCATCCCCAATGTACAGGTGAGGAAATTTGAGACCACACAGGCTGTGATTTGCTCAACCCAGACTTAGAGGCAGACCTACCTGGTTGCAAAGCCAGCATCCAGCCATGTGGCCTCAGACCCTCTCATGTCACCAGGCAACATTCCATGATGCAGAGCTTCTCCAAGTGCCACCTGTTAGCTCTTTTTTCACCTGTCTTCTCTGGAGATACCTCCCTTAACCTGAATTATACAAGGAACTCCTTTCCCCACCCCCCTCTCTCGGTACCCTTTTTAGCCATACGGAGCCAAGCCGGCTGTGAACCTGACCGCCGGACGCCCCAGATGGAGTGAGGGCTGTGGATGAGATAAAGGCCTCCTTCCTGGAGCGGAGGGGTGGTGGGGGCTGGAAGGTCTCCTTGGGGAGACAGTTTGCCCTACTGACTGCTGGCTGTCCTTGCAGGTCTAGAGTGCAGCTTCGACTTCCCCTGCGAGCTGGAGTACTCCCCGCCCCTTCACGAGCTTGGCAACCAGAGCTGGTCCTGGCGCCGCGTCCCCTCTGAGGAGGCCTCCCAGATGGACCTGTTGGATGGGCCCGAGACAGAGCACTCCAAGGAGATGCCCCGAGGTAAGTGTAGGGGCCACCGCAGAGTGTCCCGGCCGGGCCAGGATGGGGCTTGGATGCCCATTTCTGTTTCCAGGTATGAGGCTTCCCTGGCTCTGCTCTCACCTGTTTCCTTTGAAACCTGCTTCTAATACCTGTGCCGTCCATAGGATTCAAGGATCAAGTCGACCTTTTACTCTCTCACCAAGAGAAGGAAATAGGATTTTATAACTCTTTTTCACGCAGATGTAGGAGAAAGTGCTGATCTGTTTGTCTGTGGAGGAATAGAGTTGCCAGGACACCCAGTTAAATTTGAGTGACTGGTGAACAATGAATGGTTTCTTAGTATATCTCATGAAATCGTTGGGGCATACTTAGACTTTAAAAATTGTTCCAATTTCTAATTATATTAAAAAATTCAAATGTAACTGAGGGTCCTCCCTTTTTACTTGCTACATCTGGCATTTCTAATTCGGAAGGTATGGTGTAACTGGGTTAACTGTTAATTTCAAAGCCATTAATGAATATTCAGGCTGTGTTGTAGTTTTGCAAGTTGCTTCCAGTAGTTCTGAGCTATTAATGAACATCGCTTTCTGAATTATTAGGGATGGGAGAAGTTAGGACGGGGTAAGTTGTGGGTACTTGTTAAGTATTTGCTGAGTTTTTAGAGATAGAGGTGGAGACACTAAGCCCTAGTCCCACCTTCAGGTCTCACTTTGGCAAATCTTAGAGCTCCACATTCCTTGGACCCAGGAAACTCTACTTATCCAGAATCGACAGCCTACGTTTCTGATTCATAGGAAGAAATAACCACTGGTGCGGTGATGGACTTACAGAACATTCAGAGTCATACTTTCATTTTGCAAAGCCCTTCCACCTCCACTGTCTCATTTGATTCCAGTGTTGTGAGAGAGGCAGGCCAGATGAGAAGGCGGGGGCTCAGAAAGGGGAAGTGACTTGCTAAAGATCACACAGCTGGTCCATGCTGGTCCAGGTCTGGATGTCCGGTGATGAGTGCTAGGCAAGGACACTTTCTACCACATCGTGTTTCTGTCTTTGCAGCTAAAGCTACTGCGAGAGCCTGCCCTGGGCCCGGGTCTAAGGGGCAATGATCTCAGGCTCATGCTACTGTGAATCTAATGGGGACAGAGCTCAATTAAGTTCTGGGGGAGTTTGGAAGTGGCATGGAAATAGCTGATGCCCTCAGGCTGCTATAGCAGCCTCAAACCCTGAACTGGGAGACGCTTTTCCTTTCTACACATTCTCCCAGGCTGACCTTTTTTTCTGTTTTTATGACTCTTTTCAAATTGCTTGACCTTGATTTATATTTTAAGCTGCTTTCACCTGGATGCTGATGCATATTGCCCAAGGTAGGGGTCATGGTTGTTGTGTGTAGGTGAGTGGCTCTTAACCCTATAGTGCATCTGAATCTTCGGAGAACTTATACAAAGTACTGCCTAGACCCCACAATCTGCAATTCTGATTCGAAGGATCTGAGATGAACCCTGGAAATCTGTATGTTTTTTAAATTTTATTATAAAATCTAGCATGTGCAACAAAGTAGAACATGTGTGCATGGATGGACGATCACAGTGAAATCAACACTGTGCTCTCAGCACCAGGTGTAAGAATTTGAATATTGTCAGTCCATTTACAGCCTCTTCTTTCACCCTTCTAGAGCCAGAATCTCTCCCTTCCCTCAGAGGTAACCACTCTGCTATTTTGTGTTCATCCTTCATTTACTTTTCCTTATGGCCTAATCACTTATGCATGTAGCCCCAAACAACGTATCGATTAGGTTTGTAACCTATTACATAAATGAGATAACGTTGCTGTTTTGTGATTTGTCCATTTTGATGCTCATAGCCTTGGTTCTTTTGGTTTTCAATCACTGCATGAAAGTACCACAATTTCTCTCTTCTACTGTCCTTAGACATTTAAGTTGTTTCTGTGGTTTTGCTATTAACAGCAGCACTCCTGTGAGCATTTTTGCACACGCCTCTTGGCACATGTGCGTGCCCAAGAGTTTCCCTAGAGCAGAGAGGAGGAGCGGAATCGCTGGGACATGGGGTGCAGCTTCCATTCCGATAGACAGTGCTGACCTGTTTTCCCAAGTAGTGGTACCAAATCATACCCCACTAGTGAGGTGTCAGTATTCCTCCCCAGGACTTTACATACTCACCTGTCCCTGATAGTGTCAGACTTGGTCATTTTTGTCCAGCGAGTGGATGCAATCCAGTATCTCTTCAGAGCTTTAATTTCCATGAGACTCTCTCTCTCCCTCCTTTTTTTTTTTTTTTTTTTTAATGTTTGTAGAAGCTTCTCAGGTGATTCTGAGGCAGAGCTAGGTTTGTTATAGTCTTGATGCAGACCCCCTTTCGGACTTACTCCCATTCACCCATCCCTAAGGATGGCTCCAGAGCCTCCTCCCCAGCCTCTAGAAGCAGTCCTGGCAAGACCTGCACTTTTGGTCCTTGTAAGTTTTTTATTTGATGACTACCGAATCGTGAGCACGTTCCAATGAGATCAGGAGAGAGGGACAAGTAGCAGTTGTTCTCAGACTTTGTAGGAGTCAGACTCAGTACATTTGAAAGTTGGTGCTTTTTAAGTTTTTAAGCAATTTTTAGAAGAGCGCCAAAAGATTGCACGTTGCCACTCTCTGACCTCTTTCTCCTTGATCTGCTCTCTTGTGATCTCTGGCATCTGCACAATACCCCGAGTACTAGGAGAAAAACAAAAAGAAGAACAGGAAGGAATTAAAAAATAAACACTCATTCCTCAATGTTCCCAAGTGTGGAAATGTATCAGTGTCTTTAGTTTTTATAGCTGGGTCCCAAGGGCCAGTACCTGCACTGAATACAGACCTTTTCCCATTAGTTAAATCAGTCAGGATTGGAATAGTCATGTTTTAGTGAGTCCTGCCCGCTTCCATCTGTCTGAAAAACAGTCTTCCTAGCATGGTAGCATGCATCACTAAGAATGATGATGTGAAGAGCCACGACCAAAGCCACTGCCGATACACCAGTCCACTTCATCAAGTTCTTTAGTGAACAAACACATCCAAACACAACCTGAGAGAATCTCACCCCTGTCAGAAACTGGTGTTGATTTTTCCTGGGGTCTAATGGAGGGACCTATACTCATATCAGTCTCAAAAACAAGGGAGTAGCCTCCCAGCCTTCATAGGGACACTTCTAGAATGTCACTGATAGGTGCTCAGAACCTCTAGTAATGGGCTGCTCATTGCTGTTTGCTTCAGCTAATTATATCACTACCCGTTCCCTGAAGTAGCGTTGCTCCTCATGAAGCAAGCTGATGTATCTTAGTGTTTCTTGACCATCAGGGAGAGAGGTGGAAGGTGAAGGGAGAGAAAATGACATGCCCAATTTGCACGGCGGCAAAGCAAGGGCCTACATCTCAGTCCTAATGGCCAACTCTTTGGAATGTCACTTTCTCTGTCATTTTGGCAGAAAGGGTGCTGGTGGTGGAGATAAGAAGGAGTGATGGGTGCCCTTTAGGGCAGTGCAGTCAATAGGGATTTCTTAAAACTCAGCATTTATTGGTTGGATGGTATTTAGACTCCACTGCAATATTTCTTGTCAGGGGATATAGAAAGACCAGAAAAAGGCAGTGAGATAATACCAATCACAGATAATGAACTGTAAGAGTATAAATTCTGAATGATTTTAATTTATAGCCCCTGTAGCTGAGAATAATAAGGAAGATACAATTCAGAGCAGCAAGATAATAAAAAGTGATGATCTTGATGGAACACAATATTATAAATTAATAAAATCTTGAGGAATCATCAGGTTGAGGCATTCTATGACTTTTTAAGAAGTGCCAGGGGCATGTTTTTGAGACTGATATGAGTATAGGTCCCTCCATTAGACCCCAGGAAAAATTACTTTCAGTTGGTCTTTTGGTATGTAGTCACATTTTTCTTTTCCAGCAAGACAAGATCTTAGTCTCCAGCATGAACCCTAGCTCTCAAATGGAAAACAGATTAGCAGCTTCACCCCCAAACCCCTCCACACCCCCCTAGCCGTATGCATACCCAGGAAGAATGGGAGGAGAGTCAGCTGGGAGAGGCTGACCCCTTTCCTGTATCAGCTCAGCTCTCTTCCAGAGAACTGATTCTCAAATCTTCGTTTGGTTCAGTTTTTGTCTTTCTCTAACTGACTTATTTGGCTTACCATTATACTCTCTAGCCATATGATTTTACTCATATGTGGAATTTAAGAAAAAAAGAGAGAGAGAGAAACAAACCAAGAAACAGACTCTTAACTATAGAGAACAAACTGATGGTTACTAGAGGGGAGGTGGGTGGCGGGATGGGTGAAACAGGTGACGGGGGTGAAGGAGGGCACTTGCTGTGATGAGCATGGGGTCTGATATGGAAGGTGCTGAATCACTATATAGTACACCTGAAACTAATGGAACGCTGTATGTTAACTATACTGGCACAAAAAAGAAGAAGAAGAAGAAGAAGAAGAAGAAGAAGAAGAAGGCTTGGTTTTCAAAAGGCTGAGAAGCACTGTCCTAGAGTTCTGGAATGGCTAATGATGCGGCCACAGATGACAAGGGTACTGTAATGCCAAAGTGGGGTCCATTCAGCCTTTCGGTCCCTTTCTGTTGTACCCTTGTGCATTAGTTTTTTGTAGCTGCTGTAACAAATAAACACACACTGGGTGGCTTAAAATAACATAAATTGATTTTTTAAATAATTTTTTATT
>NW_027397072.1:24425700-24467400 GCF_003265705.2 Callorhinus ursinus | reverse complement strand
AGCTCTATTTTCAACTGTTTGAGGAACCTCCATACTGTTTTCCAGAGTGGCTGCACCAGCTTGCATTCCCACCAACAGTATCAGGAGGGTTCCCCTTTCGCCACATCCCCGCCGACATCTGTTGTTTCCTGACTTGTTAATTTTAGCCATTCTGACGGGTGTGAGGTGGTATCTCATTGAGGTTTTGATTTGGATTCCCCTGATGCCGAGCGATGTTGAGCACTTTTTCATGTGTCTGTTGGCCATGTGGATGTCTTCTTTGGAAAAATGTCTGTTCATGTCTTCTGCCCATTTCTTGATTGGATTATTTGTTCTTTGGGTGTTGAGTTTGATAAGTTCTTTATAGATTTTGGATACTAGCCCTTTATCTGATATGTCATTTGCAAATATTTTCTCCCATTCTGTCTGTTGTCTTTTGGTTTTGTGGACTGTTTCTTTTGCTGTGCAAAAGCTTTTTATCTTGATGAAATCCCAATAGTTCATTTTTGCCCTGGCTTCCCTTGCCTTTGGCGATGTTTCTAGGAAGAAGTTGCTGCGGCTAAGGTCGAAGAGGTTGCTGCCTGTGTTCTCCTTTAGGATTTTGATGGACTCCTGTCTCATGTTTAGGTCTTTCAACCATTTGGAGTCTATTTTTGTGTGTGGTGTAAGGAAATGGTCCAGTTTCATTCTTCTGCATGTGGCGGTCCAATTTTCCCAACACCATTTGTTGAAGAGACTGTCTTTTTGCCATTGGACATTCTTTCCTGCTTTGTCAAAGATGAGTTGACCATAGAGTTGAGAGTCCATTTCTGGGCTCTCTATTCTGTTCCATTGATCTATGTGTCTGTTTTTCTGCCAGTACCATACTGTCTTGATGATGACAGCTTTGTAATAGAGCTGGAAGTCCGGAATTGTGATGCCGCCAGCTTTGCTTTTCTTTTTCAAGATTCCTCTGGCTATTCGGGGTCTCTTCTGGTTCCATACAAATTTTAGGATTATTTGTTCCATTTCTTTGAAAAAGGTGGATGGTATTTTGATGGGGATTGCATTGAATGTGTAGATTGCTCTAGGTAGCACTGACATCGTCACAATGTTTGTTCTTCCAGTCCATGAGCATGGAACGTTTTTCCATTTCTTGGTGTCTTCTTCAATTTCTTTCATGAGTATTTTATAGTTTTCTGAGTACAGATCCTTTGCCTCTTTGGTTAAATTTATTCCTAGGTATCTTATGGTTTTGGGTGCAGTTGTAAATGGGATCGACTCCTTGATTTGTCTCTCTTCTGTCTTGTTGTTGGTGTATAGGAATGCCACTGATTTCTGTGCATTGATTTTATGTCCTGCTACTTTACTGAATTCCTGTATGAGTTCTAGCAGTTTTGGGGTGGAGTCTTTTGGGTTTTCCACATTAACATAAATTGATTTTATCCCAGTTCCAGAAGCTAGCATTCTGAAATCAAGGTGTGATCAGGGTTGGTACATTCTGGAGACTCTGCAGGACTATACATCCCATTCCTGGTTGCCTCACTTCTGGTGGCTGCTGGTATCTCAGTGCTCCTTTGCTTGTAGATGCATCAGTCCAATCCCTGGCTTCAACTCCACATGGCATTCTCCTTGAGTCTCAGATCTGTCTCCAATAGGGACACACGTCACTGGATTTGGGGCCCACCTTAAATGCAGCATGATCTCACGATCCTTAATTACATTTGCAAACACCTTGTTTCCAAATAAGATCACTTTCACAAGCACCAGGGATTAGGACTCGGACATATCTTTTGGGGACCGGATTCAACCTACTACACATTGATTTTTCTTCCCGTGTGTGTGGATTGGTCTGTGGATCCTCTGTGTCTCTCCTTGTGTACTTGTGGGTTCTTAGATCCTTCTGGAAATCAGGTTAGGTGATTTTAGAGGAGCCCAGATTAATACCAGCATTTCCCCTCTTTCCTTTAATTCCTTCCCCTGCCTCAAAGGTTCGCAACATCCTTAAAAGAGTCTCTGAACAGTTCGCAGATTTACTGCATCCCTGGAGTAGCGGGAACCTGAAACTGGGCCACATTTTGAGCTGCAGGTGCTAACTTGATGGGCACTCTGTCTCGGGATACATCGCCCTTTGTACATGCAGTCACTGGGGGCTGCAGCTGGTGGACTGAGCTGGCTGTAAGTCTCCTGCTCTGCCCTTAACCCTTTGTGGTGTTGACAGGCAACTGGAGTGATGAAAGTGTGCCTAGCACTTCCTCCTTCACCCAGTGAAACTCATCGTTAGCCACCCATTCCTGCTCAGGCTTTATTGGCTGACCAAGTGGGACCTCATAAATTAGCCTCTTTGGCGGTGGATACCTACACATGAGTGGATTTACAGCTCTTTCCGAGATCAAGGTCCATAGGTGAGGACAGGGCGGAGATAGCAGGATAGGCTGTCAGTGAGATCAAGTTGGGAGGAGCTGCGGGGCTGGGGCATCATTGACAGCACACCTGGAAGCACCCTCTGGTCCCCGGCCTGTGCTGTTGCAGAGGTGAGATGTGCTAATGCATGCTTAAAGTCAGCTGCTTCCTGCCCACAGGGTTTAGTGGTCACCTTTAAGGTGATTTTGTTCATGGGAGAGTCAGTAATTGCTCAACTCCCTTTGTATAAGCAGGCTTTAGCAAAGACCTCTGGTTTTAGGGTATTGATGCTGAGAGGGCGGTTAGGGGAGAAAGGCAAACTGGGACAGAAGAAAAATACAGTGGGAATGACAGATGCACATGCACACGCACACACACACACGCACACACACACACACACACGCATGTGCGCGCGCACACACACACACACACACACACACACACATCCTCTGGGACAGAACGATCTTTTTTTCTTTTCATTTGGTTCAAACGGGATGATCAAATGGGACTGTTGATGCCAAGTGTTCTTAGGCTCCAGCCCCCGAGAGCTCCCTTCCTATGCTGCTTGCTCTATTACGAAGTTACTGTTTTAAGGCAACAATCTCTAAACTTTATTTTATGCCTCATCAGTAAAATATTCCTGGGCAGGCACCCCTACTATGTATATAGTCAATATATGCAATATATTCAAGCTAGACAGGTCTAGCTCTTGTGGTCTCTCTGACTCTTAAGTTTCAAAGACCATTTAGTCTCTTTTCTCAGACTCTACATGGTTTAGAGAAGAAGGAAATCACTTTCTGGGTTGAGTGCTACCAACAGTACAAACTCAACCCTCAAGAATCAGAAGATACCTTTCTCTGTAGACTACCTGACAGGCTTGAGGAACAGGATCACAACCAAATTTTTCCTACTGGCTTATCTAAAAAGCTGTCTTGGTGGTGTTTATGATGGTGAAAAACTAGAAATCACTTAAATACTCAAACAATAAGGAATTGGTTAAATAAAATATAGTACACCTAAATATTATGCTGCCATTCCACTGATGCTATGTAAAAATATTTAATAAGATGGGAAAGTATTCAAGGCCCATTAAAACCAGGTTAAACAACTTGTTTGATATATCTTATTCCATAAAAGAGAAACCACGTTATGTACATAAGGAGAAAAGTCTATATATACCAACATAGTGTAGAAGTTATTTCTAGATGACTGAATTATCAGTGATTTATATTTTTTTCTGTGTGCTTTGGTATTTTTCAAACGAGTCCATGAACATACTTTGCTTTTATAATAAGATAAAACATATTATTATATTTTTGACACAAAAATCCTCATTTGAGGCTATGTTCTATTGAATTATTTTAGATTTTGGGGGGGGTAAGAAAAAAAAGCATGTAAACTATTTTCTGCCACAACAGCCACCAAAAAAGTCAGCCCTGCTGACTATGGTGGGATAGACAAGTAGATGGACAAGCAGGTTGCTTCTCTGCCTGCTTGGGGGGTGTATATTCACATTGGCCCAAAAATCCAGAGCACCCCCCCCACCACCCCCCTCTTTCTGCTTGACTTGTCCTTGAAGGGTGGGAAAGGGTAACTGTGGGAACCAAATGCGCATCAGGTTCAAGAATGTACCCAATGACCGAGTGCAGTATTATAAGCAGGAGTGGCATGCCCTCTTTCAATTGAATTTTTGCAGAAGGTTTCTGGATGGTCCTGCCTTTCATTTGAGCCAACTTCTCATCATAGTAAGGTTGCTGGGGGGATTGGTAGCCTCTTATCCCTGCCCCTTTTCTGGAACTCATCATGAGAGGCCACGTGAGCTCTCTGGTGCTGCTTGCAGAAACGTGTCCCTCATCTCCTGAGCAAGGAGGTCACTGGGCCTTGAATCCTGACCCTTGAGCAAACCCTTCAACAAGCTGTGACTTGTGATTCTTTCATTTTAACGAGATTCTGGTGCCAAGCTGGCAGCACTTGAATTCCAGAGGGACTTGCCTTAATGAGCCAGAATACTTGCAGGGTGTCTGTGAAGTCCTCTCTGTCAAGACAGGCCTCTCCTGTGGTATTACCTCTGCCTTCTAAGGGATGCCTTCACTGGGAAGGAATGGATTATGGTAGTCTGGTGAAGATTCTGCCCCTCCTTACCTAAGCTTCATAACCCTGCCCACAGGGCGTGTGGAGTAAGAAAGAAGGACAGGCGTTGGAGGGAGAAGGGCTCTCCATCCCAGATCTGCTATAAAAGATGTCCCTTTATCTCTAGGCCCTAATCTGTAAGGTAAAGGTCTTGGACTGAACTGTCACTAAGGTTCTTCTTGCTCTGATGTGAGACTGAGGGTAAGCATATCCAATGCAAATGATGGCCATACACCTGGTACAAATCTCTGAGCCGCAGATATCCCACCAGCCGCAGGAGATATACCCATCCCCCCAAATTTAGCCACAGCTTCTGGAAGCTATACAGCTCCGTGGCTCGAGTCATTCTTTGGACCAGGGCATCAAGATGGGAGCATTGATTCTAGAAACTTGTGTGGCACTGTGGAGGGAAGAAAGAGGCTCCTGTATCCATTAGCATAGATGAATTTGTCAGGTTAGCTCCTTGAGGCTGGTGATCCTGAGGCATATGCACAACGTAGGAGAACTTAGGGCTAGTGTGACAGATAAAATTATGACCACCCAAAGAAATCCTAATTCCCAGAACCTGTGAATATGTTACCTTAGAGGGCAAAAGGGACTTTGCAGATGAGATTATTCTGGATTATATGTGTGGGCCTAATGGAATCACAGGGGTCTTTATATTTGATAAAGGGAGGCAAGGGGCCAGAATCAGAGCAGATGTGATGATGGAAGCAGAGGCCAGAGAGAAACAGAGATTTGAAGATCACTATGTGCTAATGTTTATCAATTTTTCAGTTTTATTAATTTTTTGAACCATGTATTTCTCCATTTCTTAAGCCAACAATTTGTAAGCCCCTACTGAATGCAGGGCCCTGCAGATTAAAATCTAAATTGGGGGACGTCTCAAATCAAGGGGGGCGTAAATCTATGGAAGAAGGCGGCACAGCCGTGACTGGCACTGAAGGTGGAGGAAGAGGCTACGAGAGACGGAACGCAAGCAGCTTCTAGAAGCTGGAAAAAGCAAGAAATTGCATCATCCTCCCTTGAATCTCACCTGGAAGGAAGGCAGCTCACCAAACCCATGTTAGACTTCTGACCTCCAGAACTGTAGGATAATAAATGTGTATTATTTCAAGCCACTAAGTTTCTGGTAATTTGTTACATCAGCAATAAGAAACTAACCTAGCTGGTCTTAACCAAGTTCGGAGGAAAAGTGATGGTCTTGGGGTACGATTCTAGGAAGGGCAGGGCTCAGAGGACTGACTGGGCCTTAGGGACACACTTTCTTCCGGTTACTGTAGAAGTTGTGTGATGAGTTATCGCTGGGAGGGCAGGCTGTAAGCTGCCCCCCTCCACTGGGAACGGGGCAGACATTTCTGTGCACCGAAAACGGAACAGAAATAGCAGTAGCAGGAGCTAAGGCTGGAAGTGGCAGAAGTTCTACGAGCCCGGCTCCTGTGAGTAAGAAGGACTGAAGCCCCCTGAGGCAGGAGCCTGGAGAGGCTCAGTTTTTCAAAACGGAGGGAGCGAGGGTGAGGCTAGCTCGCCCACGGCAGGAAGCTGTGATGTTTCCCAGGACAGTGTTTGCAACGCTCCTGTGTGTGGTGGCTGGAGGAGGCAGTGAAGCCCCTGCTGCAAGGCCCGTGGTGAGCTGCCGACAGCTCAGGGACTGGCCCTTGGCTCTGTCCCAGATGCAGTTGGCAAGAGCGACAGTCTGCAAAATGCTTTTGCATCCATGATCCCATTTGATGCTCACAACACGGCGAGATGGGTATTGTTAGTGTGACTAAACATAGAGGTTGGTAAACTGAGGCTAAATAGTGAGCTTTGAAGAGAGGAAACTAGGTCTTTTTCATTCACTACAAGGTCCCAAGAGCCTGGCCCAGGGCCCAGGTTAAAATAGACATTCATTAAGTATTTCCTGACCCCCAGATGGAAGCTTAGAGAAATGAAGTAAATTGCTCAAGTCTACAAAGCTGGCATATGGCAGGGCCAGATCTTGAATTCCGGTTTTTGAATGTTAAGTCTCATGTCCTTTCCATTGTACCAAACTGCTCCTAAAACACGGTGTTTCCCAGGGCCTACTCCTATGTGGGACTCACTCTCATTAAAGGTCTGGCGGTACGTTCAGCTGGTGGCATTGACCACACGCCAGTGATGCCGGGGAGGTGCACTCAGTTCGATGACACAACCAGGTTACGTCTGCTGTGGGGTCTGATAAAAGGCAGCGTCTTCAGAAGGGTCTTGGGAAGCCCTCCCTCTCCTCTGTCTTCTTTGCAGATGGCCAGAGAGCTGCCTGAGACGGGCACAGCACGAAGCTTGCTGTCCAGGCTACATGGTGATGCAATTAGTGTGAGAAGGTGGAATCAGGTCACTGCAACCGGTGCTGCCCCTTAGAAATGGAAGGAGCACTGTGCTGGGAGTCAGGAGTGGCAGGTCTGCCCTTGACTAACATGTGAGCTCAGGCCTCCATTTTTCAACTGGTAAATTGAGTGGGTAGGACTAGATAATCTCTGAGAGTATGGGAACCTGTCTTTCTGACTTTCTTATTTCCTCTTATTAAGAACCTGTTATTAGTGGAGTTTTTAGCCTCACTGATTTCTATATATCAAATGGTTCAGATAGGACACATCTTAAAGAAATATGGGCTCTGCTTCAGAAAAGTCATGAACCGCTCTGAATTTATGCTTGAAAATAATTGAAGGAAAGCCAGGACCTTGCAAAGAGGAATAAAATAAAATTCTCTTGAATGGGGTAACTATAGTGTAATTCTCCTTAGAGTGGAAAGATAATCTTTACTCATTCAAGATGGAGAAAGACTGGTTCAATGTAAGTTGAAGAGAGATCTGGGGGTCATTATACCTCTGTGGCCACGTTTCCTGACTTGTTATAAAAATCAATGGAAATAATGCATGAGAGACCACTCTGTAAACAGGAAAATGGCATAGTAAAGTAACATATAGCCCAGTCTGATAGTAGTTATCCCAGCCACGCAGCCTGAAATAAAGGTTTCTGGTCTGTCTTGACTTAAGCATCTTGATCTTAAAAGACAGGAGGCTTATTCATCCCAGGTATCCAAGTACAGCAGCTCTAGGGGTATTTTTAAACTCAGGGCTTTTGGGCCATGAAAACAAATTTGCTGTGAATGACTGAGCCCTCTCCAGTTATGGTAACCATGCACATTTGCAAATGGAATTGCAGAATGCATGGGGGTTCAGATTTCAGTGTCCAGTTCTCCCCACTAAAGGATTATTAAGAATCTTTAAGGTGGGTGGCTCTAATAGTAGTCCAAATTTAAAGCATTATGATCTATTTTGATTCTCTCCACTTCTTGCTTTAGGATTCTTAGTACTAATCGCTAGTCATGCTTGATCAAAACACTCTTGTTGGGTACTAGGTCTTTCTTAGTTGATTTTCATGGAAGCTGTTATTATTTAGAAATATGCTTGATGCCAGGTTTATTTTGTTAATGAAACTGGTTGCAGACATGCACAGTGTGGCAGTTCCCTATGTCTCTGTTAGGGAGTGCCCTGACCTGCAGTTGTATTCTCTTTGGCAACTGTCTTCTCTCTGACGTGATCAGCATTCTCTATACTAGAAGCAATGGAAAGGGCATTTGAGATATTATGCTGGCAATAAGGAATGATTTATTCCTTATAAATGAAATGAGTGGTCAAAAATGAGAGTGCCTCAAATGGGACTGGTCTTCTTATAAAGTAGATAGCCATTAAATTCACTTCTGCAACAATGGCATAAGATGCTCTTAAAAAGGAATGAGTATTAAAAAATACTCTCATCTTCAATATTGCCTAGGCTACACAAATACAAAGTATCATTAAGATATCAGTCACTGCTCGGGTGCCCGGGTGGCTCAGTTGGTTAAGCGACTGCCTTCGGCTCAGGTCATGATCCTGGAGTCCCAGGATCGAGTCCCACGTCGGGCTCCCTGCTCAGTGGGGAGTCTGCTTCTCTCTCTGACCCTCTTCCCTCTCATGTTCTCTGTCTCTCATTCTCTCTCTCTCAAATAAATAAATAAATAATAAAAAAAAAAAAAAAGGTATCAGTCACTACTCTTACCTATAGGAAACAAACTGAGGGTTCCTGGAGGGGTGATGGGTGGGGGGAGGGGGTACCTGGGTGATGGGCATTAAGGAGGGCCCTTGATGGAATGAGCACTGGGTGTTATATGCAACTGAGGAGTCACTAAATTCTACCCCTGAAACTACTACTACTACTACTACTAATAACAACAACAATAACAACAAAAAGATATCATTCACTGGATTATATACTCCCCCTCTCCTAAGAATTCTTTTTTCTTCATTTATTAACATGATGTGTTTATACCCAAAAGGTATCCATTCCATAGCCATGTGTACTCGGGGAGCTGAGTGTGAGAGAGCTCAGTGCAATTGCTGCTATCCCTCCCATGTCCAAGCTCTTAACACAGAGTATTCCCTATTTAAAGTCTAACTGTAAGTTAGATCAAGAACATTGAGAATTTTTTTTTTTAAAAGGGCAATCCAAATAATTAATGCTTTCAAAATGAGGATTTTGGAGAAGGTCAGAGTCTCAATTCTTTTGACTTGGCAACTCTCCAGAGGTCACTCACAATTGTCCAGCTCTCACACGAATGTTTCATTCCTTTCTCTTATTTTTTGTCTCTTGCTTTCCCCTTTCTCTCCTATCCTGTGTCTTCTAGTCCTCTTCAGTTCTCACCCTCTCTTTCTTCTCAAAAGCTGAATGCTCCCTTCCTATCATCTACAACTCTGGAAGCAGAATAGGCAGGATCAGCAGGCTTGGCTGGCACATGGACCAGAAGCAGTCTTCACCTACCAATAAAGACAGATCCAGATATGTTGGCCTTTTGCATGACACACATGTAAGGACAAATTTGAGAAGCATTGCTTGCTAGAGAAACAAGAAATTTAGACAAATTCTTGAGGTCCTCTGCTCCATGAGGAAATAAATAAAGTAAAAGCCCCATGTACTAGAAAAATAAGCTGAGTCCATTGGCTTCTTTATCCCTGGGGTCAAAGGCAAGACAAGAAATCAGTGTCCTTCAGAAGGAAACTAGATGCCTAGATGGAGTGAAAGAACGATCCTGAAGGAGTCCTGGGTCTTTCAGAAGGATTCAGAAATTGAGTTTCTGCAAGAAATCTAATTAGCAGTACCCTTCCCAACATCCCCACTAGCAGCAGCAGCAGTCCACAACTTATTTTTAATTCATGCTTCCATAAATGCATGAGTAAAGTCACTGAGCCCATTTAATCTGAAAAGGGGAATGAAAAAAATAACGTGAAAATAAGGGAGAAATAACCAAAGGACATGAGATTGATAAGGAGCTTTTGTGTGAGAATTATTTATTGGGCCAGCTCAAGATAAAGGACTTGGCCTTCACTTAGAAGGTCTAGAATTGAGGGAAGGAAAGGCAACAGGAATCAATTTTCAGGGACCAGCTAGCCTATATGGCATTTCTGGGTGAATTAGAAAAAAAAACTTGCCTTCTCTGGGTGAAGGAATTAGGAAAAGATGCCTCCTCTGGATAGATGCAGTGAGTGCTAGAACTCATAGCTTGAGAAGAGAACATGAGCTGAATTTCAGCCCCACTTGTCCCCTCACTCAATACATTTGTGCAGGGTACAAATCACCCAACTGTGTATAATGACCCTGTTAATGTTTATCAAGGGCTTACTTTATACCAAGCACTTATCATGCATTGTCTTACATGATTCTCACAATAACCCCATAAGATAGTTTCAGAAACATGAATGACCATGTTTCAGACTAATAAAATTAGACTCAAAGAAGCAAGGTAAATCAGGACTTCCAGTCATGGCCAAGTGAAGAGACTGGCAAATTCTTTCCCCAAAAAGCAACTATAAAGATGGACAAAATTGACAAAAACAACCATTTGGATGCTCTGAAAAATTGACCAAATGAATATAACAGTCTGAGAAGCATTTGTGCTCAAGAAAATGATGAACTTCTGTCTTCTCAGCAGAGTGTGGTTGCAGATAAGACCCAGGTAAGAACAGTGGGAATCTGTGGCATTCTGACCTGGTGCTTCTACTATCTACCCAACTCTGTCTACATAGAAGTCCTCAAAAGCAGGGCACACCATGAAGACCAACAACTTCTATGCTGCAGTGGAAGGTGGCTCACTCGATTTGGAGCAGTATTGTAGGTGAAATTGATAATCTGTGATGCAGCTAGCCTGAGGCTCAATCATGGTCAGGGCAGGTGTATTCATGATTGAGACTATGTGTATTCCCAGCAGGGATGGGAAAAGGTCCAAGCTAGCCACAGCCTTCTAGCTAACCCTGAGACTGTACATACATGCAGAAGACACATCAGCATCCTGAGCATTGAATGCATTCCCTTATCCGCACACAGACCTACTGGCAAAAAGACAGAAGTTTTACTGGTTCAAGGTGTTTGAGCACATCATCTGTCCGAATATTTGCAGACCACTAAGCTATACACGGATGAAGCTTAGGAAGCCAGGCTTAAAATTAAAAGCAAGAACACATAGCTAATGAATCATTGAACACTACATAAAAAAATAATGATGTACTATATGTTGGCTAATTGAATTTAAATAAATAAATAAAAGAAAAAGGGGAGAAAAGCAAGAACTTTAAAACAATGACAATAACAACAGCAACAACAACAAAACTGAACAGAGACATCAGCAGTCACACATTGTGGGGAAGACAGATTTCCCAGAGATAGCTCAGCCAAGATATTAAACAAAAAAACTGACTTAAGAAAAACAAAACAGCAACAACAAAAGAACCAACAAAAGTCTTCAGGGTAGAAAATTAAAATCCAAAGTTGCCAGCTAACCTGCCTTACTATAAATATTAAAATAAGTCCTTCAGGCTGAAATGAAATCAAAACAGGAGATAACTTGTATCCATAGGAAGAAATGAAGAACAGTCGAAATAGTAAGTATGTGGGTTAATATAAAATAGTCAATAAACACATTTTTTCTTATTTCTTTTGTTAGCATTTCTGAAAGACATAATATTATATACATGCACAATTATAAAGCCATATTTTTGAGTTGACACAAATAGAGGTGCAATATATATGATAATAGCACAAAGGGTAGGAAATGGGATGGAGCTGTATTGGAGCAAAGTTTCTATATTTTATTGGAATTAGGTTAGTATTAATCTGAAGATTGTGATAAATTCAGATGCATATAACATAGAGCGACCACTAAGAAAATGACTCCAAAAATGTAAAAAAACTTAATAGAGGTTTTTAAATGATACACTGAAACGTGCAGTCAGGAAGGAATAAAGGAACCAAAAAACAGGAGACATATAAAAAACAAATAACAAAAGACAAATATAAATCCAATCAAATCACTATATTAAATGTAAATAGTCCAAGCATTCAATCAAAAGACAGAGATCATCAGACAAATAAAAAACAAGATCTAATGGTATGCTTTTTCTAAGATACACATCTTAGATTCAAAGACACAAATAGGTTAAAAACAAAAGGATAGAAAAAGAGATACCATGCAAACAGTAACCATAAGAGAATGGCTGTATTAATATCAGACAAATGGACATTAAGACAAGAAATATTACTAAGGAAAAGAGCGACATTTTATAATAATAAAAGAGTCAATTTATCAGGAATATATAACAATTATAAATATATATACATCTAACAACAGAGCTTCAAAACACATGAAAGCAAAACTGTCACAACTGAAAGAAAAACAGATAATTTAATAATTATAGTTGGAGATTTCAATAACCACTCCCAATAATGAGTAGAACAATTAAACAGAAAAGGATATGGAAGACTTGAACAGTACTATGAACCAACCTAATTCACAGATATATGACATTCTACCCAAAGACTATAGAATACACATTCCTTTCAAGTGCATAGAGAACTTTCTTTAAGAAGACTATCTTCTAGGCCATAGAACAAGTCTCTGTCAACTTACAAGGATTGAAATCCATACAAAACATGTTCTCTGACCACAATGGAATACCTTAGAAGCTGACAACAGAAAGAAATCTGGGGAATCCACAAATATTTTGAAATAAAATAATACAGGTGTAAAAAAAAAATCACAAGGAAAATTAGAAAAATAGTTTAACCATGGGGTGCCTGGGTGGCTCAGTCAGTTAAGCATCTGACTCTTGATTTTAGCTCAGGTCTTGAGCTCAAGGTTGTGAGTTCAAGCCCCATGTGGGCATGGAGCCTACTAAAAGAAAAAGAAGAAAAGAGAGAAAGGAAGGAAGGAAGGAGGGAAAGAGAAAAAGAAAGAAAGGAAAGAAAGAAAGAAAGAAAGAAAGAGAGAGAGAAAGAAGGAAGGAAGGAAGGAAGAAAGAGAAAGAAAAGAAAGAAAGAAAGAAAGAAAGAAAGAAAGAAAAGAGAAAGAAAGAAAGAAAGAAAAGAAAAGAAAGAAAAAGAAAAAGAAAGGGAGGAGAAAGGAGAGGAGAGGAGAGAAGGAAGGATATAGCTTAATCAAACAAAAATTAAAATGAAACATGTTAAGGGCGCCTGGGTGGCTTAGTTGTTAAGCATCTGCCTTCACCTCAGGTCATGATCCCAGGGTCCTGGGATCGAGCCCCACATCGGGCTCCTGGCTCAGCAGGAAGCCTGCTTCTCCCTCTCCCACTCCCCCTGCTTGTGCTCCCTCTCTTGCTGTGTCTCTCTCTGTCAAATAAATAAATAAAATCTTTAAAAATAAATGAAACATGTTAAAATTAATGGGATAAAACTAAAAAAAAAAAAATGCTAAGAGAGAAATGTATAGCTTTAAATGCCCATAGTAGAAAAGAAGGAAAGTCTCAAATTCATAACCTAAGCTTCCATTTTAAGAAACTTAAAAAAAAAAAAGGAAAGAGAACCCAAACCCTGCAAAAGAAAAGAAATAAAGATTAGAATAGAAATCAACGATACAGAAAACAATAGCGAGTATCAATGAAACCAAAAGTTGGTTCTTGGAAAAGAGCCACAAAATTGACAAACCTTTAAATAAATGAACCAAGGGGGAAAAAGAGAGTAGACACAACCAAAATCAGGAGTGAAAAAGGGAATGTCACTACTGACTCCAAAGAAATTAAATGATTATGAGGAAATATTATAGATATGTTTTTGCCAATAAATTAGACAACTTAGATAAAATGGACAAATTCTTAGAAAGATACAAATTACCAGAACTACTTCTAGAAGAATTAGAAGAATTTGAACAGACCTTTAACAAGCAAATAACTTGAATTTGTAATTAAAAATCTTCCCACAAAGAAAAGCTCAAACCCAGATGTCTTCACTGGTGAATTATATCAAATATTTAAAAAACAAATAATACCAATTCCTCATATACTCTTTAAGAAAATAGAGGAATGTACACCCTAACTCATTCTGTGAGGCCACTCACTTTTCCCTGAAACTAAAGCCAGAATAAGACATCACAAGGAAAGAAAGCCATCTACCAATATCCCTCATGAACATAGATACAGAAGTCCATAACAAGACATTAACAAACAAAATTCAGCAACAAATGAAAAGGATGACGCTGTGATCAACTGGAATTTATCCAGGAATGCAAAGTTAGCTTAACATCCACAAAGCAATCAGTAAGAATAATACCTACACCATATTAATAAGATAAAGGACATAAATCATATGATGACCTCAGTAGACACAGAAAAGGCATTTGACAAAATCCAACATCCATTCATGATAAAATCTCTCTACAAACAAGGAAAAAAGGGTATTTCCTAAACCTGATAAACAGTATCTATGGAAAAATCCATACCTAACAACATAGGTGATAAAAGACTGAAAGCTTTCCCCCAAGATTGGGAACAAGGTAAGGAAGTCTGCTTTCATTACTTCTGTACAACATTGTACCTAGTCAGTACAATAAAGAAAAGAAAAAAAGAAAGATGAAGGAATGAAGGGAGGAAAGGGGGAGGAAGGAGGGAGAAGTGAGAGGTATACAGCTTGAAAAGGAAAATGTGTAATTTTCTTTATTAGCAGGTAACATAATCTTTTATTTAGAAAATCTAAAAGAATTCACAAAAACAAGAAGTAATAGAACAAATAAACGAATTTAGCAAGATTACAGGATACAAAATCAATATAAAAATCAATTATATTTATTGTATAACAACAAACAAAAATAAAATTCTCAGAAGGGAATTAAGAAAACAATTCAAATGACAAAGAATAAAAAAGAAGAAAATACTCAGGACTAAATTTAACAAAGGAAGGGCCAGCCTTTCACACTAAAAATACAGGATATTGCTGAAAGAAATCAAGGATAGTATAAACAAAAAGAGAGACACTAGATTTTCATGGTTTGAAAAACTCAATAGTGTTGAGATGGCATTTCTCACCAAAATGATCTGTAAAGTCAATGCAATCCCTGTCAAAGTCCTACCTGCCTCTTTTTTTTTTTCTTTTTTGGTAGCCTAAAATTGATATAAAAATGCAAAGGACCTAGAATAGATAAGACAATTTTTAAAGGAGGGGAAAAAAAGGAAAAATTTAGAGGACTTCTGCTATCTGATTTCAGAACTTAGTATAAAGCCAAATTAAGAAACATGATGTAATATTGGGGCAAGGAAAGGCATATACATCGGTGGAACAGAATGGAGAGTACAGAAATAAATCCTTACATTTATGAGCAGTTGATTTTTAACAAAGGTGCCTAGACAATTCAATGGGGGAAAAAAGAGTCTTTCAGCAAATAGTGCTGGGATAATTGGATATCCATATACACAAAAACTAAACTTAGACCCTTACTCCACACTCTATACAAAAAATTAACTCAAAATGAATCATAACCTAAATGTAAGAGCTAAAACTATACAGTTTCTAGAAAAATATAGAGGAGAAAATCTTTGTGGCTTTGGTTGGGAAAATAATTCTTAGATATGATACTAAAATCACAATAAATAAAAGAAGAATTGATGAATTGGATTTCATTAAAACTCTAAACTTTTCTGCTAAAAGACATCATTGAGAAAAATGAAAGAAGAAGCCACAGACTGGGAGAAAATATTTGCAGTCACATATCATATAAAGGACTTGTATCCTGAATATATAAATAATTCTTATAATTCAGTAATGACTTAAAAATGCAATTAAAATTGAGAGTCATATCTTCCTATCAAGGAATTTAGTGAGAATTAAGATAATGCACTACAGCTGTCTTTGGCACAGTGTTTGGCATGTAGTAGGTACTCAGTAAATGACAGTGATAGCTATGATCCAAAATACTGATTCGAAAGGGCACATGCACCTGATGTTTATAACAGCGTTATCTACAATAGCCAAATTATGGAAACAGCCCCAGTGTCCATCGACAGATGAATGGATAAAGAAGATGTCATATATACATATGTATATGTATATGTGACAATGGAATATTACTCATCCATCAAAAAGAATGTAATCTTGCCATTTGCAATGACGTGAATGGAGCTAGAGAGTATTATGCCAGGCAAAATAAGTCAGAGAAAGACAAATACCATATGATTTCACTCATATGTGGAATTTAAGAAACAAAACAAATGAGCAAAGGGGAAAAAAGAAGAGGGAGAGAGAGGCAAACCAAGAAACAGACTCTTAACCATAGAGAACACACTGATGGTCATCAGAGGGGTGGTGTGTGGGGGGATGGGTGATACAGGTGTTAGGGATTAAGGAGGGCACTTGTGATGAGCCCCAGGTGATGTATGGGTGTCGAGTCACTATATTGTATACCTGAAACTAATATTACCACTGTATGTTAACTAATGGGAGTTAAATAAAAACTAAAAAAAAAAAAAGTTATTACCATTTTGTAAATAAACAAGCTGAGCTCTGGAGAAGGTGAAGAACTTGCCCTAGGACACTCAGGCTCCAGCTTGCACTGTCCAAGTAGGTTTTAGAAAATCACACTGAGTGAGTGAAAGGTACTCCTCTGGGCCATCTCTTCATTCGGAGGGATGGGGCCTCCGCTGTGTTCCTGTTCCATCAAGTTCTGCTGGTAGGGGAGGCTTGGGGAGAGAAAGAGGGAGAAACAGTCTGCCTTTAAGGGGCAACTTTCATAGTCTTAGAGCTCTCACTCCTTCTCTCTCTTGATTTTCATTAATGTTTAAACATGATTATTGTTGGCATTGTTTGGAATAGGAAAAAAATGCAAACTACTTTAAATGTCCACTAACAGGGACTGGCCAAATTAACTAGAATTTAATTACAAAAGTAATACATACATATTATGAAAAAAATTTGGGTAGATTCATAGACTTATATACTAACACGGAATGCTATTGATATATAGTCAAATGAAAAATGTAGGTTAGACAATTTGCATGTTATGGCCTCATTTTGGTTTGTATGTGTTTATTTAGATATGGAAAATGTTCTGGAAGCAAATAGATCAAAACATCATCACCAGTTACTTCTTTTTTTTTAATAATTTTTTTATTGTTATGTTAATCACCATACATTACATCATTAGTTTTTGATGTAGTGTTCCATGATTCATTGTTTGTGCGTAACACCCAGTGCTCCACGCAGAACGTGCCCTCTTTAATACCCATCACCAGGCTAACCCATCCCCTCACCCCCCTCCCCTCTAGAACCCTCAGTTTGTTTTTCAGAGTCCATAGTCTCTCATGGTTCATCTCCCCCTCCGACTAACTCCCCTTCATTCTTCCCCTCCTGCTCTCTTCTTCTTTTTTTTTTCTTAACATATCTTGCATTATTTGTTTCAGAAGTACAGATCCGTGATTCATCAGTCTTGTACAATTCACAGCGCTCACCATAGCACATACCCTCCCCAATGTCTATCACCCAGCCACCCCATCCCTCCCAACCCCCACCACTCCAGCAACACTCATCTTGTTTCCTGAGATTAAGAATTCCTCATATCAGTGAGGTCATATGATACATGTCTTTTTCTGATTGACTTATTTCACTCAGCATAACACCCTCCAGTTCCATCCACGTCATTGCAAATGGCAAGATCTCATTCCTTTTGATGGCTGCATAATATTCCATTGTGTATATATACCACCTCTTCTTTATCCATTCATCTGTCGATGAACATCTTGGCTCTTTCCACAGTTTGGCTATTGTGGACACTGCTGCTATAAACATTGGGGTGCACGTACCCCTTCGGATCCCTACATTTGTATCTTTGGGGTAAATACCCAGTAGTGCAATAGCTGGATCGTATGGTAGCTCTATTTTCAACTGTTTGAGGAACCTCCATACTGTTTTCCAGAGGGGTTGCACCAGCTTGCATTCCCACCAACAGTGTAGGAGGGTTCCCCTTTCTCCGCATCCCCGCCAACATCTGTCATTTCCTGACTTGTTAATTTTAGCCATTCTGACAGAGCACCAGTTACTTCTGGAGAATGAAATTTTGGTTGGAGAACCAAGGGGAGAATATACTTTTTTATCAGTAGAATATTTTCACATATTTCTTTTGTAATTAAAAACTAAAGAAAATAGTGATAGACATTGGGGAGGGTATGTGCTATGGTGAGCGCTGTGAATTGTGTAAGACTGATGAATCACAGACCTGTACCTCTGAAACAAATAATACATTATATGTTAAAAAAAAAGATAGTAGGAAAGGAAAAACGAAGGGGGGAAAATCGGAGGGGTAGGCGCACCATGAGAGACTATGGACCCTGAGAAACAAACTGAGGGTTCTAGAGGAGAGGAGGGTGGGGGGATGGGTTAGCCTGGTGGTAGGTATTAAAGAGGGCACGCATTGAATGGAGCACTGGGTGTTATATGCAAACAATGAATCATGAATACTACATCAAAAATAAATAAATAAATAAATAAACAAATAAATAAATAGGGGAAAAAACTAAAGAGAATAAATATAACATTTTAAAATGTTTTTATTTAAAAACCCCTATTTGCTTTCCCTTAAAAAGAAAAGAAATAGGGTGACTTATTTAAAGTCATACAGCTAGTAAATGGCATGTTTAGGATTTGAACTCAGATCTGTGCCTTCTCCATCATACCATCGCCCTTCAGATGAGAAAATAGCAAGTGCTTCCTAAGCATAATGTCGTGGATCACTGAGTCAGTTATCAAAAGAAGTCTCAGGCTTTCCTGTTAGGGGAGACACTGAGAGTGGATAATGGTCTGAAATGGTTCAGTAAGGTGATGGAGCCTTTAGAAGAAGCAAGGACACTGACCAAGTGACTCCCGGCAGCCCCTTTCCTATTCTTCTATGATTCGACAGAATAAGGAAATACCGTTCTGTTGATAGTATCAAATTAGGTAGGAAACTTTCAAAGCAGTCGTGGAAAAAGGAATCCTAGAAATGACCATCTAGTAATTCAATTCCTGTTAAAATAGTGGAACAAATATTAAGAGGAAAAAAATACTATCTAGGATAATGGAATTATGACCAATAAGCATTATGGGTTTGAAAAGAACAAATCATGCCAGACAAAGTTGATTGCTTTTTTGATTAGTAGACTAAGGGAATAGAGTAGATGTAATATATCTTTATTTTAGCAAAAGGTTTGATAGTGTCTCATGAAATTTTACTCAGGAAATTAATTGAAAATGGCCTAGAGATGAGCACTGTTGCGTGAACTTCAGCACGGTGGCAAGACAGCAGAAGGGAATGAGAAGCGGCGATGCATCATGGTGGGGAGATGTGGGGCAGGGAGGTTCAGGTCAGGGGTCAGTTCTATTTAATTATTTCATTACTTCTCAGGAAGAAGAGGAGGCTGCTCTTACGTGAGTGAAATTCATAGTATAGCTTATCTGTGTGCTTTAATGAAAAATCCTGTAAGAGCCCGCAAGTCTACCTGGTTTCCAGTCCCAGGAATAGCTTCCTAGCTTCCTTCTGGGTCCCAAGAGAAGCCGTATGGATGCAAACAATATCATGTGGTCCCAAATGAACTGGGACTCTAATTCGGAATGAGGAGGTGGGTGTAATCACCTTGGTCCACAGTCCCACCTATTCTCGTCATCATGCCCTTAGCCCGCATAGGCCCCCTCGCAACCTCCAATGCCTGGGAGCCCTCCAGCACTTTGGAGCCCAACACTCAACCCTGTAATTAACTACTCGTTACCTACTATGTGCCAGGCCCATGGTAGACATAAAAGATAAGAGATGTCCTAAATACATAGGACATACAGCTCCTGATTTAGTGTAGGTAATAGGCACATTGAACTGGTAGGGATCATTGCTGTGTTCCAGCTTAAACAACATTCTATGGAAAAACAGAAGAGACTGAGAGTAGCATTAGATGGGAGAGAAGAGGAGTTTGGGAGAGCCAGGGGATGCCGAGGCCCGCTTCAAAGAGGGGGTGATATTTGGCCAGGGGCTTAAAGGAAGGGTAGAGTTTTTGTATAGGATGGGGAAGGAAAGAACAATCCAGCCAGAGGATGGAGACTAGTGAGCAAACTGGAACAAGTTACTGAACCTCTGTAAATGACCTGTAAAACTATAATAGTCATTGTATCAGCCCTAAGTGGTGTCGTGAGGATGCAGTGTTGTCTGTATAGAACATAGCCCTGTGGAGAGCACAGAGTAGAATTCAACAGCCGAAGCTACGATGCTGCAGCTGCCAATGGTGGGGGACAAGGGGTGAAGTGGTAGGGGTTGTGGTGGGACATGAGGCTGGAAAGACAGGTTTAAGCCAGCTTGTGAAGAGAGACCTTAAAAGTCACATTAAGGAATCCAGACTTTATAAGGCGGACCATAGGAGGACATGAGTGGGCTCATAAACAGAGGGGTAACTTAGCCAGATCTTGTTTTACCAAGACCATTCTGATAGTGGTGGAGGAAGAATATGAGGAAAGAGTGGCCAAAACAAGGCCAGGGAAGAGGCTGCTCAAGTGCCGAAGACCCAAACCGGGGCCGTCACCCTGGGAGTAGAAATTAGGCTGTCAATATGAAATCAGTCTTGGGGGCTGAAGAAAAGAGAATCAGCATTTGTTTAATTGTATAGTTTCGGCAACTGGATATTTAGCAATGCCAGTATCTGAGAAATGGAGCTTAGACGCAGAAATCGCAGATTGTAAGGTTGGTTTTTTATCATCCTACAGAAAGTTTCTCTGGACTTAGGCAAATCAAGTGTCTCCACTATGGCAGGCCATTCTCATCATTGCTGTCTTTGCCTGTAAAAGCAAAGTCTTATTAGGCTGACCCTGAGCTCTCTCTCCCAGCATTCAGAAACACTTGACAGTAGGAGCACTGTTTGTGGGAGAAACATTTCTGGAAGTTTCACCTGGGGGAGAATAGGAAAACCTATACTTATCAGGAAGAAGTAAACGAGAAACCAAGAAAACAAGGCAGTTCCTGGAGATACTAGCCTCCTCTCTTTCCCCTTCATTTTATTGGTTCAGTGTAACAAAGAACCATTTTCAAAAGTCCTTCTCAAGTGTGTTCAGCAGGGAGCCAGATATTTCATTGTTTTTCTAATTGGCGTATAGACAAACGGGAGAAAGAAGCATTATAAATACCTTGACCTGAAACATACCAGGTTAGAGACCAGACCTGTTTGCTGTGAACTCTCTGCCATAACATGGAACCACATCTAAACTTTCACAACCCCTCATGTCCAAAGTTAGATTTTGTCCTACGCTTTCCTTTAAACATATTAAACAAAAAAGAATGAAAAATAATTGAATGAAGAAAAATAAAAGATATTGTCTGATTCACTGAAAGCTCTTATGAGAAGATACTCAATGGTCCTAGGTACCTGACACAGCTGTGAGTCCCCCCAAATACAACCCAGCCCTCCTGAAATGGTCCTCATGAAGTTAAACTCAGTGGAGGAAAGTGGCTCCAGGATCGCATGGATGTCATCACTGCTCATGTTCTGTCTTGGGTTACGAGTTGCTGAGAGAATGGGGGAGGGAGTGAAGGAGGACAATGGGAAGGAGAAAGGGAGGGAAAGCAATCATTTTGGACCAAGAATTTTCTTTCAACCTCTTCCTTTAAAGCTTTGACTGATTATGTTTACTTTGACTCACCTCAAGTGATTAAGAAGAGCATGGCTTCATGAAAGAATTTTGTGCCAGCATAATCAAGACATTTTTACTTAAACTTTTTTCAGTGTCCCCATGACATAATCACAAGGTCATTTTGGAATCATGTTTTACAGTTCCTCGGAAAGATGAACATTATGAGTTTCAATGGGGAAATTAGGTCCACGGTTTAGTCTGCTCTGATTTATGAATTGCCCTTTAAGGAAATACAGTGGTAGTTGTGCATGGGTTTACAGAAAGTCAGTGTTGTTCAGAGAATGTGTTCTGTGGAGAGAGTATTATTCTAACAGCCAAACTTCCTAAGAGTTGATGAATGAATGTACAAAGCTGTGGTTTCTTATTAATCATCAAACAGCCCTTAAGCACCTAGTATCTACTGGGCACTTGATTAGGCCTGGTGGGAAATACATAGCTGTCTAAGATATGGTACTTGTCCTAAGGAGCTTATACTTCTGTCAAAGTGATAAGTCACAAACATGTCGTAAGGGTTAAAAACTATATTATAAAAACTGGCACATAAATTCCTCTTGGGAAGAAACTGTCCTTATTTAGAAAAATATCTTCATATGAATTGCTTCAGGGGTAGATAGCAGATCTGAAGTTATAAATGCCCATATGTTCTGCATGAAAATAATGAGAGGCCCAGTGAATCCATCTTCGACAGTTCCTCACTGGAGGGATGGTTGAAGAACTGTAGGAGCTTGGGAGCCTAATGTTCACTTTGAGGCTGTGTGCATTCCTTCGATGTAAATTCTTTCTCTGTGTTTACTGCTATTCCCCTCCCACAAACCTTGTAGTAAACACATAAATTGCCTTGTGTAAGTGATCTTTTCGATGGAACTCCAGGCAGGGGTCAAGCTTCTCTTCAGGGCCCACCTGTTATGAAACAGACATGACACTGGCACAAATGAGTCTGTGAGTCTGGAGCTAGAAATGGCCACGAGTACCTGGGAATTTTAGAAATCTTAATGAGAATTTTAGACTTCCACAATGTTTAGAATTAGAAGTTCAAGCTCATCTCTAGACTTCAAAGGGCAGGGAGGCAGACGCTAGTAGACTTTTGAGTTACATAGGCATAAACAAGGTATCAGTGAAAGACACGGTGTGGGGCACCTGGCTGGCTCAGTCAGTGGAGCATGTGACTCTTGATCTCAGGGTCATGAGTTTGAGCCCCACGTTGGGTCTAGAGATTACTTAAAAAACAAAAAAGTATGAAATTTGCTAAATATGTGGAGCTCAGCAGATGAGACATTTATTACATTGACCTCTGTCGAATTGCAGTTTTCTGCTATTTAGGTTCTGAGGGATGCAGACCAGCCATTTCAGTCATGTGCAAGTGAAATATACAGGTTACCAGGACCGCAGAGTCAGGATGCTTGAGGTCAGACCTTGGCTTCATATTTATTAGCCATATAACCTTGGGAAAGTTACTTTATTCTCATTTACACAATGCAAATAGTCATACCTTGTAGGATTTTTGTGAGGACTAAATGATTAATACATGGCAAGGCCTTAGAACAGCACCTATAAAACCTAAACAATCATTGTTCTTTCTCTTCTTCACATTCAGAGGTATTTCACACTCGTGTGTCCTCATGACATTGCCTGCCATAAGCTATTTCTTATCTCAACTGCAAAAGTGGAAACATTTATTTATTCATTTAACAAAAATATAATGAGACCCATGTGGTGAGTCTGGGGCATATGCCCCAAATCACAGCATCAGTGCAAAATTACTTTATCATCTATTAATTAGGAATAATAATACTTTTTTATAGAGCTATGATGAGATTTAAATGAGCCAATGTATATATAAAATCCCTAGAACCATGCTTAATACTCAATAAATGTTGGTGTCTTCCCTTGCTTTTCATAACTATGTTGCATGGACCTGAGAGGAGCAGAGCCGCAGTAACTGCTTTGACTGCACAGGAAGATATCCCACATGAGCACTTCCGGGGAGAAGTCAAGCAGATGAGAAGGAGGGCGAGCACCACAGTTTCCATTAGGGCAACCTGTGGTCTCATGCCTCTAGGTCTTTCTACCTAAACACAGTACTTCAGGGTGGGGGGATGCAGGGGAGGGCTGTGTAATCACATTCAGAAAGAGACAAGAAATACGGAACATTTGTGAAATAAGGCAGTCAGAGAAAGACAAGTATCGTATGTGGAATTTAAGAAACAAGACAGAGGAACATAGGGGAAGGGAGGGAAAAATAAAATAAGATAAAATCAGAGAGCAAGACAAACCATAAGAGCCTCTTAACTCTAGGAAACAAACGGGGTTGCTGGAAGGGAGGTGGGGGGGAGGGGGTCACTGGGTGATGGGGCATGAAGGAGGGCACGTGATGTAATGAGCACTGGGTGTTGTAGGCAACTGATGTATCACTAAATTCTACCCCTGAAACTAATAATACACTATATGTTAATTAACTGATTTTAAAATTAAAAAAAAGAAGATATACCAGAAGAACATAATGGAAATGGAGAAGATCCCAAAGAGAAGAAATCAGTGGACTCTGGTATAGCTGTGCACACTCTTGACTGAAAGGAGAGTTCCAGCCTTCTCTGGCTTCCTGCCTGCTGCTCTGCCCGCCCTTCCTACCACCCCATTTCGCCCTCCCTCTGCCCTCCCTTTGGCCCTATTTATTTCTCCTCCTTTTCTTCTCTCCAATCTTCTCCTGAGGGCCTTCATTTCCCATTCACCCTCACTTCCTCCTGTGTTTCCTTCCTTCCTTCGTCATCACACTCCCTCCCTTGGAAAGGACAGAGGGGGCAGCATGAAGCATTGCTCTGAGGGTTGGCAGAGCCTAGTGGCTGGCATCCAGGGTGAGGCCCCGCTCCCACGGGTGACTTTCAGCTGACAGTGGCCTCTAGAGGGAGCAGCTGAGACCTGCCTTGCCCACTCTTCCTGGGCTGTTTGTTTCCAATTCCTCTGAACAAATTGGGCACAGATGAGTCAAGCTTGAAAATGCTCTTTGGTCTGTGTTCCTAGTCAGTCCACGTACTTTCCTTATTCAGCTGCTATAATGTCTCCGGACCAGAGTTTAATCACACAATCAGTCAGCAAACATGTCTGGCGGTCTGGCGGTCTGGGGGTGTGGAGCTCTGGCTGGGCCCTGGGCCCCAGAGGGACCATTCTGGGCTGACTCTCAATACCTCCATTCTCCACAGCACATCAGGGACTTGCCTGCTAAGGTCAAGGCTTCCTTCCAAAATTGTATATATTAAAGGGCTGTGTATTTATGATGCCTCTGAATAGGAGTGTTGATCTTTTCAAAAGATATATTCTAGTATTCTAGTTAATAATACAGAAAATGAGGATCTGTAAAAAGGGGCTATATTAGGGCAAGGAAAAGGGAGACAGAGTAGAGGAGAGAAGAGATGAGACAAAGTGAGAAGATGGGAAAGAATGTAAAGAGCACAGGTAGCAAGAGGAAGGAGGGAGGAATAATATTCCAAGAGACTGATTAATTGCTTTTGTTAAATATTTTATGAAGATCAAGACTCCCCCCCAAAATAGATACATACACATGGTCATACATACATACCTACATAAATTACATTTTTAAAAACTAACATTCTCATCTACTTCCAAATGGATCTTGAGTCAGGGTGGATGGTCAGAAATGCCTAGTCCCTGAGGACAGATATTATAAATGTGAAGATGGGTTGGTGTTTGCTGGTAGGCTGGTAGAGGTTGTTTGCTTGCTTTTGTAACATCTTGGGTCTAGTCTCAGCCCTGAGAGCTGAGGTCACTCCCCTCATCTCTCTGAACTTTCAGCCTCCTGACGTATAACCCAACAGCCAGGCTATCTCGCCCTCCTCAAGGGGCTGCTCACGTAAAGTGTGTGGCAAGCTTTTGTGAGCAGTCCAGGTCCTGGGCGCTGCTTAAATCATAGCAGCCAACAGCTCACAGTGGGGACCCCAATCCATCTCCTCAGCTTACTCTCCCAGGGCGGAGGAGCCCACTCTGGGATTAGTAATGTTAGTCACACATACTTGCCTACCTGGGACTGATAGTTTGTCACAGAACATGAAGTGCTATCTATAAATGCAATGCTTATTTCATTAAGTAGCATTGTGCCCGGTGAGACAGCAAATCTCCCTATCAGATCCTAATTCTTTTGTTTGAATGGGTTTAGAGGATCCCAATCATTCCTGTTAACTACCTGCGGCAGGCTTGCTGGTGAATGTGCATGGGGGGGAGGGGGGAGGGGGGAGGAGAGGAAGCTGCAGTTCATGAGCATCTGGCTAGGCATTAAACCTAGGGCTTTAACTTCATAGTCTCTTCTTCAGGAGGAGGTGGAGGGAAGACAATTCTGAAAGCCCAGTAAGATGTATGTGGTGGCTAGAGATAATGAGCCCCTCCCCAGTTTTCTTTTCTTTTTTGCTGAAAACTTTATAATTTGGAATAAAATATGCTTTAAAAACCACAGCAGCTGAACAGTAGCTTAAATTGGCTCAAAGAGGGGATTAAACTTACTGTCCCTGCTTCAGTGTGGTTTATGAGCCTCTTTACCTTGGTCTTTTCTGAGGGTGAGTATGTAATAAATATTATATATGTGTATTATATGTTATGCAACACACATAATTAAGAAAATTTGTATCACTTAATCCACGCTAGAAAGTAAATATATTAGCGTGAATGTGCATGCAAAACAAAATGGCATTCATTGTGCTTGCATATTACACATCTTTAGAAGAAATGCTAGTACATTTTGAGGCCAAGGCAACCTCTATGTACAAATACATAGGTGTTTTATTTGAGCCCTTTCTTAGCTGTGGTGCTCCCATCTCTGAAGAGGGGCTCTACCAGGCCTTATGCTGATGGCTTTCTGAAAGAGTGGTCAGTAGTGTCTGGCCAGTGCTTGACATTTCTCTGGGAAAGGATAAATATTTATTGACTCAAACTTCCTAACAATAGGAGAGATGCCAAATGAGTGTCTCTCCATGCAGGTAGGCAGTTCAAGTGAGCTGCAGGAAGCCTGGAGAAGTTTAACAACCTTTTCATGTCTCCAGAGCTCTTCAGTGGGAGAGGTGGGCCTGTGGGCTGGACCCAGACTGCTGCAGGCTGCTACAGTGTTCACTGCGCAAGAGCACTCTGATGCTCCTGTGAATGATGCACAGAGGCAGAAATAACTTCATCCTAAGTATTTGGGTTTCCTTTATATCTCATGGCATTGCAGTTCTTTGGCCTGGCTTGAGTGGATCATGGGGGGAAAGGAGCAGAAAGAGCACCAGAAGCTCATATTTTTTCAGCCTGGTATTTGGCCCCACCCCCTGAACCATGGACAAAGGCGTGGCCTGGAGACACGCCCACCATCCCTCCAGCTGTTCAGTTGAGTGAGACAGATACTCTGGCCTGCAAGTGACCTGAAGTGACTGGCAAAAATTAATTAACTTGCTGCGGAACTAATAATAAGCTGCTGGTTTGTTTTTTCTTTCCCTAACACCAGTCGCCAAAGAGTTTTTCATTAGGGGGCTGAATGCTTCCTTTGTAACCAGAATAACCTCATTAGTTATAGGCCCATCGTGGCTGGAGAGTTAGACAACAAATCATTGTCTCCTCTTCAGCCACCGTGACCTGACTTGTCATCTTTCATTGTCTTGCTGGGAGGAGTTTCTCTCCACCCCCAACAATCTCCATCCGTTCTTCAAGGTCTCTTTCAGATGTGACTTTCAAACATACCTACTTGAGGGTTTTTTGTTTTTTTTTCTTGACAACAGAGCTAGTTTGTTGACCTGGGTATTTGTTGGGAAGAGAGTAATTCTGATTGTTCATGTTTGTGTCTCCTGGCCTCTTTGCCCGCCTCCTTTGGCTGGTGCTCTGCCATTTTCATCCCTATTTTCAGTGTACTTCAGAATGTGCGTATCAGTTTTAAAGACACCTTTAGTCTCCACAACAACACCACTGGGATTTATTGAAGAGTTTAATGTACAAATTTACATTTGTAAAATTCACTGTTTGTTGTATGCAGTCCCATGAGTTTTGATAAACACACACAGGCATGAAACCACCACCACAATCATGAAAAATATATTCTATCACCTCAAAAATTTCTGTCATACCTCCTCTGTGCATTTGAATTTGTATATACACATATGCTTTTGACCCTCAGGCAGAATTATATATTCTTGGAAGAAGAAGCCTACAGATAGATAGATGTCAGTGTAGGTATAGATATAGGCGTTTGACAGAATGGAGAGTCAACCCTTTTAACCCAGTATCCAGCTATCTTATGCCAGTCAGTAGAGAAATGCAAGAAGTATTGAGAAACTTGAGATTTAATCCAGCATTTTTCCAAGTTATTTAAGCTCAATCCCTCAGAAAAGAGAAACGAATCTTTATATTTTCAATTTGTCTTACAAAGAGTATCTAGACTAGTTTATAATTGTTCAAAAGCAATGCATGTTTGTGAGCTTGTTTTTTAATGATCTTGCTCTCTGAAAGAAGTTGAGACTTTACAACACAAGGTGAGGATGATAGAGTCCAGAGATCACGGGCCTAGAACCCAGAGAACTGTCTTCTTGTCCTATGTGGTCATTACTGAGCCCTTCCAGGCCTCCAGGAACACAGCTCAGAATAACCAGAGGAAGGACTCAATGAGTTCCTCCTGGAATCTGTTGTTGGAAAGATTTTAGTATTAGTGTGGATCCCCTAAGATACTATGTTCAGTATCTTTTCAAGAACCCAGGAGATCAGCTTGTAGAAACACTATGGGGAGCTGGCATATATCACTCACTATTCCATTGGACATCTTGATATCTTTCCAAAACCCTGAAGCTCAAAACCACTCAATTAGGCCCACAAAATGTGCAGTTCCCAGTTTCTCCTACAGTACTCCAAAGTTGCCACTTTCTCACCTGAAAGAGAATCCTGAGATGGCTTTTCTATAATCTAGACACAGAGAACCCCCTTAGAGTTTGAAGGTTGATAAATCAGAGAAAAACTTGGCTGTTCTCTTTAGTTTTTGCACATTCCTTTTAGTATTTTTGAACATTTCTATGAATACTATTTCTGGAAACCAATATATGGTCTTCAGCAGCCCAGATCCATTAAGCTTCCTGAAGATGTCTCTAGTTGGTGGAACAAAATAACTTGTTTTATTGGCCTACAGTAAGCTAGCAATGACAGAAGCTGCCAGTTTATCATCTATTCTTTATTAACAGATGTCAGAGTAATTGATGAGGGCTTTCTTTTTTGCAACCTTTGGTATATTTTTTAAATGGATTGATTCTGGGGCATTTCAGTTCATTTACTGACAGTGTCTTAAGGAGTAGAATGTGACTGTAATCAATTTTCATTATCATTGTGTAGCTAATAGGGCTAAAAATAAGAACTCTTAATTTGCTATGGCATGATTGATTATCCAAGAAGAATATGGAAATAATGTCTTTTAATATGCCTGGAGAGTTACATTAGACCTTTAAATTTTTTGTCCTCAAAACATATCACTTCCTGTAATTTTCTACCATCTAATAAAACAACTCAGGACTCATAACACCACTTATCTCTGACTCTTAATTTCAGTGGGTGATCTCCAGTTGCAATTTTCATATTCATTGTTTCCCTGTACAGAACATCATGACCCAACCTTTTGTTTTCCATAGATTCTCTCCATCCTTATTTCTCTTGAAATAATTGTTGGAAGGCATGCTAGATTTGGAAGACCCAAAGCAGCTTCCTAGAGCACTGACTCTGCTTGTAGAAATTCTCTGTAGATCAAATCTCATCTGGGGGATGGGATTCATCACAGAGTCCCCAGGGTAGTGTGGTAATGACAGAAATTGAAACTCACATGGCCTCATGTAAAAGTACAGGGCTGGGAATAAGGAGACCTTGGGTCTAATCTCAACTCTGTTCCATCATTTTGACCTACTCTTAATCTTCAGGGCTTCAGCTTCCTCATCTATAAGAAGAATACTAATGCCCATCCTGTCTCACAGGGTTCTTAGGATATGCCAATGATACAATGTGTGTAAGTTTAATTTGTAACTATAAAATTCCTTATGTTATTTATTTTTTTTAAATTCCCTATGTTATTTTAACTACTTCTTATATTCTTTCTCTATTTTGTATCTTCTGTACCTCCCTCCTTACATTTTTTCTCCAATTTTTTTGCCTTCCAATAAAACTTGGTTACTCTTTGCTCCTGCCTAATATTTACTGAACACCTACACATGCCTGGTCTTTTGGGATATCTTGAAGCATTTATTTCTCATAATAACTCTGTGGAATACTTACTGCCATGACCTTCTACAGACAAGAGACTGATATTTGAATTAAGTGAACTTAGATAAGCAAGTGGCAGAGTCATGACTGGAACCAAAGACCATCTGCTTCAGGGCACTTTCCTCAATAGGGTGCTTCTCAAGTCTAAAGAGGTGGCTATTTCCTGCCCTGGTATAATTAAAAGACAAGATGTGATGCGTTCAAAGGCAGAGCCAAAGGAATAGGAATTGGAGAAAGTGCCAGATGGGTGAATTGGTGGCTTTCTTCCTCTTTAGCTTCTGTGTTTCTTGTGGCTTTCAAACTGTTCAGGAAGCATTCATTATGGAAGAGTGGCTCCCAGTAGAACACCTTCATTATTCTCCCCATTGATTTTAAATTACTGTTATACAAAGAGAATTTTATAACCATTTTATTAACTAACCTCAATATTTTTTACTCTACTATGGGTAGGAAACCCTAAGCCAGGGATTCCCAACTTGAGAACTAATATGTCTGGGAGCTCTGATAAGGAATCCCAAAATCTGTCTGTGGACTAAAAAGATAAAATGCCTCACCCCTCTGGATGATAGTTTCAAAAATGTATCGAAGCAACAGTGAAGAACAAAATACAAATTCATTTAAGCACATCACTAAATTCTAGGACAGTAGAAGCTATCTTAATTAACCTCCACTTTACCAACTTGCTGTGGTAATTGCTCCCACTGTAAAGCTTCCTGATTGATGCCCACAGCATCCTGAACACTCGAGGTCAACAGGCTATTCTCTAGTATACCTGCACACTTCTGTTGCCATCAGTTAAGATGTTAGCTTCCCAAGAGTCCATTGTTGTATTCGTTCTCAAAGATATTTATGGTAATTACAAAATTCAATTACAATGCAAGAAGAGAGCTATTGTTTCTATGAAACTTCAGTTGAATACTTTGGAAAGATTCAATAAAGACAAGCCACTAAAAAAGAAGTTATTGCTGAATAAGGCAGGGCCCCTGAGGAAGGCTCTGCTGGTTGTAGCCACAGAGCTCTGGGGACCGTGCTGTGCGTGATGTCCCCTCGAGTTGTATGGGGCACAACTGCAAGCAGTGCATAGTGCCTCTGCACTGGGAGTAAGATGACTATAAAAGTTTAGAAAGAAAAGCATTAATATCTCTAAGATGTTTCTATTCAGAATGCTACACAAATCTTTTTAGGTTCTTATTCTCCTTTACATAAACCCAAATGGGAAATTATAGACAGTGCACTAAGAGTATGGTGAGTGTAATAAAGATAATTAACAAACAGAAGACCCAAGACCTTGGCTTGGGCCCTACACAAAAAAATTGGGTATGAGTGTGTGTGTGTGTGTGTGTGTGTGTGTGTTTTCTAGTTAAAATAGAATGTTCAAGATATCCTATCTTATGATTCTCCCACCTAACTGTTTTTTTTTTTTTTTGATGAACACAAACTGCTAGTCCCTGGGGACTCTAGTCGGTGCTTGTTTCACATGTTCTCAACCAGCAGATACTCAAAGTACAGCTACCATCATATCACAAAGGGTGGTCTGTAAAATATTTTGAAGGTACAAAGGAGATTTGTTTTGGTGGCACTCCACTAGCTCTTAACTAAGTTTGGGCTAGGTAATACTGTCATTGTCAGAGAAGGGGCTGAGATTCCTGCAGATACCCATATCAGTTTCTGTATATGCCACACACTTTCTGAACAACCCACACCACTGTTGTTTCAAGAGCTCCAAGTCACTGTGAGGCGACTAGCAGACTCTGCATTCTCCATAATTACACCCAATTTTCCAATTGAATTATCGCATGATTTAATTCGTTGGCTGCATCTGGAGAGCATCAGCATTGTGCAGCTGTTGCAGCTTCAAGAGCTAATTGTTGCTAAGCACATTAAAAGTAGCCCTATTGCAATGCACTGGAGTAAGAAGGGGAGGGGGTACAAACTTTCACTTCCCATTTTCTCTTTGGTTGAATCATCACCCAAAGAGCCTGAGGGGGTAGAAAACATTTAAACCCTGTTAACATGGAGACCTCATCGGGTATGGTTATTGTCACTGGATGAAAGCCCCTAAGTGAGTCAGACATATCCAGATACCAAAATACACAGAAACCTGAAAGCTCTATTTGGCATGTCTCAGAGAATGATGACAAATAAGATTAGGTTAGAAACTAAAAGCCCAGTTAAAGGAGAGGCAGCCCATCATCAAAAAAGTACTGGGAAGCCGATTGTTGATAAGGCACACAGACGTTTAAAGATCTCCAAATCTTAGTTCCATTTAGAAGCAACCATATACTTGCCGCCTACTCATATGTTAAATTTACATTAACATGTTTCCATAGAGCATCTACTATATGCATACTCATGTGAAGGCTTGTCATAATTTAAAATATTTCCTGATTTTCATCTTCAATCTATTGTTACTTGATGTCTTAAAATTAAGAATCTGAAACCTGAAAGGCATGGATTGGGCACTTCCCTTGCTTCATTCTCTTCTTTATGTTTCCAAGGATGTGGAATTTGATTCCCAAAGGGCCTTAGTCCTCTGCCTAGAATTAGGGATCTGCACGGACTCTATTTCTTATGTGAAAGGCAAAAATTATGAGTTCATTAAAAAATATCAAGGATATTATATCTGAACTTAAGGCTGGCAGGGGAGGAAAGCAGGCGAGGGGAGCTATATATAAAGGTTGAATGGTGCAAGTGGGCCAGCTGAAGGAAAGAATAGAGGAACCCCAAATAGAATCTAAGAATAGAGTCCAGGAGACAGGCAAAGGTGAGAGAATGGGTTTGCACCATACCACCTACTGGGGGGTTAAGGGAGAGTCTATCCTGAACAGTGAGATTCCCTAGCCTGTTCCTCCCCACTCCAGGCTTCAAAAGAGTGGCAGCCAGGCTTATGGCCTCCCAGCCAGGAAGGAAAGCAGAAGGTTCCTCCCTGAGGAAACTGGCAAACCCAAGAGAAAGATCTACTGATATTGATATGGGAGACCCTTTGCACAATGATTAGGTCCTGTCCCAGTCACCCTCCTATGGAGTTTACAAGGCAACAACCCTTATCCATACACACAGAGATTCCAATTGGTTTTTAGTTCCTCCCTGTCTTAAATAAGAAAGGACAAAGACCACTGGGCATTTGATGATAGTTCTAACAACTGTATAGTTCTAACAGAAAAAAAACAGACTGAAACCAAAACCAAGAAGCAAATCAAAACAGAGAAGGGGAAAGTGTGCTCAGATTTAATGCAAAGAACAGGAATAAATTTTAAACACACACACACACACACACACACACACACAAATGACAGAAAGTACCCAGTACAATTAATTCCAAAATATAAAAGGTGTACCCAATAGTGCATAATTATGAAATTTTAGAAGACTAGAAAATAAGAAAAGATTGTGCATCTTTTACATGAAAAATGTAAATCACATATAAATAATAGGGACTCAGAATAATATCTACAATTTAGGGATCTAGAAGTCAATTGATAAATGCCTTCGAAATCCCAAAGGAAAATAATTTCCAACCTAGAATTTCATACCCAGCCAAACTATCATTAAATGTGAAGTTAAAGTAAAGATATTTTCATAAGTGTAAAGTCTAAAAAAATTTACCTTGTATCTACACCTTCTTCTTAAAAAGATACTGGAGGATGTGCTACATCAAAATATGGCATTAAAAACAAGAACTAGGAAAACATGGGAACTAAGAAACAGGAGATCCATCCAGAAGAGAGGCAAAGATAATTCTCAGCATAATGGTGAAGGAAGTCTTGGGGTGAATTGAAAGTGTTATATGCTATAACATGTATAAGCCTTGGAGTCATTGTGCTGAGTGAAATAATCCAGTCACAAAAGGATAAATACTTCATGATTCCATTTATATGAGAGAGATAGGGTAGTCAGATTCGGAGAGATGGAAATTGAATGGTGCCTGCCATGGGCTGGGAGAAGGGGGAGATGTGAATTATTATTAATGGATATGAAGTTTCAGTTTGGAAAGAAGAGAAAGGTTCTGGAGATGGATGGTAATGATGGTTGTATAACAATGTGAATGTATTTAATGCCACAGATCTCTATAGTTAAAAATGGTTAAAATGATACATTTTATGTTATATGTATTTTACCACAATCCAAAGAAGATTGAAAGTGTTTGCTCTTGGGGGTGGGAATTAGGATGGTGCGGCAACCACTTTCTATTATAAGCCTAGAGCACTAACCACCTTTTTGAACTGTGTCTGTTTAATACTTTAGTAATAATTTTAAAAACCCTACAGCTGAATTTTAGTTGGGATAGGCAACTAAAAGAACGAGGTGAAGGGAACTGCGTGAACAAAATAGGGGAGGCATGAAACAGCATGGGGAGAACGTTACATAGTTCTGTGTTCCTGGAGCGCTGAACAGTCCATGGGAAGGAGCTAGGGCTCTCTTCTCTCAGATGGTGTCTCTCACATTGTGGTATGCATTTACGGATGTACCCAATGATCTTTGTCATTTGAAGAGCTCTATATTTAATTTTAAGATTACCTTCTATTCATGACAAGCGACCCCAGCTTTTAGTTTATGGAAGTGATAATAGTGATATAGATTCTTCAAACTAAATTTAAGTTTATAAATGTGAGTTGATTTTAAGAAGAACATTAAGTGCATAATCATTTGAGAGGCACACAGTTGTGGCAAAAAATTGTGAAGTTGGTACGTGGATGACCAAGGTAGAGAAAAACACTTTTCCAGATAAAAGGGAACCTTTGATGGTTTATGTAAGGCAGAGTGTCCAGGCCAAGTTTGAGTCCCATATTGGCCGGGGGAATATGAACTGCCTTCTACAGCTCCCTGAGACCTGGAGACATCTTCAGAGGCTGCCTTGAGGTGAGAGATGCAACTTCTAGTGGAGATTCTGTGTTCCATGAATCTGTCTATGAGTAAAAAAGAAGTGGCCACTAAAAACTAAAAGATTGCAGACCACTGAGATAGATCATTCTGGTTTGCAGGTAGGAGGGGAGATTAGAGGGGAAAGGCTGAGAACGGGGAGAAAAATAGAGAAGCTTCTGCCAGTGACCCAGCAGGACACTGGCCTGGGACATTGTCTAGGGAGAGGAAGAGACAGACTAGATGCATAGAGCTCCTGACTACAAGCTTAGCGTTCTACCTGGTGGCAGCACATCTGAACTGCAAGTAGAGCACCTAATGAAGAAATAAACAGCTTTTATCTTTTATTTTTTTTATTATTTTTTTAAAGATTTTATTTATTTATTTGACAGAGAGATAGAGAACACAAGTAGGCAGAGAAGCAGGCAGAGGGAGGGGGAGAAGCAGGCTTCCCACAGAGCAGGGAGCCTGATGTGGGACTCGATCCCAGGACCCTGGGATCATGACCTGAGCCGAAGGTGGCCACTTAACTGACTGAGCCACCCAGGCACCCCAGAAATAAACAGCTTTTAGAGGATAAGTCTTGTATGCCCAAACAAAAAAGTGATGGCAGAAGTTCATTGCCATATTGAATTCTGCAACATTACAGTTACATTACTCAGAGCAGTGGTATGAGAAACTGATTTTTTCAAGGCTCAGAAGAGTGTAAAACTAGAAAAGAGCCATATATTATAGTAGAAGGAGACTGGACTTGGAGCCATTCACTCATTCATTCATTCACACCATAACTATTTATTCAACACACATTTGTGTGAGGAATTGTTCTAAATGCTGGACATCTGTCAGTGAACAGAACTAACAAAAATTCCTGCTTTCCTGGTGCTTATATTCTCATAGAAAGAGACAGAAAAGGAATAAGTAAGTGAAACATACAGTATGTTGGAAGAGAATATGGTGCTGTAAAGAAGAATAAGGCTGGACAGGTGGGAATGGTGAGGTGTAATTTTTTTTAAGGGTTGTCAGTCAAAGCCTTATGTGAAGGTTAACATTTGAGCAAAGACTTGAAGGAAGTAAGATAATGAGCTGTGCAGACTTCTTGGGGAAGAGCATCCAGGCAGAGGGAGGAGCAAGCACAAAGGCTCTGAAGTAGGAGAATGCCTGGAATATTCAGGAATAGTTAGGAGGCCATGTGGCTGGAGCAGAGTAAGCCAGGGGAAATGTAACAGGAGGTGAGGCCAGGGAGGGTTTGGGGACAGGCTGCACAGGGTCTTGTAAGGACTTGGGCTTTTATTCTTAGAGAAATGGAAGGCCTTTAGAGGGTTTGGATCAAAGGAGTGACGTGCTGTAACTTAAGTTTTAGAAGGATCCCTTTAGCTGATGTGTTGAGAAATCTGTGGAAGGCATTTGCAAGAAATGAATCAAGGTAAGAGAAAAAGGTAACTTGAGTCAGATACTAGCAGACAGAAGGAAAGAAGTGGTCAGATTTGAGGTGTATTATAGCCAAGGATTTGAATGTCAAGTGTGAGAGAAAGAAAGGAAACATGAGTAAGTCCAGTGGTTTTGGCTTGGTAGGATGGAATTGCAAATGGTTCAGGGTTATGAATGGGTATAAGTAGATCATGAATTCAGTTTTTGACATGGAAAATTTAAACATCTATTAGAAATTCAAAGTGGAAATCTTAAGAAGGCAGAGAGATAAATAGGCCTGGAATTCAGGGGAGTGCGCTGGGTTGAAGATGCCCCTTGGGGGTCTTCACTAGGGAGATGCCATTTAAATCCATGAGACTGGATGAGATTTGTCAAGAGAATGAGTGTAGTTGAAAAAGAGCAGAGGCTGAACCAAAGGCTGAACCCCAGGGAACACCAGCACTAGCAGGTTGGGGCCATGAGGAGCAACCAACAAAAGAGAATGAAGAAAGGACAGTGAGGTGGGCGGAAAACCACAGGGTCCTGTACCCTGGAAGTCAGGTAAAGAAAATGTGGGAGTGAGAGTCATCGTTGTAGATAAGTGCCGCAGATGGTCCAGGAAGAGCATCTGAGGGCTGAGGATTGACCACTGGATTTGACAACATGGAGGTGACTGGTAACCTTAACAGGAGCATCTTGATGGAAGAGGAGACAAAAGCCTGATTAAAGTTATACTCGCTGGGCTCCCATCCATACTACTAACACGCAGAGTGACGAGATAAATCCCACAACTTCTCTGAGCCAGTACCCCCATTTGTAAAGTGAGGGGCTTTGAATTAGAAGATCTCTACACCTTCTCTAGTCTTAAAAGTATAAATTTATGATCATTTAAATGGATCAGTTTGTTCATTTTTCATGAAACTGAAACATGAAAATATTTGGAATCTGAAACTTGAATGTGAGACTTCTCTTTTCCCAGAGTGAGGAAAATGTGTATGGAAATATAGGATGTTCAGCAGGCTGACTTTTGGGTCTTATGTGGAAGAAGCCAAGTTAGTTCATTGTTCTAAGACAGTTTAACACACACATGTGCTCAAAATGCACACACACATTTTCTGACTTTTCCCACAAGGAAAGATACTTCAATTATATTTGTATTTTTGTTTTTGTTCTGTGTGTAATATTGATCCTATTTAATTAAGATTTCCAGACTCTCATTAAATAGAGTTTGTTTTGGTAATTTCCTGAAAGTGAACCTTTGCACTTTGATAACACCACCTTTCCCATGGATGCACCTACCTACTACCACCTGGTGGTAGCAAAAATATTACAAAATTGAGCAAAAGAGGAAAAGCAAAGGAGGAGCCTTTCTTAGTTTGTTGCTCCCAAGGATTGGTCCTGGATCTTTCCAGGCAATATTGACTTTGTGATGTCTCCAAGGCCACTGAGGCTATGAGACATGCACAACTCCGTGGAGAGCTGACATCTGGGGCTTGGCTTGGGGTTCTTATATCCAGAGCCAATGAAATCCAGACACACCAACTATTTACAAAATGTTTCTAGGGGAGTGGATCAAGTAAGTGAGGTCCATTAACATTAAACCTAATTTTCTGAAGCCACTTAAACTCTCTAAGAAATTATCTATGCAAGTATTGTTTTTAAAATTACAGTTTTGAAGACATACTTTCAGAAAACTATTTTTAGGAGAGGTTGGGTTTTTGTATTTGTAAGGTCTTTCATCTGTGTCAGAGACAAACCATGAGCATATCTGGTTGCTAAGGGATATAAACTTCTTTAAATTATCAGCAAACACAATAGCTAACAACTGGATTCCTACATGAATAGAGAAGATTCTGCTGTCCCTGGAGAGTAAAAAACAAAGCAAAACAAAAACAAAAAAAAAAAAAAAGGAAAGAAAGAAAAAACCCTTTAATTTGAAAAAAAGATAGTTACTGGGATTTAGTCTGCTGATGCAAAGACATACCGATATGACTATACTTCCTTTGTGTTTCTGGAACTGCAGGGAAATCTGGAAGGAGCTCTAAGGAAGGAATAATAAAAGATAACAGGAAACTGCCAGATTTCTATCATTATAGCACCCCATCCCATTTCCTCCCCTGATTTTCCTGAGCCAACACAGAGCAGAGGGTCTGAGTTATAAGACAGAGAGAGCCAGAGTAATGGATGACACCAAGGAGAAGAGAGATTGTCCCCAAAGTCATCTATATCATTGCCCTGAACAAACAAAGGATTCAACACCAGGTCCAATGAGCATGATAGGTATTGGCATTTCTCTTAATAAAGGAAGTGAATAAATATCACATGAATTAAGATCATTTTAAGGAATAACTCTACCTGGATGTTTATTTCTTGAAATAGTTCTATATTAATGTATAAAGGTTTAAAATTGTACTATTTGATGTTGGGGTGGCAGTTTTATTAATCATGGCAGAAAATGAGAAGAAATGGGTAGGACTCAGCTAATGATGGAGACCTGTACATATTATGATTCAATTTTTTGACATAAGAAGACATTAGGAGCCTGAAATGATCTTAGTCGAAACATCCAGCAGGCTAAGTAAATTTAGCAGTAGAGGTGTCAAATAATCGGTGATTTGGCTTGGGAAAGAAGGACATGTGACATATTTGAGTGATATCACAGAGAGGAAATAGCTGGTCTTCATAATCTCTTTCACATCAGAATGGGAAGACTCAGAGTTAGACTGTGGGTCCTTTGGTTTACTCCTCACCACTTTAGATGCAAACTCTAGGCTAGAGAGAGAGGATTAGCTACCCCAAGTCTCAAGATAATTAGTGCAGAACCAGGACTAGAATCTATGTCTCCTAGGCTAGCATTCTTCCCAATGTCTCAATGGCATCTTTCAGCCCTCTGTGAAGTGAAGACTTAAGGGGCATGTCTGAATACGGAGCTTTGATAGGGGCAGAGAAAGCTACTGTGAAGGATGTGCAGGTCAGGGGCGGGTAGGTAGGTAAGAATCTTCAGCTTTGCCATATTGATTTTACAACATCCAACTAAACACCTTTGGTTTACTCTTGGAAAACGCCTTCCTTTTCCTTCTCTTTCTTCTGTCATATTTAGTCTCATGGCCTCACCTCTCTAGATAGATGATCCCCAAATCACCGCCTTCAATTTCTTCCAGTCTCCCATTATATATTTCCAGTTGCCCCCTCCATTCCCACTGGCATGACGGACTGAGGATACTCACACTTTTACTGCATTTACTTCAGAATGACTGTATTGGTTCCCTCATCCTCCCAGACATCCAGATCCAAAATTTTAGCATTACTTTTACTTCTTATTCTTCCTTGCAAATCCCTAATGAATTGCAATCTATTTGCACACCAATGGTGGTCTCCTTTATCACCATCTCTTGCGCTTTCCCCCCTCTTCTCCACCCACTCTTAGCTTAGGCCCTCATTGCCCTGTACAAAACTTTTTGTGATGCCCTTCCTCCAGGCTTTCAGTGTCCAATACTCTTTTAGCAGTATTTTCCTCCAAAATCTCAGACTTGGCTATATCACTCTTCTATTGAGAAAGCCTTCAGTGGCTTCTCTTGCTTATAGAATAAAGTTCAAATTTCTTAGCCTAAAATTGAACCCTCCTCCTCACCTCCCAACCTATTTTTCCATTACTTCACATAGGGGTCATTCAAGTCAATTTTGCCAGATTCCGTTGTCGGCTCACCCTGTATGTGGTAACCATCTGGCCTTTGCTTGTGCATATGCTTTTTCTTTCCTGGTTTTCTTTCTTTCCAGTGCCAGCCCTGGAAAATTTTAGACCTACCTATATTTTCACTTTTCAGTGCATATTTCAAACCCACCATGGTTCCCCCAAGGAACCTTGATTTTCCCCCAGCTTAAAGGGATTCTCTCTTTTGGCTTTCTCCCAAATTATTCTCTTTCTAAATCTTCACTTTTCACTTTCTATTAGGTATTATTATTCTTGAAGTTTAAATCCCTAATAAACTATGAATTCCCAAAGGGTAGAGGCAGGTTTAATTTACTCTCACCTAGTGTGATACCTGCGCATCACATTAAGCAGGTGCTCAACGCATATTAGTCGAATGAATGACTGAATGAATGTTAATGAGCAAATTCCTGAAGACAGTGGGAAGATGGGGTTTGAATGCCAGTGGAGAGGTGAGGATTTGGAATTTATCCATCTACTATTGATAGAAGAATTACAGCATGGTTTTGTTGTTATTGTTGCTTATTTTGTTTGCCTTTTTTTTTTTTTTTTAAGAGTAGCTGAAAAGGTAAGATCCAGGTTTAAGATGAGGGAAACTGCATACAGAACATAGCCCAGGTTCAGAAGGACCCAGTGGAAAGGAAATTGAAAGGAAGAAGGATATGCAATATCCTTGAGGAGAAATTTATGCAGACCCAGATTTGAAGTCAACCTCTGATTATCTACTATTTATATATTTTAAAGAAATATGCACAAGATTTTAGTGCTTCGTTTTTTGCTTGTCTCCCAATATATGCATGAGCCAGCACAATGCAGGACTTGATTTACCTTTGCTGATTCGGCTTCTTTTCTCTGAGCTTATTTATGGCTGGGAGAGAGGCATTGTGTCCTTGCTGATAAAGGACACCAAACTGTATTTTAGGCTCAGCCACTGAGTTGCTGTGCAACTCCTAGAAAGTTGGTTTCTTCTCCAGCTGCCAAGTTTTCCTGAACTCTAGGAAACGAGGGCCATGTGTGAAAGGTAGAGTCCTAGACTAGAGCTTCTCAAATTTTAACGTACATTCAGTCTCCTGGGACTCTTGTTAAAAAAAGTAGATTCTGTTTCAGCAAGTCTGGGGTGGGGCCTGAGTCTCTGTGTGTCTAACAAGCTCCCAGGTCAACCGCACTGAAGAGCAGAGTCCTGGACTTTTGGAGACAGAAGGAACCTTAGAGTTCAGCCAAGCCAGTGGTTCACGGCCCCAAGTGATCATTAGAATCACCCAGGGAGCGTCTTAGAATACAGAGACCCAGGTTCCACACCCAGAGTCTTGGAAGGGGCCCCAACGAGTGAGTTTTCAGGAAGCTCCTTACCTCCTTCTGATGTGCAGCTGGATTTGAGAACCACAAACATCATCTGATTGCCTACTAGGAGCAGCAAAACTGAGACCCAGAGACTACTTGAATTCCATGAAGAAGATTCTGTTAATATGGAAGGGATTTTCCTGAAAAATAAATAAATAAATAAATAAATAAATAAATAAATAAATAATCCCTATGCATTTTGCTACCTTAGGAGAAAGTTCCCCTTTAAAGCTGCAGAAGTAACTGGATCCTGTATATAATTTAATTCTTAAAAGCTGCTAACACGGAAAACCAATTTTTTCGGCCTCTTTTAGAATGATAAATACTCTAGATTATTTTAGTTTCATCCTAATGGTAGGGGGTAGTGGTGGTGGTGGTGGGAAGGAATGGCTATTAGGCAATTATGTTATTCAAACACATCATTATTATTATTACCGTGATGAGTGGACTCATTATAATTGAACAATAAAAGCATGAATGACTTTGCATTGTTATTCGTGTCTGTCTCAGGGCCCCTGCCTTTCCCAGGGGCTGTTGCGTCAGCAGACATGATTCACAATGTACCGTACTTACAATGCTGAACTTGCAAGCCATTGCATTGGCTTTCAGAGTCTAATGCGGTCATCTTTTCTTTTCTGGTGCTGACCTATTGTTCTCTCAAGATT